>NC_080080.1:69459961-69790483 GCF_949987535.1 Balaenoptera acutorostrata | reverse complement strand
TGCATGCCCAGTGCTGAACGAGTATCTGGCACATACCAGTTCAACAGTATCTGAATGAAGAATATACCTAATTTTGAAAGGCAACAATAATTTGTTCATGTATTTTCCTTTTTCAGATATACCCTCCTCCATTTTGTGAGGAATATTACGAGAAATAATCCCCCCAAATTACTTCCCATTCACAATACATTTTTATTCTGGTTTGAAAAAACAATTACCAACAGAAGTTTCTCTAAAACTTAAACACCATCAGGAGAGACAAGCAGTTGCCTGCCATTAGATGGGATGGGAAAGAAAGAGCGAGAGAGCAAACAGTCCTCTGAGCTTGATACCACTCTGTCCAACTACACCTCATTTCTGACTTTCTCCTTCCCACACTGTCAACAGGGCTCTTGCTTTCCAAAAACCCAATGACTCTTCTCAAGAATGGTTTCATCAGTAGTTAGGGCTATTGTATCTGCTTTGTCTGTCTTTCCTTTGAACAGTGCC
Source organism: Balaenoptera acutorostrata (assembly GCF_949987535.1). NCBI lineage: Eukaryota > Metazoa > Chordata > Mammalia > Artiodactyla > Balaenopteridae > Balaenoptera > Balaenoptera acutorostrata. Next base: position 69,789,994 of record NC_080080.1, on the reverse strand, counting down.
CCAAAGTAAATTCCAAGGAACAATGCTTCCTAGGTGTTAACAGACACTGAAAAAAGGATCAAATAAACTTAGGAAAAACTTCGTTAGGCAAAACTGAGCACTTTCTTTTTCATAGAAAACTCTTCAGAATCTTAATTATGGTAATGTGCAGTATAAATCTCCACAATGGAAAAGAATATACCGAAACTTATTTTTTTAACTCAAACCTAACAGAATCTTTCTTTCAGTCATTTCATTCATTAAGCCCTTCTTTCCTAGCTATCTCAAAAATTCCAGCAGCCTGACTTACTGAAAACACCTTTTACTTTAGATATCAAGGAAGATTTAAAAAGAAACTTGTTAATGGTTTTAAATTATAATTAAAATAATTAATTGTTGGCAGGGCATTATTTGAGAGTCTTTTTTTTTTTTTCTGGTAAGTGGTCAAGAGTGACAAAAATTAGTAATACTACCAGAAGGAGCATAAAACTGGGGTCAAAAAAAGCACTCAAATAATTTCCCCTCCACCCATACAATCTTCTTATAACACCAGTAACCAAAACAAGGGTGAGATTGGAGGGGCAGAAGGAAGCAAGTTCTGTAAGTTTTTAGCCTAACTATTTTATTTACATTTCTGGAGGAGACTAAGTATAGATAACAGACTTATATAAAAAAAGTAAAACAGTAGAATCACTTTAGAACATGATGAACACAAATTCACACCCTGTCTGACGCAAAAATTACTTCCCTAACAATTCCTCTTTTTCTCAACCATTCTCCCATACCTCTGCAGGGAACCCACCCTTATCTCTGCCTCTGCATGCCTCCCTTGCCTCTAGAACCTTCTTCTGGTCACCCCTTTCACTCCTATTCTCTATCAGTGCCAGTTTCCAACCTTGAACTCATTCATCCTAACATCTGCAGGGTATCTTCATAGATATCTGATGTTAGAGGCAAAAGCTGAACTAGTCGTAGCCCTAACATCAAAGAAACTCTTGAAACTTAAGAGGCCTGATTGGAATATGGCCCAACTGCACCCTCCCCTCCCCGTGAGACAAACAATGCTACCTTCAAGCCCAATCCCTCAACAATCCTAAATTCTTTAAAGCTAAAAATAGCTCAGCTGTTGTCTCATCTGCCAGCAGATGGCCGGACTATTTTAAATTCAGGATTCTAGAGAGCAGGAATGGATCAAGCTAAGCTAGGGCAGCCTAGAGGCCCTCACTCTGCAGAGTTCAGTGGTTGCTGCAGAGCGCTGTAGTGGGGCAGATACCAAGAGAGGGCAACCTGGAGCTGTTCCTGGGCCTGTGGACTTCACAACGATTGAACAATATAGGTGTGAGGGGTTTTCTTTTCTTTTTCTTTTTTTTTTAACCATTCTTTATTTCAAAATAAAGTCTGAAATGTAAGATAATTTAACAAAAGTTTTCAATAATCTGCTTTTAAGGTTTCATTATTTTTCTTTTTGTGAAGAAAAGAGTTCCTTTATGTGGTGCTTTTGAGATTGGGCTTTGTTTTAATAAAGTAAAATCCCCCCTAATCTAGATAAGGTTTCCTAAAAGCTATACTTTAACAAAAAAAATACAGTTTTCTTAAGAATATGAGATGAACTGTAATTTCATGAGTATAATTTACAGAAAACTGATTTATAATAGGCCATTTTGTTAAAAGGTAACTGAATTAATTTTGAATACCAGTGGTCTGAAATCTACTCACACACCCATAAAATGATTTTAAAACACAAAAGGATTAAAAGTCTGGATATAAAAATACTATGTATTTTCTTGTTTACTGTCTATCTCCCTTCAGCCACATGGTAGGTGCTCAATAAAAATGCGGGGAGGGGGTGCAGGGAATAAATGCAGACAGGTATATTTAGAAGGGTCATTTACAAAGTGTATTTAGAAGGGTTATAACAACACCCACCTCTCTACCACTTCCAGCCAACTCCTACCCACTCATAAGCTAGAGATCAGGGATGACCCAACCAGGCCATTCCAGTTTACTTTCCCATCCAGCTTGATAGCCATATAGATTATCAAGAAAACAAAGTGGGCTTGGCCCAGGTCTCAATAGTGAAGAGGAAAAGGGAGGTCTATAATAGTTTCCAAGGATACATTTGGGGATACCATCTACTACAAGACATTATGCTTTCTGCAAAGATGAAAAGGGTTATCCCTATGAAATTATGTTTGGGTGATAATGTAGATGTATGACTAGAAGGGAAGAAACAAAGGTCATCAGGGATTAACTACCATGAGATTGCTCAATGAGATTTTATAGGAGACTAAATATAAGTATGAAATGTGGGGAAAAAGCCCCAAACATCTCAAGTAAAGAAAGTACTCTGGTGCCTAGTCCCTGCCTGGACAGACACATTCCTCATAATAAGCTTCTGCTAACTATATGGAAGGGGCAAAAAAGTAAAGAGTGGCAAAATCTAAAACAGACAATCTTGGAACAGTTGGCACACACACTACCAAGTAGTCCCTATGTCTAGAAATAGCAAGGATCAAGCTAAGCCCTCTCAAGATGCCAATCAAGAGTGGCAGGAATACTCTCAATGCACAACTTAATAGAACGGTGTGTTCACATTCATGGCACATTAGAGGGGACGTAACCTTACAATCAAAGTTCAACATCCTAATTTTACAGAGAAAGGAACTAAGGCCCAGGGACTTGACTATACTGCAATGTAACAGAACTGTGATTTAAAGTCAGGATCCCAGATTCTCCTTCCAGTGAGCTCTCCATTTAAAAATACTTACATTAGCATTTTGGAGAGGGGAAAAAAAAAAAAAAAAAAAAATATATATATATATGGATAAATAAATACACACACACACACCCACACACACACACCACACTCCATTTCCTCAGTCTAATACTTGTCATTAGTATATTAAAAGTATATTTTAATACAGAATATCTGGTCTCAAAAACTAAAACTTTTGTTTGGTCTTAAGTTCTTTAACCTGCCAGTTATTCATAAACCTACACATAACAATTGTTTTAAAAATTCCAAAAATCACTCCTTCCCTCATCCTGCCCCAAGTTAATAATTATTCCTTTCAGAACCCAGATATAATTCAATTTTTACTTCTGTACAACATCCTCTCATACACCTGAAACACTCTTTCGCTAGCTTCAAGAATAACAAAAGGTGAACTTGTGATCAATGAAGGGTAAAAAACTAAACTTAAACTCATTATACATAAAATTCAAAAAAATTGTAACGTAATTTCTTCGATAGATCCAAAAAAGAAGGAAGAAACAGTATAGCTTATTATAGCAAGTTATAAAGTCTCCTATTTATTTTAAAAATTAAAAGGCAAAGTTGCTTTTAAGCTGTCTTGACCCTTTACTTTAGCATACATCCAAGTTATTCTGGATTTTCTTCCCCTTCAAGAATGCTTTTTTCCAAAGCCCATTTAACAAGCTTCGTTTTCTCAAGTCAATTTGATGTAATCTATTTCCAGTGCTACAAAATAAAGCGCAAGCATTAGGAACTCATCTTTGTGTTTAACGTCCTGGTCTCTCCTTAAACGATTTCGTCCTTGATGGATGCAACAGATCCATCAGTGGTCCCCCTGTAACAATTCTTCATCTGCCTGTCCTCGCCGTAGGTATTGTCTGGATTTACCCTGCTAGGGGCTTCATGACACTAGATCTCTTTCGTCTGAACTATAAATCACACAACTCAAGCCTGAGAGCAGCTGCCACGGTCCAGACATGTGGCTGGTGGGTGTCATTGTCTTCTTCATTCTCCCTGTTTCAAACCCTCCCTTCCTTGTCACTAAAGCCAGCGTATCTAAAGGTCTTTTCCTTTCCCCGCTTGTATCTTATCACCCCCTCCCCTTAACCTTAGGTCTTGTTCTTCCAGGTCAGCCCAGTCGGATACAACATTACTCCCTGTTTTTCCCGTGGCGGAAGCGGAGAGATGTCAGAACAGGCGGCACCTCCCGCAAACCCCTTCTCAAGACTGTCAACAAGGGAACAACTTCAGCCTTTCTTCCCAAAGTACCACGCCAAACGAAGTTATTGAAATTACGATACGGAACCCTTCCCACGCCCAATCTCGACAAATCAGCTCCACCTCAATTTTCCAAGCGAATAAACGACAACTCCTGCTTCATCACAAAGGGTGATATCCTGTCCGCACCGCACGGTCCACCAACAAAATCTTCCCATGTTCTCAAGCCGACCCCCAGCCCTGCCGCGTTCCCCGAGCCCAGCGAACTGCCCTTCCTCCTCCACCTTGCCTCTGCCCCACATCTAGCCGAGTTACTGTCAACTCCAGCCAGGCAGCCCAGAGCTTCGCCAGGGCTCCCCGAGGTCAGCGGCGCCGGCCGAGGGCGAGCCTCCGGCGACCCCCCCCCCACCGCGGTACCCTCCCCCATCCCTCGGGCCCCCTCCCCGCTCACCTAACGCCACCTCGCACGCTTTGCGCAGCTGGGAGTGATGCGCCTTCTTCACTTCCTTGTCGGCCAAAATCTTCTCCAGGGCCCGGGTCAGAAACATGTTCTTCGTCTTCTTCCCCTCATACATGGACGCAGAGAAGGAGGCGGCGGATCGTCCGACCCGCGGCTCCCAGCGGCTGGAAGGGGGGGGGGGGGGAGGAGGAGGAAGAACCGAGAGAAAGGAGAGCGGGTGGAGGTGGAGGAGAGGAGGCGTGGAGGGCAGCCGCTGGATCAGGAAGGGGCGGGCGAGCCGGGCCGGCTGCGGTGCGGGTGAGGGCCGCAGAGGTCTTCGCCGCCCCCCGAGGGGCCGCCCCTGGAGGGCCGCGCCCGTGGGACCTCCGCTTCTCCCGGCCCGGGGGTCGCTTCCCGGCCACCCCCCTCACTCGCCCCTCCGGCCCGGGGGCGGAGAGGGAGCCCAGCCCGGTGGCCGTCAGCCCGGGGCCAAGGGACAAGGCGGCGGCTTAGAGGCCCGGCGAGAGCAGGGCTGCCCTGGCTACTGTGGGGATTAGCACCCGCCGTGGCCGCGGACTGGCCTCCATCACCGCCGACCTGCCCCGGCCGCCATGTTGGGAGGAAACGACGCGTCACGCAGCGGCCGAACGGCTGCAGAGGAGGAAGCGGCGGCGGCGGCGGTAGCGGCGGCGTTGGCTGCCCAGAGCTGCCGTGGCGTCGGGAGGCAGGGAGTGGAGGGCGGCGCGGGAGGAGCGGCTCGAGCCCGCAGCGCTACGGCGGCCCGGTGGGGCCTCGTTGCCTCCCGCGTTCGCCTGCAGGGCGGCGTGGGGCGTGGCGGGCGTCCTGCGGCGTCGCGCCCGGCCCTTCGGGCTCTTCCGGGCGGCTGCGCTTTGGAACCCAGGACTTGCCCGGGGCCGCTACTCCCGCCGAGTGAACGGGACTCCTGGCTACGGTGCAGCAGCTTCTCCGACTTTCTGGAGATCCCGTAGGTGGGTGCGCAGCCCCTTCCGCTCCAGGGGGCGTGGAAACACCCGCATGGCCCGCGCTCAGCCGCACTGTTTCCACCTGCTGCGCTCGACTCTAATTACCAGCTGCACGAAACTGGTCTCCAGGACCGTGCCCGTCGACTGCCTCAGGATTCTCTCTTGGGAAGAATAAAACCGATTTGACACGGATTCAGGAATGTTTCACTTTTTCATCTCTGTAGGATACATCGGTAAACGCTAGATTTCAGATCTCTTCTGAATTGATACTAAAGTTAAGCGAACAGATGAATGCTTCTGATTGATGAGGTCCCTTAGAGCTCTGTGTTTCTGTGCCTTTAGTACTAAGATTCGGTCCGGGACATGAAAACCAGTTTCAGAATGGAAAAGCTTTAAGTACAGATTACCGCAGACACACATGTGACCGTGTGTCTGCTTTGATACCAAAGAATAATTTAGATTTCTACAGTGTTTCATTCAGAGCAGAAAATTACAAAGAATACCATTAAAATATATGCATAGAATTTATTTACATGGTGATCTAGCTAGGTTGCACATCTTTACAAGTTCAAAGCTACTGTGTGCCTCTATCAACACTAGATCCCAAATTGTTGGAATATGTCGCTCACTGTTCTGATCCATTCTGTTGCCTTGACTATGGATTTGTCCTAATGCAACCATCTAAACTCAAGAATGGAGAGGCTGTGAGATTTGGGACAGGCTAAAAACCATGGGAAATAAAAATGGAAACCTTTAAGGTGATCCTGAATTAAAGAGGACTAGTAGATTAATTTTTTAAACTTTCTTGTGCTGAGAAGCAAATCTATAAATAAATTAATTTTACTCTAAAGACTATTTCTAGATTCCTGGAAGTTAGAGGTTCAGTATACTAGATCAGACATAATATTGATTTCTGTGTACATTCTCATAGATTATAAAATGAGAACAAGCTCCATTTCTAATTTATTTTTGTTTCTTTGTAATGCCAGTTTTGTGCTGGGTACTGTGGAAGGTGCTAGCTGATCACTGAATCTATTTACTCTTCTTCCTCAGTACAGAGATACACTGCGTTCCCTTGTCTCCCTTGCAGTTAAGTGTAACCATCCAGATTTAGCTCATTAAAGAAAAAAAAAAAAATCTTCCACAAGCTGTCTTCCATACTCTTTCCCTTCTGTGGCCACATGCTGAAGACGGCAGAGCCACAGGTTAGAAGGAGCCTAGGTCCCTGAATTACCACTTGATGGAGAGCCACCCAATACTTGTTTTGGACTTTACACGGGCAAAGTATACTTGAGTTATGTTTAGCAGCTAGCCTTATCCTAAGCAATACACTTGGCATTCATTAATGAATAACACAGACAGAAATCTCAGCGCTTAAACAGAGTATACTACGTAGTACGTATCAAAATCTGTAATCATCTTGTCTGCTTACTTGTTTATTGGTTGTCTGTTTCCCTCAGAAGACCAAGGACCTCATCTAGCTATTCATTTCTATATGTCTAGCATCTAGCATAGTCACTGGCATAGAGAAGGCCTTGTTGAATAGAAACCTGGATGAATGAGACACTGGGCTAAGTTGGGATCACACCCAACTTAGGTGCTTACAGTATATAGTAGGGGAAAAGATATTAAACAAGTAAGTCACTAGTGAATATATGATTATAAATGTATGATTAAAGTGCTATGAGGAGATCTACTTTAGATTTTGGATTCAGAGATGCTTCCCTGAAGAAGTAACATTTTAAACTGAGGCCTGAAAGAAGAATAGAAATTAGCCAAACTAAGTCAGGAAAGAACTTTCCCAGCAGTCTCTTCTGGTAGGGGAGAAGCTTGGCAAGTTTCAGGAAACAAAACAAGGCATTGTGGCTGAAAGTTATCTAGGGGAAATGGTGCCAGTAAGGATAAAGAGGAAACTAGGAACCAGATCATACAGAAACCTGTAGGCCATATTAAGGGTTTGGGATTTCATCCCAGTAGTGACAGAAATCTATTGAAGGGTTAAGTAGGGAGTGAAGTTATCAAATTGGCGATTTAAAAGTAGTCCCTCTGTTGTGTGGAGAATGAATTGGAAGGGGACAAGATTGGATGTGGGCAGAACAGTGAGGAGATGATTACAACAATGCAGCATGGTTTAAGCTGAGGCCCAGGACCATCATGCAAGGTTTGGGAGACCACGCCCTGGCCAAAGTTAGCAAAATGGGGCTGGACTTCAGCTCCAGCATCTGCCCGGGTGAAGGGGCTTCTTTTCCTAATTTGCATAAGTGTTAGCTAGACCAGTGGTGTCTGAGTGATGGCAGTGGAGATGGAGCAAAGTGGACAGATTTGAGATGTACTTTGGTGCCAGAATGGGTATGATTTAGTAATGAATTGGAGTGAAGATAAGAAAAAGGAAGCGATCACAGTGAATGCCATGTTCCTGACCAGAGCCCGTGAATGATCTGTAGAAATGCTGTTTGTGGAGACGGCCTAGACTGGGATAGGAGCGTGTTTGAGGGTAAGGGTACAGCTTTCAGTTCTAAAAGAATCGACTCCTCTGAGATATGACCTGACCCTCTCAGAAGGAATGGCCTCCACCCTCCTTTCTTCCAGAGGACAATCCATCCTCCTCTGCTGAGTCTAGGACTTCACCCAAAAGGTGGTGGGGATTGCGGGGTGGGGAGGGGGAGGGGGGCGGCAGGGAGAGAACAGCCTTGGGAGATGGACACCCTCACCCAGCCTGAAACTCAAGATATTAACTCTTACCTGCCTGAAGCAAAAAAATAGGGTAAGACTCTAAAATAAATCTGATGTCCTTGGAAGATAAAGGGAAAGATAATATTTTTAGTCTTTTATTCACAATTATAGGAGAAGGAATGCCAGGCTCAGGCAATTTTTACACTAAAATTTCAGTATATTTCCCTGTACATATGTTTCCTTTTATTTTTTATTATTGTCATTGCTTGGTGCTTATCCAGTCTATTTAAATAAAAAATTCAATTTCAGTATTTACTTGCATTTGACTCGTTTTCAAAACATTTAAATTCTACAAATGCCTGTCCTCTAAATTTTAAAATATATTTTTCTTATACATGATTGCTTTGCTGAGTTCATTTTTGCCTCTGTCTGCAATCTCACCTTCCTATCATTAATTACCCCTCATCATTTTCCCTTTCATATATAACTTTGCTGTACATTAGCTGCCTCGACTTTTCTCTTTGGATAATATTCCCAATTTGTTTCCAAATCGTTAAATAATATCGAACAATGAAAGACTTTGACCTGTGTCTTAGGGACTTGGTTGGTGTGCTTTATCATCATCCTTTCAAATACAAGTTCAGTGTGACATGAGAATCAAATAAAATGTGAATAAAATTTTAATTAATGCTGAGTATATCTGATTGATGTTAAAAGCCAAGATTAGTTAAAAACTAAAAATAGCATCACTATGTATTCGCTTGACTAAAAAAAAACTATGATGCCTGCAGTAGTCTTTCACATGATCTCTAAATTCTATTAGCTTTCAAAACACTCTATAATCTGACCCTTCCCTGACTTTCCAACTTATGTCTCAATGGCAACGGCAATAATTATTAACATTTATATGGAGCTTATTATGAGCCAAGCACAATAACCCAAATGAAGAAGTTTCCATTATTATTCCTGATTTATAGATGAAGAAACTGAGACATGGAGAATTTAGACAAGTTGTCCACATCATGCAAATTATACATGGTGGAGCCAGGATTCCAATTTGGAAAGTCTGGCTCCAGAACCCATACTCTAAACAACTAAGCTATACTGCCTCTCTGAACAGTCTTTTCTTGCAACTTTCCCTGCCCACTCCCTCCTCCACTGAAATAGAGATGTAGGCACTCAAGTTCCAGCCCATTCCTCCTTCAAATCCACCCCCTTCCTTCCTCTCATCCACATACCACATGTCCAAACAAACACCAAGCTTTTCTGCACCTGTATGCCTTTTTCCATCCTTCAGCAATCCGGAGCTCCCACCACCACCTCTCTTTTGTTTGCTCTCCCCAAAGGCTTCCCAACCTTCAAAGCCTCATTGAAATTCATACCCTTCTAAGTTTTCTCCTTTTATCTCCAACAGCACAAATCCCTCCCTTTTCTAGCCTTTTATAGCTTTGTCTACCTCATACTTTATACCTAATTATATAGCCATGGTAGTGCTTATTCAAACTGCAAATTTTTGAAGACCAGGGATATAAGAAAAGATAAAGCAGGCAACTTAGTAAAAGATGGGAGACATGGATTTAACACAGAAACCATCAGTTTTGCTGAAACCATGAAAATGACATGACTAAAAGAAAGGTCATCGCCAAAATAAGTCTGTTTTCTTGCTTTTCATTTAAAAAGGCTTGTATGATAATCTGATATTCCTCATTTATCAGTCTGCTTTCATCTTGTTTATTAAGGAAATAAGTGAATAAAGTGTGTCTTCGAACTCAGAGGCCCTGCTCACTGTTCTGCAGAAAAAGTGTCAAAACACTGAACAGGACAGATAGAGGAAGAGGATAGTAGATTGAAGAATTTGATTCAGAAAGAAAAGAAGAGCAAGCACATTTTTATTCAATAAGAGACTATAATGCGGTATTTGATAATCAAAGTGAAGTTTCAAAAAAATTAGAATGTTGTGGTAAAAAAGATCGCAGATCTAGAGCTTGAAGTTGGAAGTAATAGAATTTTCCATAAGTTTTATTTTATTTATTTTTATTTATTTAATTTATTTTTTTGGCTGCGCCGCTGAGCGGCATGTGGGATCTTAGTTCCCCAATCAGGAATCAAACCCACGCCCCCTGCAGTTGGAGCACGGAGTCTTAACCATTGGACTGCCAAGGAAGTCCCAGAATTTTCCATAAATTTTAAATCACCAAGTGCTACATATTTACAGAATAATAAAACTGAACGCATAAGCGCTTAAGTTTCTTTAAAACTTTAAAGTTATATAATTCTTTAGAGGGGTGGAAAGTACTTACTTTCAATCCATGGCACTGTTCTTTTCTGTAAACATTGTTATAATTTTTCCAGTAAAGTCACACTAATGATAGCAACTACTTACTAGGTGTTTACTTTGTATGAAGCCCTTGACAAGCGTTAACTCACTTAATTCTTACAACTCAGCCATTTAGATGTTATTATTCTTCTTTTACAAATGAGGAAAAATGGTTAGAGAAGTTAATTGCCCAAGGTTACAGTACCAAATGTTTATCACTTGCCAAAGTTCCTACATGCTCTTAGCCATTGTTCTATCCTTTCTTCTTAGTCACATATTTGTATAATCCATTTGAAAGTGCTTTTTGACCAATGTTGTGTCATAATTATATTAAGGCAGGACCACATCTTTTCTTTCCTTTGAAACTACTCTCAACAACATATTAATTATACTAAGTGGGAATTAATTTTCTGGAGGCCACGTTTTTAAAAAATTTTTAAATGGGGATTTTTATTAAAAGCCTGTCTTTTAAAGAAATTGTAGTCTGAAACTTCCTGGAAAAAGAAATCTCTAGGCCCAGATAGTTTTACTAGTAAATCCTATCGAACATTTAAAGAAGAAATAACACCAACACTCTCTCTTTCAAAAAATAGAAGGGGGAACACTTGTCAACTTATTTTATAAGGCCAGCATAACCCTGAAACCAAAACTAGGTAAAAACAATGCAAAAATGAGAACTACAGACCAGTGTCCCCTATGAATATAGATGTAAAAATCCTCAACAAAATATTAGCAAATCAAATTCAGCAACATATTAAAGTACACCACAACCAATAGGAGGGGTTCATCCTGGGAATGCAGACTGGCTCAATATTAGAAAATCAAGCAATGTAATTGACCACACTGACAGACTAACAGATAAAAACTACATGATCTTATCAATTGATGAGGGGAAAGCACTTGGCAGCATTCAACACTTACTCATGATAAAAACTCTTAGCAAACATCCTCAATTCGATTAAGGACATCTTCAAAAAACCAACTATAGCCAACATCATGCTCATTTATGAAAAAAATTCAACAGTGAAAACCTGAATGCTAAGACTGGAAACACGGCAAGGATATACATTTTCACTACTCCTATTCAGTATCATACTGGAGGTCCTAGCCAGCAAAATCAAGCAAAAGAAAGAAAAGGCACACAGTTGGAATGGAAGAAACAAATTTCCCTCATTGACGGTCAGCATAGTTGTCTATGCAGAAAATGCCAAGGAATCTACCAAAATATATCTAGAACTTATAACTGAGTTTAACAAGGTCAGGATACAAAGTCAACACATGAAAATCTATTTTATTTTTACGTAGTATTCCTATGCATTTGGAAACCAAAATTTAAAAAAAAAATTTACAATAGAGCCAAAAAAATGAAAGGCTTAATTATAAATCTAACAAAACATACAAGATCTTATGATGAAAACACAAAAATGCGGGTGAAAGAAATCAAAGAAGACCTAAATAAATGGAGAGACATAGCATATTCATGGCCTGGAAGACATTGTAAAGATGTCAACTAATCCATAGATTTAGTATAATTCTAATTCTGTAGTTATAGAGAAGCTGATTCTAAGATTTATGTGGAAAGGCAATGTAACTAGAAGAGTCATAATTTTTTAAAAGAGTAAAATTGGATGAATCACAATACCCAATATTAAATCTCAATATAAAGTTGTGATAGTCAAGACATGCAGAATTGGCTAGGGGCTAGATCTACAGATCACAGAACAGAAAGTCCAGATATAGACTCATAGAAATATAGCCAATTGATTTTTGACTAAGTTTCAAAGACAATTCAGTGAAGAAAGGATAGTGTTTTCAAGAAATAGTGTTGAAAAAATTAGACATCCATATGTTAAAAAAAAAAAAAAAAAAAAAAGAGAGCCTCAACCTAAAGGTCATACTTTGTACATATATGAACTCAAAATAGGTCATAGATCTAAACGTAAAATATAAAGCTATAAAACTTTCAGAAATAAACATAGAATAAAAGCTTCATGAGCTAGGGTTAGGCAAAAGTTTCTTAGACATGACACCAAAAGCATGATCCATAAAAGAAAAAATTGATAAATTGGACTTTACAAAATTTAAAATGTTTTCTCTGTGAAAGACACTGTTAAGAGAGCAAAAAGACAAGCTACAAAATGGGAGAAAATGTTTGAAAATCACATATCTGACAAATAACTTGTATTCAGAGTATATATTTTTAAAATTCTCAAAACTCATTAAGGGACTTCCCTGGTGGTGCAGTGGTTAAGAATCTGCCTGCCAATGGGGACATGGGTTTGAGCCCTGGTCCGGGAGGATCCCACATGCTGCAGAGCAACTAATCCTGTGAGCCACAACTACTGAGCCTGTGCTCTAGAGCCCGCGAGCCACAACTACTGAAGCCCGCGTGCCACAACTACTGAAGTCCATGTGCCTAGAGCCCATGCTCTGCTACAAGAGAAGCCACCGCAATGAGAAGCCCGCACACCGCAACGAAGAGTAGCCCCAGCTCACTGCAACTAGAGAAAGCCTGTGTGCAGCAACGAAGACCCAACGCAGCCAAAAATAAATTTTAAAAAATCATATTAAAAAACAAAACCACCCAATTTTTAAAAATGGTTAAAAAACTTGGACATTTCACTAGAGAGGATATACAATGGTAAATAAGCATTAAAAAAAGATGTTTAATACCATTAACCATTAAAGAAATGCAAATTATAACCACAATGAGATTCCACTACACAGCTATTAGAATGGCTAAAATAAAAAATGTTGACAATATCAAGTGACAGAGAGCATGTGGAACAATTTGAACCCATATTGCTGTCAGAAATGAAAATATACCCAGCAACTCTGGGGAAACAGTTTGGCAGTTTCTTATAAAGTTACACACTTACCATGTGACTCAGCAAGCCCACTCTATTTACCCTAGGGAGGCTAAAAGTTACATCCACAAAAAAACTTATACACATATGTTTAAGGAAATTCTATTCATACTCACTAAAAGCTGGAAACAACTCGTATCTCTTTCACTGAGTAAATGAATAAACAGAACATCTATGTAATGGAGTAGTACTCAGCAATACAAAAGAACAAATTATCGATATATACAACAACTTGGATGGATCTCAAAGACATTATGCTGAGGGCATAATGGAAAAAGAAGCCAGTCTCAAAAGGTTTCATACTGTATGATTCATTTTTATGATCTTCTCAAAAAGGCAAAACTGCTGGGATGAAAAATATGTGTTCATCAGCTGTGATATGTAGAGGTAGGAGGTGTCTCTAAAGGGATAGAACAAAGGAGGTTTTTTTGTTTGTTTTTGTGTGTGTGGGGGGTTGTGCCAGTGCCAGAAATGTTCTGTATTCTGATATGGTAGTGATTACATGAATCTATACATACATGTGTTCAAATTCATAGAACTGTATGATAATTTAAAAACCCTCTACTTTTAACACCAAATATCAATTCTACCTCTACGAGACTACTAAATCAGAACCCACTGGATATAAGATAGAGAGAGATGACTGATTCTGGAGATTTTTTAGGTAGTTAAAAGAAACAAAGGTTTGCTATATCAAGCAGTAGGAAAATATCAGTAGGATTTGGGGGGGGAGGGTCTGGTTAGTAAAGAGGCTAAATCATCCAGATAGGCCATGGATGGAATTTTCTGGATAATTACACAGGATCCCACTCACCTACAAGCAAGAAAGTCTCTTGAAGTGCATAAATAATTCCACTGCAATAAATTACATTTTTGGAAACTCTCCATGAACACTTACATACTTTCAAAGCTCATTTTAGTGATTTGCCACTGTTTCAACCTGAAAGAGTTTCTGCAATTTCCTAACACACCATTCATAATCCCAAGGGAATTCCTTACATACTGGAAGATGTCAACATTGTTTTCGTTTCAAAATATCACCACTGATGTGCAGCTAAGTAAAATCTCTTAATTTTTTGAAATACTTAAGAAAAATTTGCATTTATTACAGGAATAACAATTTATTCTTTATCTTGTGCATAAATATGTTTCCTCTGTGGCTGGAAAAGAGAATTATAATTTGTTTTCACTTGCAGTTTTCAGAGTTGTCAGCTTCAATTATATTAACTTAAACATACCTTTTGAGACTGGTTAAATAAACTACAGCACATCCATCTAATGGCATACTCCTTAGCCATAATAAAGAATAAGGATGCTTTTAATATACTGATATGACATTACACCTAGTATATATTAGATGTAAAAAGAGCAAACTTCAGAATAATAGGCATAATATGCTATGATTTGTGCAAAAATGGGGGAAAAATTTATACACATACATACACACACAAGTGTATTTACTTATAGTGTTTGCTTAGACCGTTTCTGGAAGGATACAGAAGCGGGGAATTAGGTGTTCAGGAGTGAGAATTGGGATATATCACTGATGACCACTTTATATCTTTTATATTTTGAACCCTGTAAATGCACTGCTTCTTACAAAAATAAATTAAAAAAATTTCCCTTTTCTTTTCAAACAAAGAGTATCTGTGTATTTTATAAAAAATTGCCTAAGAAAAAATAATTCAATTTCCTTCTTGGGGCCAAAAATTCTCACTCAGTAGAAGAATAAATTTCTCATGGTGATTCCGGCAGTGAAAAGCTGGAATAAGGACCTCGGTTCTTGCCTTCTTTGAAGAAAGAATTCAGCAAAGAGATCAAGATTGTGAAAAAGACACAAGTGTTTATTAGAAGCAAAGTACGTGTAGAAAAAACAAAATACCTGTAGAAAAAGCAAAGTACATGTGGAAAAAACAAAGTACATGTGGAAGAGCACACAGGAGAGCTCAGAGTGAGTTCCACCCAATAGGAGCAGCTTAGATTGCTTATATGGGGGCAGTTTTCTGGGTTGTCTCTGGCCAATCATCTCCACATTTGGTCCTGGTGTGAGCACGCCATCTCTCAGCCAAGATGGATTCCAGCTGCTGTCTTCTCCCTCCTTTTGTCCTTCCCCTAGACTAAGGGCCTTCTCTGCGCACGTGTTGGGCTGGGAAATCCACAAGAATGCACCCAATCAGGGCCCAATGCTCCTCCTGGTAACCCATCTCGAAGCATCATCAGGAGACCAGCTGCAGCTGCTCAGCCTGGGGCCTATCTATTGCCTACCTCAATTGTATACATTTGTCTGATTTTTTCTTCACAAAAAGAATATCTCAAGTGTGTAGAATCCTTTGAATAATATCTTGCTGTTCAAAATATTGGCTGAGGATGGCTAGCACTGGGAGCTGGCTGGAAATGGAGAATCCCCGTGACCTACCCCAGACCAACCAAATCAGAATCAGCACTTTAACAAGACCCTCCCTAGGGGATTTACATGTGCCTTGAAGTGTGAGAAAGTACTGCTCCAACTAGAAGGCTAGAGTTGGAGGAAGACAGTGCTAGAACCTTAGGCAAACTGATGCTCTAGCAGGATAGAGAAAGGTCAGCGAGCAGACTTTGTGAAGTTTATTGAAGAACCAGAAGGAATCTTAGGAAGACCCTAGAGCCTAAGGTCCAAAGGGAAATCCCAGCTCCTGGGTGTAAATAAACATATAATGCATTGTCTTTTTAATTTGAATAACCCAAGATTCAAACAAAAGCATCTTTGAAGGCTCCAAAGACATGCATCCATTAGCTGTTCCAAAAGCCAAACCAAAATAAACTCAGACTCTTAGTAAGCATCTACCCACCTTCAATCAAGTCTCCCTGCTTCTGGCCTTTTCCCCCATCCCACCACCACGTCCCCAACAGTGGGAATGATTCTTCTGAAATGGAAGTCAAATCACACCACTCCTGTAATCACACCCTTCTATGGTTCCCCATTTTACTCAGAGTAAGAGGCAGAGCCCTAAGGCAGACCTACAAGGCTCTATGCGTAATGCCCCTCCCCACCATCACTCAACCACTCTCTCCTTGGCTGGCTTAGCTCCAGCCACCTGGCCTCCTTGCTGTTCTCTGAGCTTAAGCATGCTCTGCTTCCAGATCTTTGCACTTGTTCCCTCTGCCTAGGATCCTCTTCCTTCAGAGAATCCAAGGCTCACATCAGGTCTCTGCTCAAGCATTATCTGACCACGCTACATGAAATAGCCATTCTCCACTCCTCTGTCCGTCTCACTCTGCTTTATTTTCCCCATGGCAGTTACCATTTCTCACACTATTTATTGCTTTGATGTTTGTTTTTTCCCCCTCTAGAATATAAGCTCCTCAAAGGCTGGGACTTTATTTTGACTATTACCATATCTGCAGTGCCTAAAAGAGGGATAGTTGTTGAATAAGTGAATGAATGAATGAACAAACAAATGATCCTGTCTTAGCTCAGGCTGGTGTAACAAAATACCATAGACTGGGTAGCTTAAACAACAGAAACCCATTTCTCACAGTTCTGGAAGCTGGAAGTCCAAGACCAAGGTGCTGGCTGATTCAGTTTCTGGTGAGGACCCTCTCCCTGGCTCACAGCTGGCCGCCTTCTTGCTATGTCTTTGCATGGCCTTTCCTCAGCGTGCGACCAGGGAGATCTCTCTCTCTCTCTCTCTCTCTCTCTCTCTCTCTCTCTCTCTCTCTCTCTCTCTCTCTCTCTCTCTCTCTCTCTCTCTCTCTCCCTCTCTCCCTCTCTCTCCCTCTCTCCCTCTCTCCCTCTCTCTCCCTCTCTCTCTCCCTCTCTCTCTCCCTCTCCCTCCCTCTCTCTCTCTCCCTCCCTCTCCCTCTCCCGCCCTCGCCCTCGCCCTCTCGCCCTCTCGCCCTCTCGCCCTCTCGCCCTCTCGCCCTCTCGCCCTCTCGCCCTCTCGCCCTCTCGCCCTCTCGCCCTCTCGCCCTCTCGCCCTCTCGCCCTCTCGCCCTCTCCCTCTCCCTCCCGCTGCTCTCGCTCCCGCTCTCGCTCCCGCTCTCGCTCTCTCGCTCCCTCGCCCCGCCTTATAAAGCCACTAATCCTATTGGATTAGGATCCCACCCTAATGACCTCATTCAACCTTAATTACCTCTTAAAGCTATATCTCCAGATAGTCACACTGGAGGTTAAGGCTTCAGCATATGCATTTCACGAGGACACAATTCAGTCCCCAGCAGATCCCATAATGAATTCCACTCCTACCATCATCAAAGAAATTGCCCCCTTAGGCTGCATTTCCTTTTGAACTCTTATCTCATTCAAGGTTGCACTTGGTATTCATTTAAACATAATTTTCAGAATTCCCTGGTGGCGCAGTGGTTAAGAATATGCCTTCCAATGCAAGGGACACGGGTTCGAGCCCTGGTCTGGGAAGACCCCACGTGCCTCGGAGCAACTAAGCCCATACACCACAACTACTGAGCCTGCACTCTAGAGCCCACGGGCTACAACTACTGAGCCCGCGTACCACAACTACTGAAGCCCACGCACCTGGAGCCGGTGCTCCACAACAAGAGAAGCCACCACAATGAGAAGCCCATGCACCTGGAGCCGGTGCTCCACAACAAGAGAAGCCACCACAATGAGAAGCCCATGCACCACAATGAAGAGTAGCCCCTGCTCACTGCAACTAGAGAAAGCCTGCCAACAGCAACGAAGACTCTGTGCAGCCAAAAATAAATAAATAAATAAAATTATTTATTTAAAAAAAAACAAAAAAACATGATTTTCCCCGAACAAAAATGCTGCAGCTAGGGGATGTCATTTGGTCTGATTTTCCCAGGGTATGTGTAGGGGTGTCTCTGGACTTGGGAGAGATAGGGCCTTGTGCAAGTTCTCTCACAGTTAACAGTCAGATGTCCCTGAATACATATTTTTAAAAATTGAAAAAAAAATCAGAGTGTTTGTTGCAGTTACTTCTCAGTCCATTATCTTCCTTGACTTGGAACTTGATGAAATGTTACTTCATAAACAGAAGGTAATTGCAGCTGCTCTGACATGCTATGTGTCCACACCACAGAGAAGCATGGAAATCCTTCCTGTTTGCCAGTTGCCTCTGAAGCTGTGTAAGTATTAGGAACAACTTATAAAAGAAATACCTTTAAGCAAACCTTACTTCTCCTCTAGTATTGTAAATCTCCTTACTGTATGAATTGCCTTTCAGTCCTGGTCTATAGAATCATCTATGGACAAGTTTCAAAGTTTCAATATACAGATGCCTAGACAGACAAAGAATCTTTCCTTGACCAAGAGCTAGTCAGGCTCCTCTGAGTCCTTTTCTTAACTAGGCCTCAAGCTTGGCTTATAAAAACCGCAGACCCTCAGCATAAATGATTCACCCTCCCCCACTCCATCCACCCTACACTCTTAAGAGAATTGAAGAAACACTAGCATAGTTTCTAACAGCTCAAGGCTGCATCCCCTTAAATTCCTGCCTGAGACAGCTCAGTGCTGCCAGGACAATTTACTTTTCTTCCCACCCAAACTTGGTGATAGGCAGATAGGCCCCCAAACCCCTTCTTAGAGCAGTTACATTAGAAAGCTTGCAATTATAAATCCTTTCTCTGCCCCTTTGAGACATTAATCTCTACCACCCAGAATTGTTTTCTCAAGAATCTCTCTTTGAAATGAGAACTTTTAAGGAGCTAACCTTTCACTCTGGCTACCAGCCCCTTCGGGAGAGTAAGGGCCTAATTTTGGTGGGTACAGAGCACTAACTTGCACCACTGCCTCCTGTTTTAAAGCTAGGAGAAGTTTGTTTCTCCTCTGGGTAAGTGCCAATTAACAAACCCAGATGGCTTAGTCACACGGACCCTTAATGCCTCTCAGTGCCTTTCCCTTAGAATACCCCATCTTTAAAAACTCTCTTGCCTTAATTTCGACAAAGTTACTTTCAGTTCACGCTTGACCCTCTTCCCTGTTGCAATCGTTTTTTCTGAATAAAACCTATCCTTACTGCTTTAACCTAGTGTATGAATTTATTAATCTTTGACAAGAGCAACCCCTGAGATTGTTTCTGTGGATCTAGGGAGGGGCCTAGGAATCAGGATTTTATGAGATTGTTTCTGTGGATCTAGGGAGGGGCCTAGGAATCAGGATTTTATAAAACTTCCGGGAAGAGTATTCTGATGCAGTCAGGATTGCAAATAACTGCTACAGGACAGCGGCTTTCAAGGTGGGGCCCCTGGACCAACAGCGTCATCATCACCTGGGAACTTGTTAGAAAGGCAAATGCTTCGGCCCTGCTCCAAACCTGCTGAATCTGAGACTCTGGGGGGGTGGGGGTAGGGCCCAGCAATCTGTGTTTTAAGAAGACCTTGTGGTGATTCTGACGGTTTGAGCACTGCTGTAGGGTGTTAAATTTGCTCCATGAAATATAATTAGGACTTGGTTAGTTAACTGTGACTTGGAACCTAGTTGTGTCAATAACTATTAACCTGAAGAATGTGTCTGCAAAATTTCCTACTCCTGCTCCACTCCTTCTCCCTCCTCTTTTCCATTTCGTTTTCTCTAAAATGAAAGCTAGAAGGACCCTAGTCCTCCAATGCTCTTGGAAACCATTAATTTTTGAAATTGTAACACAATTGCTAAATGACAATGACAAAGTCGGCCATGGGAAAGGGTGAGCAGAATCTAGAGTTCCTAAAATGGAGTCTCATTCTCCTCTCCTTTAAAAATTCCTCAATACCCTAAAATGTGCCCTTGGCTAACATTTGTGTAACTGGTTATATGTTTCAGAGAGAAAGAAAAATGGTGGTATTCATACGGGATTGCCTTTCCTTTCTACTGTTACAGCTGAAGATTATGTTTGTTTCCAGAATACTCAGCACCAGGCCTTTGTAAGCCTCTTCCTTCTCACCACCAGAGAGCAGGAGGAATGCTAGGGACGTCGACAATCATGCCTTCCTGGTGGAGAAGAGAAGGTCACTGAGAGAGCGTAGAGAAAAAACGACTGTTTTTTCCTGCTTTCTGCTCGAGCCAGCAACAGACAGTTATGGCTCTTTTAATTCATTCCTTCATCTCATTTGCAAATGGAAAAACACATTCCACAAAAAAGAAGTCTCTGTTTCTGGAAACACTTGTTTCAGAAAAAAAAAAAAAAAAAAAAAATCTGGTATGAGGAAGCTTTATTTTGGGGAAATATATTCTCTTTTATTTCTAATTTAAATATTTATGTAGTTTTGCAAAATACATGATATGGTAAAATAAATGAAAAATATTTACTTTTACACATACAAAGAGAGAAAGAGGATGAGAAATTCTTTTAAAGCATAGAAATATAGAAATTAATCCTTAACTTTGAAAACAAACAGTTTGGCAAAAGAGACATCTCTTTGTATTTCTTACACTAGAATTTTTATTTTGTAAACATGTGCTAGTTTCCAGGGTCTCGTCTCACTTAGGGGCGAACAAACAATATAATCTGGGGAGAAGCCATTCCTGAAAGGCATCAGTGATTTATTTCGTCTAAGAATTATCAGACCCCCTTGCTCTTCAAATGACTGAAAGTGTTTGTGTCAAATTGACTTAGTTTTCACTTATATCGGTGCTGCTTTTAACTGGCTTTCCAAGTCTTTAATAACTGCATGCAAAGAGTCTCAAATCTGGCTTGAACTACCATTGCTTTTATTTGTCTGAGAATTAGAGGCAACAGGTTAAACCAGTCTCCCAGAATCTGTCACCCCACCCCCCAAACATATTTTATAAGAGAAACGTGAGTTCATCTGGGAGCAGCATGAGTGGTCTCTGCTGGGTCTTTGAAGTTAATTATTTCCCTATACTTCCTCCAGTGATATTATACACCACTCCACCTCGAAATCCTAGAGCCGTTTCTACAAGGTTCATTTCTCCACTTCATTAAGCAACAGGTCTTGCTGGCTAAAGGCTTTACAAAAAATAGTAGCAGCAAGAATAATTTTAGTAGCATTTCCTGACTCTGGGGTGTGACACACACTTGAACTTTCCACATTAAGAGGTAGTGGTAGTGCAGAGGGAAAATTCTAACCTTTCTGAAACCTTGTGACTGTCAAAAGTCGTGAGTAGGAGAGAAAACTGGAGAAGAAATCCCCGATCTGTAAATATATAATGTGTTTTATTTGCACACATGTATGGCCAGTGGGGTCAGAAGGGAGGAGGCAAACATGTCGAACAGTAACTAATTGTGAAGCAGGGTAAAATTAATGATAATATAGAGATTTATGCCTAGAGGTAAGGGAGCGAAGAGGCCAGAGAGACCCACTGAAGGGAGATTTTGTGCAGCAGCCCCAAAAGTGGACCGATCCCAGTTTCAAATAAACACACTGTCAAATGAGAAGGCAGGACTCAAATGGAACAGATTCAAAACAATATAATGTATATGAAAGTCCTTGGCACATGGTTTCACTTATTGTTGCAAGAAGCAGTTGGCGTTTGAGTTGAGCAGCTCTGAAGGATAAGATAATTTTAAAATAGGGAGAAGGGTATTCCAGGCTGAGGGAACAGCCTACAGACAGAGAATTGACTGTGTGAGGCTCAGGTGTGAAGTGGGGGGGAATGAAGGGCAGGTGGTGTGCTTCCAGCAAACAGTGCCTGGGGAGAGGAAAGAGAACATGGGGAGTTATCTTAGACAAAGCACTGAGAGCTTTGTGTAATGTCCTGTGGGGTTTGGAGGAAATGAAGAAAAAGGTGGTTATTTTACCTCCCTCTTCAGCCATAACATTAGCTTCTCTCTGGTCCACTTGGTCTGCTCAAAAATTACCAAAGGAAAGTAAGGAAATCAACATGTTCTCTTCCTCTATCCCAAGACCATTGATCCCACCTCATGCCACGTCTGACATCCCCCCTCCCCCAGCCGTCCTGACTGCCAGAAGCACCACTACAGCCCCCAAGCGCAGCAGAGGAAGCTCAGGCACGGGAAATGTGTCAGAAAGTGGCTGCACGCTGTCCTGTGCAGAGAGAATGTTATGCTTTGTCCTTTAAGGAATTCTGTGGAAAAGATACATGTCAGCTGATAGATCCAAATGGTGCCTGGTACTCAGTAGGTCCTCGATAAATGTCTAGTACATTGAGTTTTATTTGTTTCTGAGCTCTTTGTTAAAAACAACTCTGCCACTTTTTGTTTTGTGAATCTTCATAAGTCAATCTCCTCAATAAACAGCATTAAAAACATTAAGGATTGGGGTGTTGTCAGTTTTGAGCCTAAATGCTTCAACCTTTCTGCCACAGCTCTCATTACCATTTGGGTATTACTTGAGAAAATAATAAACATGATATTTTTCTGATTATAAAGGTAATGTATATTACAGGCATACCTCTGAGATATTGTAGGTTCAGTTCCAAGCCAGCCAATAAATCAAATATCGCAATAAAGTAAGTCACAAATTTTTTGGTTTCCCAGTGCACAGAAATGTTACGTTTACTGGTCTTTTAATGGCAGCTTGGTATTCCATTTCCTTACTGTCATTTGATGCACCTTTTGCTGAGTTCATAAGGAGGCTATGATATTTATATCATTTGGCATAAATTATGTTTCTCTGAATATTTCATTAGGATAAATTAGTAGAATAAAGTTACTAAGTCCTAGTGTTATAAAAAAAAGTTATGTTTACATTAGCATTACGTCAAAAAAACAAAGGACATACCTTAATTTTAAAATACTTTATTGCTAAAAATTGCAAACCATCATCGGACAACGCAGGGTTGACATAAACCTTCAATATGTAAAAGACGCCGTATCTGCGAAGCATAATAAAGTGAAGCACAATACAACGAGGTATGTCTGTATGTAAAATCTGGAAAATATCAGACTCCCTCTCTTTCAAAATCCCCCCAAAAACGATAACCAGAATCACCCATTGTATTAGTTTCCTATCGCCGTAACAAATTACCACAAATTCCGTGCCTTAAAACACCTTAGTTATAATCATTAAAGCTACTTGGAATGTAAGTGGATACTGAAGAATCAGGAAAGTTGCCCCTGTCTGTTTTCCTGAATTCCAAGGCCAATGGAAATAGAGTGAATGTATTAGTGTGTGTTGAGTCATGAGTTGACTGAATTTGGCAAGAAAATTTGAAAACTCTCTTTCTGGGAAGAATCAGGGTTGTTCCAATAAAAACAAGAGCCCTTGGCAGCTGTGAAACCCGTATGTGTTCACACTTGTAACACAACCTCGTATTAACCATGCTTCAGCCTACTGAGTTCTGTGGAAACGAAGAGACCCAGTTTATACACATATTCTAATATTTTGTGTCTGACTGGGCAACTATTTTCGTCCTCCTGCAGTGTTCTAAGATTACACAAATGTACAGAAGAGTACTCTTGATATCAGATATTTTTCTCCTGGCAGGTCACTCATGAGTCATCATCAAAGATTTTCATAGGACTGTCCTCACAGACGATTCTCTAGGTAGGGAGCTGAAAGCAGTATAGCAATCAGCTTTGAAGAAATTTCCAAATGGCAAAAATCTGTTTGAGTAATCAAGTAAAATCAAGAAAACCATTTGGCGTTTACTTTGAGTAACTTAATTATAACTGCAAAGGGTATGCTGTTTATTTATAGAGCACCTTTCCCCAAAAGACATTCACTCACTAAATTACTACGTTCTCCCTTAGAAGACAGGAAGGAAGAGACATTTTGGTGAAGTTTATCTTATCTGATGATAAGAGAAAAGGGTCTCTTATTCCTTTTTTTCTTTCCCCATTTTTCTCATCCTTTTAGACCCCAAATTCCAAATTGGTGAAAGGGTGAGCAGTAACCCAGACCAGAGCTGGGGTGACAAGTAAGAGGAGTCCCTTGTTGTTTTCATCCAGGGGTCTCCCTGTCTCTTGAGGTCTAGGTAGAATGAAATCAACGCCCCAATTCCAAGGCTTGTGGCTGATTTCCGTAAATACCTAGGCAGTTTACAGTCTCAAAGTCTCAACTGGCTCCAAACTTTTATTTCCTCAGTTTATGGGTTGTCTAGGTGTCTCACATGTTTGGTTCTGTTCAGCAATGCATTGACTCAGATGTCACATTCAGGCTCTTTTCCAGTTTTCACGCACACACACACACACACACACACACACACACACTCCCACAAGTTGATTTGCACGGTAAGTGGACCTTATTGATTTAAGAGAGAGCTGGAAGTAGAGAATTCCAAGGGAATTTTTACTCCCTCTCATTCTCTCTACCTTACCTGGTGCCCCAGTTTCACATCATCATCAGCTGGGCTCCTCCTTCCTCTCTGAGGCAAAACAAATTCCTCTTGCTGTATCATGCAGAACCAGTAAGATGTTTCTGTGTTGCCTCAGCACCTTCCCACAGGCCTCAGATGCTCAGCTCCTCCAAATGGCTCAGCAAGTTGTGTCCCTTCCTAAGAAGAATTCTGGTGCCAGCTGTTAAGAAAATAAAAATTTCAACCTTTCATAATATATTTTTAAACTCCAGTGTTTTCAGTCAAAAGAAAACTAATATTTCTTTCATTCAACAAGTAAAAGAAATCTTTGTGTGCTTATTTTATGCCAGGCATTATTCTCGGAGCTGGGAACCCAGCAGGGAATAAGACACAGTCTTATTGCAGAGTTTCTGTCTCCTGGAGGAGAAATGTTTTAAACAAATAATGATGTGAATAATTTAGTAACAACCGTGGTAATTACCACAGAGGGAAATATCTGAGTATTATTTGGAAGGGCGCGGCAGTGGCAGAAAGGGGTGAGGGGTGAGGAGTGAGGGAAAGTTTTCCTGACACGTTTAATCTGCCCAGCATTAGAAAAGGCTGGTTTACTCATAGACCAATGTGCTTTTGTCTGCAAATGTGCCGCCTCTGAGGAGACAACTAAAATCAGAGGGACAACATTTGTTGAGTTTCTGTCATGAATTAACATATAATTAATTCAACAAACACTTATTGAGGGGCTCCTATGTGCCTGATACTCTGCTAAGAGTATATATAACAGCTTATACGTAGCCTAGAGAGGGTGACAGAAAATATTCAGAAAAATAAATAAGTATGGTATTATCAGGCAGTATGAAGTGAAATAACTGAAAAGAGGTGATGGGTGGGTGTGTGGTCAGGAAGGGCCTCACCGGGTGCAGAGGCCTGGATGGTGAGGAGCTGGCTGAAGAGGGTCTAGTTAAAGGAAAGGTGTGTTCAAAGGTCCTGAGGCAGAAACGACACTGTTGGCTTGTCTGACCACAGAGAAATGCAGAGGTGAGAATAAGTAAGTGAGAGGAAGGGGAAGATGTTCTTGGCATGGAGCCAGGGTCCTGTTTAGGTAAGATTTTGTAGGCCATGGGAGGAGTTAGAGTTTTTTCCCGAAGAGAAAAACGAAGGGATCCGTAGGGGAGTGACTTATCTGATTTATGTTTTAAAAGATCATTCTGGGTGCAGGATAGAGAATAGATTGTTTATCACAGTATTTTATAATAAACAACCTAAACATCTATTAATGCAGAATTGGTTAAATAAATAATGGTATGGCAGTTTCTCAAAAAACTAAAACTGGAAATATCATATGATCCAGCAATTCTACTCCTGGATATATATCCAAAGAAAATGAAAACACTAATCTGAAAAGATACATGGACCCCAACGTTCATAGCAGCATTATTTACAATAGCCAAGATATGGAAACAACCTAAGTGTCCATTTAACAGGTGAATGGGTAAAGAGGATGTGATATATATCACATAAATATAACAAAACAGAAACAGACTCACAGATACAGAGGACAAACTAGTGGTTACCAGTGCTTAAGAGAAACTGCCATGTACATAGTAACAATACACAAGCAACAATTACAATGATTACAATTACTATGCAATAGTGAAATAAGAAACAAGGATATACTGTACAGCACAGGGAAATATTTTATATTATATAATGGCACAGCCATTATTTTATAATAACTTTAAATGGAGTAAGTCTATAAAAATATTGAATCACTATGTTGTACACCTGAAACTAATATTGTAAATCAACTATATTCAATTAAAAAAAAAGGAAAAAAATGGTGGCATGTCTATATGTTGACATGGAAAGATGTTCACCTTGTAGTAATTGGGGAAAAAAGTCAACTTACAATATAATGAATCTATTGAGCTTTAGTCTGAAAGGATGTAAACAAAAATGCTTATATTTTTTGTCTCTGGATGGTGACAATATACAATTTTTTTCTTCTTTTTTGTGTACCTATATTTTCTAGTTTTTCCGTGTGAGTAATAAAAGGGGTATATAGAAATAAGTTCATGAGTCATAAGATTAAGAGGTGGCCTGACAGAGAAAACATTGAAATACAGTAATGTGATATTTTCACTTACCAAGAATTATATTTACAGCTTACTTCAAAGCATGAATACCTTGCAGCATATTTCAAATGTTGTGTCATAAAATTTATAATGGAAAACTGAAAGTGTGATTACATGAGTTATTATTCCTTAAAATTATAGTTCATAGTATTTATATTTTCCTGGCAAGTATCATTGACTTTGATCATACATTTCCTCAGGCCCAGTATGAAATTCTTTCCCATTTGAGTGCTGACTTTTGGGAGTTGTTTCTGACTGTGTTGCCTTGCTGCATTTTTTTTTGAACTGGCATTAGAAAATATTTCTATTTTCCACTTAAAATTCCAAGAAAAATAATTAGAAGAATGGGAAACTAAAACTCAATGGAATATATCTGAGCTACTGAGAACTTTTATGAGTTGTTCCCCTGGTTTTTTCTGAAAACATTGCATAATTTTAGACTTCCACTTAATTCTTTTCGTTCAAGGTGTTTACCGTTGGGTGAAGTTTTAAGTCCCTCATATATTAGCTGTTCAATAACAGTAGCACATCTGACCAAATGCCAATGGGCCAGAATTTATGATTTTCTAAAGGCAGCAGTGTGGGTTAAGTTCCCTACAATCTTGGCCTTTCTGATCTCCCTTTGTTAAGTTTCAGAGGAATCCTTTGAATTTTAAATTTCATGTCAAGTTTTACAACAGTAGATTGCTGCAAATGTCATCAGGTTTTTGACTTGTATGCTTGCAAAAACTGAAGGTTTTTTTTTCTTGTCCATTACTGTCTTTTTGAAATTATTCTCTGTCACTGTTGTGTAAGATAACTTGGACTTCCTAGGTCCTCCGATGATCTGTGTCCATAACAATTTTAAATAAACCATGTAGAAGACATATACATTACTAATCTTGCTAAGGGAAAAGTGTGAATAAAAAGCTATATTTAGGGGTCTTCCCTGGTGGCGCAGTGGTTGAGAATCTGCCTGCCAATGCAGGGGACACGGGTTCGAGCCCTGGTCTGGGAAGATCCCACATGCCGCGGAGCAGCTGGGCCCGTGAGCCACAACTACTGAGCCTGCGCGTCTGGAGCCTGTGCTCCGCAACAAGAGACGCCGCGACAGTGAGAGGCCCGCGCACCGCGATGAAGAGTGGCCCCAGCTCGCCGCAACTAGAGAAAGCCGTCGCACAGAAACGAAGACCCAACACAGCCAAAAATAAATAAATTAATTTAAAAAAAAAGCTACTTTTAAAAATTTATTTAATTAATTAATTTATTTATCTGCGTTGGGTCTTCGTTGCTGTGCGCGGGGTTTTCTCTAGTTGCAGCGAGCGGGAGCTTCTCACTGCGGTGGCTTCTCTTGTTCCTGTTTCTGAGTCACAGGATAACCAACCCCATTTCGTTGTAGTCACGCTCTTGTTTTTTTCAGTATGCTGCCCTCTGGTTAGCTCCAGCAGATAGGGTTTCTCCCTTCAGAGGACTTGGGGCTTGTCTGGAGCCAGGGACACTTTGGCCTCTTCTCCCGTTCCTTTGTGATTTGCAGACAGACGGAGAAAGGAGGGATGTTTCTGAGAATTTGCAGACCTTTATCTAAACATTTTTTTTTTTTTTTTTTGGTCTGTCATTGAACTTGGATGGCCTGTAGAATTTCAGAAACAGTTGCTGGTGTGAAGGAGCAGGGCTGCCTTAAGTGGACATATTTCGCACTGGATAAAATAAGTTAAGGATCGTCAGTAACATGTAAATGGAGATTTCAGCCATTTCCACTAAACTTTGCTGCATGAGAAAGACAGAAGAAAGAGGATCTGCTGTTATTTTGTGTGCAATTAAAACAGGCTAGTCTTCCCAGAGAAGTACTTGTTGAAATTGGAAAACTGTGGACAGAGTATAAGCTTCCCAACCTGTTGTTCGATGCTGCACTTCTCACCACACTGCCACCAGGGATGGGAAAGCTTTTTTTTCTCCTGTTTGTGACTTCCAATCCATACAAGACCAGTCAAAGGTAAAGGGTACATCTGAAATAATCTGAAAGTATACTTCAATTTCATGTAATGCCCAGTTAAGAGAAAAGAGTGGGTAGATAATACAGAAGAAATTGGAAAGGTGCAAGAGAGAAGAAAAGATAAACGAGTGGTAGATAAAGCAGGAAGATGAATTGGGCAGCGGAGGAAGAGAGGAGAGAAACTATAGAAAAAGGAAGAAACACAGGCTTGAGGATGCTACACTCCTATCACTGCTTCTTAAAGTGCTAACTTACACAGGACCTTCAAGTTTCCTTACACTATTCTGAATGGGATTCCAATAGAAACTTACAGTGGGGGAAATCCATTTCCTGGGATAATGTTTGCTAAATTGGGTTTTGTAACCCGTATTCCTGAGGAAGGTGGGTCTTTGGTTCAAACTGGATGGTTTCCATCTGATGATAATCTTCTAAAATGTTAATGTAAGCATATTATGGATCACCAGGATGACCACTTTATAATAGAATACTGTCTCACAATTTCATGGCAGTGTTTACTTTTATACTTGCTATTGGGTAGGTGTAAAATAGCACTGGGTTACTCTAATTCTCATGGGCTAATGATAAAAGAGTACTGGTTAACTTAATAAATGATGTATTTATGCCAATTAGAGTCCAAATTAGTCATTTGGTGCTTGTAAAGAAAATGATATTTGAATAGAGAAAAGTAGTGGGAGAATGGAGTGATTTCTGAAGGAAGACACATTTAGACAGGAGGGGCACAAGGAACACAAGAGAGCCCACCTTAGACTTGGTACCACCGTCTCATTGCGAATGGCAATTTGGTTTCAGCAAAAGGGCATAATCCATGACATTAATGTTGTTAATTTGAGTTTTACTCATTTTTCTAATTTTGTTTAAATTTATTTGGTAATGTTATTTGTGGATTTAAAATCTATGAAGGTCATAATCATGAGATGTTTAAATAATAATAATAATATGATAAACACAAATTAGGGTAAGTCTATGAGTCTGGAGGATTCTAATATTTAAAAAGGGGTCTGTTCATTACCCAAGTTTGAGAAACACTGCTCTAAACTGAAGTGGAAGATCACTATTACCTCGGGGGCTAAGTAATATCAAATTATGGACCAATACTATTAAAAAGTCTAGAAAGTCTTGCCAAAACTGAATCATGTTTGACTATTGGCTTTTTTAAATCACTTCATAAGTGTTTTGTATTCATTTACAATTACTATTTTGGGGCAATGGGTCTTAATATCCTTGCTTTAATTTTTTTCTCCTTCTAGTAGTTCTGAAAACAAATTGTTAGTGATAAAAAGTATTGACCATTTCAAATGTCCATTTATTCTTTCAATAATATTTATCAAATGGAAAGTATTGCCAGGCAAATTAGTTATGTAAATTTATATTATTTATAAATTTATATATTTATATACATATTAATATTGTATATATTTACATACATATTAAATATATACTTACATAATGTTTATATATAAGTATATAAAGTAAATAAAATATATACATATATTTATATATACAATTTGATTGATCAATAGAGAGATATAGTTAGATAAAACATGGTTCTTGGGCTTGAGAAGCTCAAAATTTAGCAGAGGAGATAAATGTGAAAACATATAATTACAAAACAATAGAAATTATTGCTCTAATAGATATGTGAACTGGAGCAAAGAAAAGAGAGAAACTAGCTTTGCCTGCAGGTGGAAAAGAAGGAATTCACTTGCATTACGACTTATCATTACTCTTACCTGTGTTATAAATTACAATTTTCACATTCCAGAGTAAGAGGAGAATATCTGTGTAGGGTTTTTTTTCAGCTTTACTGAAGTATTATTGACATATAACATATGTTAGTTTAAGGTGTACAATGTGATGAGTTGATGCACATATATATTGATATAAATTGTGAAATGATTACCATGATAAGGTTTGTTAACATCTTCATCCTGTGTAGAGTTTAAAAAATGTATCTCATTAAACAAACAAGCCTGCAATAGTGTTGAGAGTGTGATACAAGAATTTGCTGCACATGATAACAATTGTATAATGTACCCAGGAAATGTTGCAATGGCTCTTATTACATAAACCATAACTTAATTTTATGATGGCAGATGTAAATAGAATACAGTGGATAGTATGATGCACTAGACATAAGCATCACTTCATTCATCCATGCATTTGAAAAACTGTACCTTTGGTGGGCAAGATATTGCATAGGTGCTAATGAGAAAAAAAATTTTTTTTAATTTTTATTTTATATTGGAGCATAGTTGATTAACAATGTTGTATTAGTTTCAGGTGTACAGAAAAGTGACTCAGTTATACATATGCATGTATCTATTCTTTTTCAAATTCTTTTCCCATATAGGTTATTACAGAATATTGAGCAGAGTTCCCTGGGCTACACAGTAGGTCTTTGTTTGTTATCTATTTTAAATATAGCAGTGTGTACATGTCAATCCCAAACTCTCAGTCTATCCCTCCCCCCACCCATCCCCCCTGGTAAGCATAAGTTCATTCTCTAAGTCTGTGTCTGTTTCTGTTTTGTAAATACAGTAAGTCCCCTACATACAAATGAGTTCCCTTCAGAGAGCACGTTCATAAGTCGTTTGTTCATAAGTCCAACAAAGTTAGCCTAGGTACCCAACTAACACACTCAGCTATATAGTACTGTACTGTAATAGGCTTATAATACTTTTCACACAAATAATAATAAAAAACAAACACACACACACAAAAACATTTTTAATCTTACAGTACAGTACCTTGAAAAGTACAGTAGTACAGTACAACAGCTGGCATACAGGGGCTGGCATGAGTAAACAGGCAAGAAGAATTACTGTACTGACTGGAGGAGGGAGAGGAGGTGGGAGATGGTAGAGCTGAAGGATCGTCAGCAATAGGAGATGGAGGGCAAGCTGCAATTTCACTCACGCCTGATGTCGATGTCACAGGTTCTGGTTCCTTGCTGGATTCAGTTCTATCTACCCTCTTGAAAAAACGATCCAGGGATATCTGGGTAGTAGCTCTTTCTTTTTTCTCGTCATAGATGACACACAGTAGCACTGGATTGCATTCTGAACGGCTGCTGTAATCTTCGTGTACCGTTCTATGTTTGGGTCCTGTGCCTCAAAAACTAATGGTGCCTCCTCAAATAAAGAAAATCCCGTTTCCATTTTCTGCATCGTGAATCTCTTTGGTTCTTCAGTCACTTCTTCCCCTTGTCTCTCTTCGTCCTTTCTCTGGGCCTCCAACTCCATCAGGTGTTCATTAGTAAGATCCTCATGTTGCACAGCAAGGAGTGCAATGAAGTCGTCCTCTTGCAGATCTAGCTCCAGCGATGTTTCCATCATTATCACTTGGTGCTTCTTAGCCGTACCAGCTACATCACTGCTGCTTTTACGTTTGCTTCCCGACATCCTGGGCTTGAAATAAAGATACTGTACTACTGTACTCTATACAGTACTGTACAGTAAAGTACACAAAAGCACAACCACTTGTAGAGGATGCACGCACGTGACAATGTACGCCAGACACATGAACTAACTTACGTGATTGGACATGTGAATGCACGTTCGCATCTTTGAAAGTTCGCAACTTGAAGGTTTGTATGCAGGGGACTTACTGTAACTTTATTTGTATCATTGAGAAAACAAAAATTAATAAGGCATTTTCCTACTTCAAGGAGATTATAACCTAGTAAGGAGGGTAAAAGATATTCAAGTGACTATGATCCAGAGCAGTTTGTGCTAAGTGTTCTAAGAACCAAGTAAGCAAAATGTGATAAAGGTCAGAGAAAATGCTCAGTTTGGGTATGAGGGATGGCTTCTTGGGAGAACATGGGTTTGAGCGAGGTCATATGGGATAGGTATACAGAATTTTGTTGGTGGCTATCATGGAGAGAGGGTGTGTGTCCCAATTATAAGAATCCTTTGAATCACATGAGCACATTTGTAGAGGTGGGAAAGGAGAAGTCACCTTTCAGGAACAGCAAGCACTCTGGCTGAGTCTGAGTATAAAGCACACGTAGCAGAGCTGTGGGAGATAATTTTCAAAAGGTCAATTAGTAGTAGGTCATAGGTGGCCTACAGAATCTCAGGAAAAACAGTTCTACAAACATTTATTGAGGGCTTGTAATATTTCAAGAGTTGGGAATTCAAAGATGAATGAAACAAAGCCTATGCCCTTGGGATCTCAGACACACAACCGTTGATGCCTTGGAGATAACATAGTGCGCTGATTACAAAATGTGAGGGTACGTGCTGTCACGAAGATACATGCAAAGGATATGGGAACAATCACCTCTCACGGGGAGAGTCAGAGAAAACACACGAGAGGAGATGCTATTGTAACTGGGTCTTGATGAATGAGTGCAGAAAAAATAACAACATAATGTTTCCCTTGCATACAAAGTCCCAGAGACATGCAAGGGATGGCTTAGTCAAAGAGCAAAGTGTGGTCCAACGTGACTCAAGGGGAAAGTGTTGGGAGCTGAGGCTGGAAAGGAAGGTCGGGGTCAAAGTGAGAAGTGCCTTGTGTGTTGTGGTAAGGAATTTGGACTTAAGTCTTCTTGGCCAGTGATTTTCAGTCTTTTGGGTTGGTGGTGTACCTTCAAAAACTAGAATTTGTTGCAGGACAGTGGAAAAGATGAAAGGTTTGGAAACACTAGACAAACCAGCAGCAATTACAGCGCAAGCAATCGTATGGTACAATTATGGTCTCGCAGTGTTTATAAAAGCGTCCCTAGTTACTGCACTATTCACTTGGTTGGTCTTCAGTGCATTTCTTTGGGAATTGAGCTATTTACTCCCAGACAGTGCATCTTGAATACTTGGTGATGTTGTCACAAGTTCCAATAAGCACAAGACACTTCCCTTGGCATAGACTTGATGTTACTCTAAGCCTCTTCCCGCCTAGTCAGGTGGTACTCTATGTAACACCCCACAAGTTGCTCAGATCAGCATTCTGTTTGACGGAAATTGCTGTTAAAAGTTTGAATGCTGGCAAAACCAAATTTTACCTTATTGGTCAAAAGGTGGCAGGACGTTTGCAAAGCATACAAGGTATAGGGACAAAGTGCTGTGTCTTACCAGATGAAAACACTTGCTGCAGGCAATAGAAAATCTTGAAAGACTTTTAAACAGATGGGTCCTATAACCAAAATGATGATACGGGCAGATTTACCAAACTGCCATGTGCAAAATGCAGGAAGGAGAGGCCAGGAGCTGGGAGACCATTTAAGGCCAGAACTAGGATCAGAACTAGGGTGTCAGTAGAAAGGGAGACTAGGGGCCACTTTATTAAGGAAGTAGGGGACTTGGCAATTGATTGGTTGGGGAAGGAGTGTCATGAAGAGGAGCCAAAGATGATTTGACATTTTATGCCCGGATGAAGAGAAGACTATTGGTGCCATCAACGTAAATAGGATAATCAGGAATCACAGCTATTTAGAATTACATGAGAAATGTGGCTCAGGGTAATTGAGTTTTAAATGGTAGTTATAAATTAACCAAGATCAGTTATGCCTTTAAGAATATTCTTACTGTTCTAGTAAATACCCAGGGAAAATATATATTGCTCAAAATAACAATTCAGCAATTGGCCTTTTACTCTTAGTGTTTCATATATAACTCCCTTTAAATGCAATTTTGATTTTTAAAAGGTGATTTACCTACAATTTTTGTGCAACCCATTCGTATAAAAATGTTCCCAACCCTTATAGGCCTTAAGAAGGAGTATTCTGGGGGCTATACCTCCTGGGAAGTGGGAGTGGCTCTAAACCACTTTCCAGCCTAGGGATTCTAGTAAGACTATTTCTCCCGAGAAACATGCCTGTAAGGTTTCTTCTGTGGCCCCTACCCTTCCACCCTGGGGTGGAGCTTGTGCAGATACCCGCAGTCCAGAACACGGGAAAGTACCAGCCCTAGTAGGCAACCTTTAAGCAGAGTGGTAACTAGGTGACCCTAATTTTTGAGCCTTATTATACTACTTTTCTTACTACAAATGAAGAAGTTAAAAACAACTTTCACTTGTTAGTTATTTCCCCAACTTGAAAAGACAGAAGCCAAACCCCCAGAATGCTTTATCTGGGTTATCCCAGAATAACCCAAATCCACAATTTAATGGACCCAAGCACAACCTAGAGTGACTGGGAAAAAAAGACTTTTCTTATGATGTGTATGTAAACCAGAGTCAGAAGCTCGAGATTTCCTTGGGGTGCCTGTGATGTCTTTGTCAGTGGTCCTCATCTTATTCCAGAGGTACACAAGATGTCACAGGGGTTGATTTCATTGGCCTTCATACCACTAGATCAGTTTGCAGTACAAAACATATCAAAACACACATCCTTGACAGTCTGGAACCATAGCCATGTTCCCTGTAAGAGCTGTCAGTGGTACCCTGCAGGGTGATAGGAACTTGGGGTCGAGGAGCCTGCCTTGCAGAATAGGGAAGGTGAATGGGGGAGGGGAAGTGTTAAGACTGGCGAGTTTTCTTTCTTTTTCCTGAATTGTTCTTGTTTTCAGCAGCATTTCCCCCCTCTCATCCACGGCTGAATCTAGAGTTCTCTAAATGAACGATCTAATTATTAAAGGCTAATGGTTTAACACAATTTCATTTTTTTTTTCTCCTGGCCCCTGAGCGATCATGAAGGTGTTGGTGGAGTGAGAGTTATAACTGGCACATGAAACTTTACAGTAGAAGGCACCTTGCTGTTCCAGCTTTGTAGTAAAAAGGGCAGGTGGGTGCCCTTGATAATGGCCGAAGTAAAGACCTTGCCTTGGTCATTTCTGCATTTCCCACTCCTCTGTGTCAGTTAACAGGAGCACTGAACTCCTGAATAAAGCTCATGGGGATTATCTACCCTCCTCCCAGAGCCCCGAGATATAGATCAAGCATTCCGGTTTCAGACACAATAAGGGGAGTACAGCACAGGTGACAAAATTATGAAGATATATTATCCTTTTCTCCAAATATTAGGAGACTCATCTCCCCTCTCTATTCATGTTGCTTTGATTAATGGTATTTCCATGGGGCCTGTTTCCCACTTTCAAATGTAGGATGAAATTAAGGAAAGCAGATTAAGAGTGAATAAAATGTGCAACGTTCTCTCAAGCCATTCCAAATTTTGGAATGTTTTGGCTAAACAACTTTTAAAAAAAAATCTTTCCACCTAGACCAAGCCCTGGAGTCAGGGTGTGTGGTGAATGGTGCTGCTTGGAGCACAAACGTCTATAGCTGTAACCTTGGGGTGACCTCATAGGTCACCGTGCCATCAGGGACTGAAGGATGGGATCTGCTTTCTTCGTTTAACGAGGGTCCATTTCCAGCAGGAGCTCAGCCCTGCATATAGGTTATCTCAAAAATAAGATGCATATTTCATCAATATAAATCTGATTTCAAAGATTAGAGCCTTTAACTTAAGTTAATTTAAACACAAGTGTTTGACTAGTTTTGAATGGAATAGAATAAGTTATTCCTTCTTTCCCTACCTCTTGGGCAGGAGGAAGTGTTTTTTGTGTAGCCCATTAGTGGGGAAACTCTGGCTTCCATCTTGCACACCAATCCATTGCCTTTGGCTAGAGATGTCTATTATTTTATGATATCCTCACTTCTGGGGTTTTCTAACAGCTGCTTCTGTTTGCTACTTTGCATTTTCTCAGTTTCTCTTCACAATCTCATAATCAAGTAAGAGTCTATTAATTCATTTATTTTTTTCAGCTTATTAATGTACTGCCATGCCTCCTGGCTGCAAAAACATGAATCAGTGGGGAAAAAAATTCAATAATTAATGAGAGTTTCATTCCCCCCAGCTTACAACATTCAGAAAAAATCACTCAACATCTTACAATGTGGACTCAACCTTTAATTCTTAAAGACAGAAAACATAAACTCTGGACGAGAGAAAGAATGCTTTCAGAATGGATTTTTCTTTTTTTTTTAAGTCTAGGAATTGTTAACAGGCTCATGCTGGCCAAATGTGATTGACATGAGGCAAGATTGAAGGAGCCTAATACTGTCACTCTTCGACTCTCCAAGGACTTCAGAGCACTAGTCATTTCACGAACACTCACCTTTGACAAAGAAAGAACAGTCTCATTTTGTCTGTTCTATTTAAATGGGCCCAGTTTTAGGGGAAAATGAAACAGTTCTCAGAGCACAGGCCTTTGCTAAACTGGAAATACTTTTATTTATTGGACACATGTTTTATTTGAACATCTCCAATGTGCCATAACCCATGCCCTCATATAATAACATTTTATTTGAGCAAATACTGTGGGATCACAGATAGAAGAGGCCGAAAACCTTGTCTGGAGAGATGGGGAACTATCAAGGTCTGTGAAGAATATGGGGTTTTACCCTACTTGGAAGCTAACAAGCTAGCCTGGTACCATTTCATGGATGCTGGGAGAAGGCATGAGACAGGACAGAGACAAGTGACTTTATTAATCATAGCACAGTGACCAGCACTAGAATGATGTTGACACCAGGTTCCCATGCCCCCCAGATCCCATGGGGCACACAGGTGGGCCTAGATGGGTGCTTGCACATGCCAAGTGCTGTGTTATAGGAGAAGAACCCCGAGCTTAAGGAATTTACCATTTTTACAGTGAGCAGCAAGCGAGATGCTACGTCAGCCTTCAAGATTGCTCTCTGCAAGCACAATGCTGAGAACTGGCCAGGGTAATGAGTAGTCAGGGCTTTGTGTTCTTGGCATCCTTGGCAAGAATGTGCAGGGACGGATGCTCAGGGCCCGAGATGGATTAACTCTTCCAGCAGAAACTTCACTGAGACAATATTTAGGGATGAGGACAAAAAGGACTCCTTCCAGTAAGAGGTATTTGCAAAGGCCCTGAGGCATGAGAGACAATGAGACATCTCAGGAACAATGGAGAGTCTTGCTTAATTGGGATGCTGGTGATAAGGCTAAACAAGTAGGCTGGCATCCAATCCTCCAGGGCTTTGCATGCCATTGAGATTATGAAGTGTAGCTCTTTTGTTGTATTTTAACCTAACACATTTCAGAGCATGTTAAGCACGGGAATGACAATGATTGAACTTTATTATATGTTACCTGGTGATAATGCGGGGAATAGACTGGAATCAGAGAAAAGTTATGTTGGCCTTTTACCAGCTGTCCCTGGAATATTTTATTTCCTTTATGTCCTATAAACCCCCTGCCTTGTTTTTTCCCTTCTGTTTTTCTAACCCCTTACCCCACCCTGTGTCCCATTCTCACCTTCAGGAACGTCACACTCCCACCTTCATGCCTGGCAGCCTTCTCCCCTTAACTCACATTGAATATGCTCAGATATTTGCTGATATGTAGTAGGAATATTTCTGTTTAATTTACTGAATTAAACACTATTTTTATACTATTTTTAGAGTTGTAAACATGTTATTTGTTGGGAATTCATCCACTGTTTTTTTCATATGTCAATGTTATGTTAAGAATTTTTACTTGGCATTACATGATTCATAAATCCAAAGCCTAAAAGGTAAATTGCAACATTCAATTTATAAAAATTAAAAAAAACCACACACACAAAAATAGTTTCTACTTCAAATCGTATTTAATTATTATTATTTTTCTTTTCTTTCTTTCTTTTTTCTTTTTCTTTTTTTTGCTGTGCTGTGTGGCCTGTGGGATCTTAGTTCCCCGACCAGGGATAAAACCCGGGCCCTCGGCAGTGAAAGCTCGGAGTCCTAACCACTGGACCTCCAGGGAATTCCCAAATTGTATTTAATTATTCTAAAAAGGAATCATACAAAGACAAGAAGTATGATATTTTAGGAGGTTAAAAAATGGATTAAGTATACCAAGATACAAAATGTCTTATTTTATTTGTAAGTGATTTTAAGACCCTTCCAAATTTTGCAGTGTATTCTGGGGCAGAAATGATGATGATGATGATTACTTTTTTTTAAAATTAATTAATAAATGGCTGCATTGGGTCTTCGTTGCTGCACGCCAGCTTTCTCTAGTTGTGGTGAGTGCGGACTTCTCATTGCAGAGGCTTCTCTTTGTTGTGGAGCACAGGCTCTAGGCACGCGGGTTTCAGTAGTTGTGTCTCACGGGCTCTAGAGCGCAGGCTCAGTAGTTGTGATGCACGGACTTAGTTGCTCCGCGGCATGTGGGATCTCTCCGGACCAGGGCTCGAACCCGTGTCCCCTGCATTGGCAGGTGGATTCTTAACCACTGCGCCATCAGGGAAGTCCAGATGGTGATTATTTTTTAAGCCCATTCTGGGAATGTGCTCTCAGATAGTCCCTATATTAGTTTCCTGTTACCACTGCCACAAATCACCACAAATTTAGTGGCTTCAAACAACACATATTTATACTCTTACAGTTGTGGAGGTCACAAGTCTGCAATCATTTTTACTGGGCTAAAGTCAAGACGTTGGCAGGACTGGCTCCTTCTGGAAGCTCTGGGGAAGGATCTGTGTTGTTGCCTTTTTTTCCTCCTAGTGGTGGCTGTGCTCCTTGGCTGGTGGCCCCTCTCTCCATCTTCGAAGTATATCACCCTTGAAAAGGAGCAAGACCCTCTGGTCCTTCCCCCACCATGTCCTCAGCCTGCCTTTTGTCTGTGCAAAAACTTTAGCCAAAGAATAAGTTTAATCAGAGAAGTGAGAAAATGCAGAAACAAAGGAAAACAGTCCAACAAGACTTAATAATGGTTTAGTCATTAAGCATAGTCAAGGATCTTTAGTTCTTCTTCATGGGCTATAGATAATATTCTGAGCCGTATCCTGTGAGCTGTCTTTAGATACTGAAACCCCTATCAGGTGGAAGAAGTTAACTACATGATGACCAGGCTGTAGCCATGACATAGCTGCCAGAATTGCGAGAATTCGCCTCAAAGAAATGGAAACAAACTGACTCTGGAACTAAAGAGTAACTGTACTTAAAACAGTCAAGATGATACTGATCAGACCTCTGCATGACTAATTTCAAGACGGCTGTCAGAGCTGACCGCGCTGTTCGTACATGTAGCCCCCCGCCCCCCGCCTATAAAAGCTGTTGCCCGCTGGTTGTCAGTCATGGGGGTGAGGAGTCGGCCTTTTGGACACCCCCCCCCCCGTTGCTGGCATCCAAAATAATGCAAACTTTCCTTTCCACCAACTTGCCTCTTCACTGGCTTTTGAGCGGTGAGAAGCTGGACCTCACTTTCAGTAACGCCCTGACCTCTGCTTCTGTGGTTACATCTCCTTCTCTGACTCTAATCTTCCGTTGTGCTTCTTGTAAAAACCGTGTGACTATATTGAGCCCACCTGGGTACTTCAGGCTAATTTCCCCACTTCAGAATCCTTAACCTAACCACACCTGTAAAGTCTCTTTTACCTTAAAATGGAACATTCTCAGGTTCTGAGGATTAGAATGTAGACATAATTGGTGGGGGGAGGCAGTCATTATTCCACCTACCACAATCCCACTTTCCACTGAAAGCACTGTTCTTGTCTCCTTCCTCAGCTTTACTTGATTTGGGGTTACAGCTGAGATAATGGGACTCCCTAACTCGCCATCCAAGCATCGATCTATTTTAGAATAAATTTATGAAGATAAGTTCTTGGAGCTGGAAGCTTCTGAGTCAATCGTCCTCCACAGAATGGCTCATCTGTGAACATGCCAGGCAGGTGTGTGAGGTCCTTCTCTCACTAAGTGCAGCAAACCCTATCTGTGCCCTGCGTGCAACCCCTCACCCCTCCCATTTCAGCGCATCCTGCCTCCAGACCGCAAAGTGCTGGTATGTGCGTCTCTTTGCCGGAAGATAGCCCTGGTCTCAGAGTCTGTTCTGCCTGGGCTTGTTTGTTTTTGTTTTGTTTTGTTTGTTTTTTGTTTTGTCCGTGAGGGATCTTAGTTCCCCAACAGGGATTGAACCCACGCCCCCTGCAGTGGAGGCGCTGAGTCTTAATTACTGGACCTCCAGGGAGGTCCCTGCCTGTACTTGAACAGGCTGGAAATGCTCTGGAAATAAACACTCCATCCCCCAGCAGCTCTGACTAAGGACTGGAGCTAATGGATAAATATCCCAGCTCCCTCATTTGTTTATCAATTTGTTTTATGGAGATATAATTCACATAACATAAAATTCACATTAAAGCATAAAATTCAGTGATTTTTCATATATTCAGTGTCATACCACCAACACCACTATCTAATTCCAGAACATTTCTATCCTTCTCCCGAAGAAACCCCAACCTGTTAGCAGTTAATCCCAACCCTCCCCTGGCAACCATTAATCTACTTTCTGTCTCTTTGAATTGGCCTATTTTGGACATTTCAGATAAATGGAATCATACAGTAACCGGTCACTCATTTCTGGATGGGTAATGTCAAGGAACATGTCCAGTGCTGGTTCTCAGGTTTCCCCAGCAGGATGAAGCTCGTTGCCCACAGTGGTGATGGGTAATTAATTAGCTGCTTTTCCTTTCTGATCTCACTCCTCTACTTTCCCAGCTGTGTTTCCGGGAATCATGTCTCAAAGAAAGGGTTTGCCCTCGAATCCTTGCTTTAGGATCAGCTTCTGGGGGAACCCAAACTGAACACTAGGTATATCTAGTTAAGTAATCCATTCATCAGATATACACTGAACATTTCCTCTGTGCTTGGCACCATCGCTCAACACTGAGGACACGGCGAAAACCAGCCCGGCATCCTCCTTGCTCTAATGGAGGGCGTGTATGCAGGGAACAAAGGCATTAAGCAAATTATAAACCAGATGAGTGTTACAAAGGAGTGGGGGAGGGAAGTCCTTCCTAAGAATGAGATCTGAGGAATGAGCCGGAGTCAGCCAGGCAGACAGTGGGGAAGTGTTCCAGGCAGTGGACACACTCCAAGATAAGGGAGAGCGTGGTGATTTGGGGGATGGAGAGAAATCCATACGGCTCTTGCAGAGAGTTGGAGGAGAGGAGTAGGGCCAGGTACTTGTATCTCCCTTCAAGGAAGGATTTGGTGTCCAGCTGGGGCTCATGCAGTGGTCAGCAAATTCTACAGCTGTCAGCTCCTCAGGTGTGCTTCCTCTCCTGAGCTGATTGGCCCCAAGTCCCACCCTTCCTGGAGCTGCATGCATCCGGTGATGGGAGAGAGAGGGATCTAGAGATGGGGCAGGGGGTAAGGGGCAGGAGGCAGGGGGCAGGGGGCAGGGGGCAGGGGGCAGGGGGCAGGGCTTTCTTACCCCAGAGCTCCCAGCCATGTTTTTTGGGTCTGCCTCATTGTTCACCGGCATCCTCTAATTCTGCTTCCGCCCCCTTCCTTTCACAGGTGTTGATCCTTAATAAGCGTCTTGCTCCTCAAAGTCCGCCAGCACCAGCTCCAGCTCCAGGAGGACTCAGCCTCCGACAGCAAAGAGACAGGAAGGCTTTGTGTCGTGTGTGATAATACTACGAGGCTTCCTCAGACACGGGAGAGGTGAGAGTCCTTGGGACCCGATAGGGGTCTGGCGAACAAGAACGACTTCGGCGGCTTCGTGGAAGGGTCTGCAGGTAAGTTTGCCTTTGGGAGCTTCTGGAAGTCTGAGAACAAGTCGGGGGAGTGAGGATTTGTGATGAGCATCAAGGTCTGGGGGTGGGGGGTACATTTAAAATGCATTTCATTCTTTGTATTTTTCTACATTTGTCTCAAATATAACATTTGTATATACTGTATAAATTAACCATACCAGTAACAAGTCTGTTTGGATTTATATATTTTTTTCATCCTTGGATCCTCCAGGAATGTAAGTAAAAGTGAACATTATACAAATATGTTTTCCCTAGAGGATATTATTAGATTACATACTGCTGGCATTTAAAATTTTATGTTCTGTCTGGGTAGTAGACTTTTAAAATAATAGGTACTACTCCAGTGGGTACTTTGAAAAGCACTAAAATATTAAATAAATTGTATGTTTAACTTATATGAGCTGGAGCAGGGGTATCTACATTCCTCTGCCCTTAATTTAGGGTGCACCATTATTGTCTAGTCTGCCCCCAAAGTACAGATACAGGAGCTCTTTCCCACCAGAAGAGTCCCAGGACGCTACAGAGACCGGTCTTCATTACAGGTATCTTGGAGCACACAGGCAGCCGCTCTAGGACTAGAGGCTGAGTGATAGGCGTTGCCGGAAAGGCAATGGCGTGGTTGCTTTGCGGAGCCCACCGGGCTGCTGGACGTGTTCTCCATCTGGCACAGCTCCTAGGTGTTCTCTTGATGCCCCTCACGGTCCCCTGACCCAAGTGCTTCTTGCACTGGGGATCCATCTCAGGTTGCCATCGGGGAACGCTGACCTTTTTCTGTTCCTTCCTCTAGTCAATTCCCCTCGGACCAGAAAAACGTCCAGCCCCCTTCCTGCCTCTTGAGGATGGGGGCACGAGGTCCTAACTTTAGAGCTTTACAGGTCATTTCAGAGGAAAGAAAGAGATAAAAATACATTATAAATTCCCTGCCAGGCAGCCAAATGTTTTGAATATGTGAAAGTGAAAGCAATTCCATTTACATGAAAGTTCTAGAACACACAAAACTAATGTATGGTGATAAAAATCAGAACAGTGGTTTCCTCTGGAGCTGGGGGGTGGGGCTTGAGGATTTTTTCTAGAGTGAAGGAAATGTTCTCTGTCTCAACGGGGCAGGGGTACGTGTTTGTCTAAACGTATTGGACCGTGTATTTAAAATCTACGCATTTCATGTAAGTTTAAAAAGAAAACAAGGTAACAGTTGAAAAATGAAAAAAAAAAAACTGTAAAACGAATTCAGGAAGGATTTATATTTCAGAGTTGTTTGGTTTTAGTTGTCTGACTTCGATAGGGGCAGTTGTAGGCAAGGACCCAACATCAGCATGCAGCTCTGCTAAGAAATATAAAAACATTTTTATCCACAGTTAATTATCTCTTATTGAAATCCAGAATCTTGCGTGAAGGTAAAGTTCTTTGAACAACTACAAAAAATTGTTTTCATAAGTTAAATTAGCTAGGTGAAATTTGGTACACATTTCTTTAGCTTTTGTCTTCAGCTGACACCCAGTATCTCTACCTACAGAGTGGCCACAAGTATAAATATAGGTGACTCTGTCCTGTTCGACCATGTTAAACATACACCAATCAGTGTGCAAGCTCTTGACAGGCGAGGGAAGGTCACTCGGAGAGCAACCAGCATATGATCCCAGAGGGGTGAGAGGCTGGTAGGGGTGATAATTTCTAAAACTGA
Organism: Balaenoptera acutorostrata; assembly: GCF_949987535.1. Classification (NCBI taxonomy): domain Eukaryota; kingdom Metazoa; phylum Chordata; class Mammalia; order Artiodactyla; family Balaenopteridae; genus Balaenoptera; species Balaenoptera acutorostrata. Next base: position 69,746,315 of record NC_080080.1, on the reverse strand, counting down.
ATTGGGTGACATAGCCCTGTGGAGTATGCCGAATGCTGGCTAGATCAGAACACCCTTGGGTATGGATGCCAGAAAAGCTCAGGACACAGGATGAAAAGTTCAATTTGAATATCAGATAAGCAACAAATAATTTTTTAGTATAAGTATGCATGGAGATACTTATATATCCCTTGCATAAGTGGGATATATACATGGGACATAACTGCAAGGACATGATTATACTAAAAATTTACTTTTATCTGAAATTTAAATTTAACTGGTGTCCTATATTTTTATTTGCTAAATCTGGCAACTCTATGCTTGGGGTAGGCTGAAAGGGCAGGGGTTTTGGTTTGTTTTTTTGTTCAGTAAAAATCAGGCACAAATAATTTGAGCCTGTGGTTCTCAAACCTTAGCTTGCATCAAAATCACCTGCAGAGCTCATTAAAACAGACAATTGAGCCCAAGTTTCTCATTCAGGAGGTCTGGGGTGAGGTCCTGAAAATTTGCATTTTTAACATTCCCAGGTGTTGCTGATTCTGTGGATTCCAGGTATCATTTGAGACTAATGATTGGAGGCAATGCATTACAGATGTATGTACAAGGATTGCTAGAAATGCAGTGTTAATGTATCCCATCCATTGCCATTCTGCCCAGCCCACTAAACTATGCATCATTAATGAGGGACAACAATCAAACATAATGTATTGTCATGTAATATCAATAAACCATTTATTATATATGGTTGCCTCTATTGCCAGGCTTTATGGCTACTCTACAGGTCAGTTTTTTGCCTCTGTAGTGAATGGAGCCTTTTAATGAGTGTGAAATTAAAATTCCATATTAGAATTAGAATAAATTAAAAATTTGATAAGCCTATAAAATAGTAATATCAGAGAACCTTTGTTAAATTATATACCAAATAAATATTTAACAAGGTGAGACACCCAGGAATAATTTATATTTTATTAAATACTACCACAATTTCCATAGCAAATTATATATATGCAGACTTTATACAACCTCAGGAGTTTTGGAGTACCCAGAATGGAATTTCCACACCATGACTTTTTCCAGGGACCTGATTTCTTGGAGGAAAATAGTGGGATTTGCTTGTACTTTTCATGGAAATGGAACATATTGAAATGTTTTAAAGTAACCTTAAAGCTGACATTTTAAATTTCTGCCATCAAGATTACTGGGTTTTGTTCTTTTTACTTTTCTGTTTATTGACCTATTAAAATTGATTTGGATTTCCTCTTTTGAGGGAGAGAAATACATAGAGGGAAAAAATGAAAGACGGGTACTAGCATATTTTGTTAGGTGTCTAAGTCCTTTGGCCACTTTTTTGGAAACTGTTGATCTACTACAAATACACATAAAATATAAAGATAAACATATAAATATAAAAATATGTATTAGAGATATATACCGAAATATGGGTGAAATACATCTAGGATTTGCTCTAAAATACTGCAACAAGAAAAAAGTCAGAGAAGGAAAGATGAAATGTTTGGCAAAATAAAATGGTGATGATTGTTGAAACTGGGTGATGGGAGCATGAAGTTTATGTTATAGTACCTTTGTGTGTTTAGAAATTTCTGTAAGTTTAAAAAAAAAAAAAACCTGAGGACTTATCTTATTTCTTAGCTTTGCCCACTAATTGGACAAGAAACCATGCTCAAATCACTTGAATTTTCTGTCTCACTTTTTAGAAATAATTGTATTGCAATTAATCAATCAGTAAGTAATTATTGAACTAGGCTTCTTGTGTAGGTAGCATTCTGATATTACTATCTAAATTCCCAGGGATATTGCCAAATTACTAGAAAGTATAATGTACTTTATAAAACTAAAACCACTTTTCAAGTATTATCACAAAATTCATTGTTGAGATTCTTTGAGTGTAAATGCATAGATATTTGGTAAATAAAATTTCCGGAAGACTTTTTTTTTTTTTTTCACGTTTAAGAATAGTTGTTATGGTTAGGTAGCTGCTGAGATAGCACTTGCTCAGATTCCTATGTGAGAATAGGACAGGAAAAAAAAGTAATGGTAATCATCTTGGTTCCTTTTGTGTTTCTGAGGTACAAGCAAAGCAACCTTTAAGATTTCTTTTTGTGTGTGTGTGTGTTTACATCACCCTTTTATTTCATAGTTAGAAATAATACAGTTCCACAGGGTAAATCGTCCGTAAATAATGGTGTTTAATCATTAAATGTAAAAATCCCAACTCTTTGGCATCTGACAGGATTCTATTTCTTGTCAAACTAATGACTGTATAGATATAATTAATCTTAGTGATCATTCATCAATACAATATATTACAATGGTGCAATTTACTTTAAAATGTACAACAGCTGAAAATTTCCAGCCCACCAAGAAATCTGATCAACTCAGTAAGATATGGGCCAACTTCCCCAAGGCTCTTTCACATGATTTGCTTCAGTGAAAGTATAATAAACGTTGATTAAGAGTTCCTAGGGTTTTCTAATAGTTATTCTGCTCTAGAGTTTGACATTTTTTCTTGCCAAAGAAAAGTCACAACTGCAACAGGAATGACCCACTCATTTAATTAAAAGGTGTTCTTATTTTATAAGCAAGACTGCTAACACCTTAGAAATTCACAGCCTCCAAAATAAAATTTAAAACAAGGAAGTCTATGCTGGGCTTCCCTGGTGGCTCAGTGATTAAGAACTCGTCTGCCAACGCTAGGGGACACGGGTTCGAGCCCTGGTCCGGGAAGATCCCACATGCCGCAGAGCAACTAAGGCGGTGCCCCACAACTGCTGAGCCTGCGCTCTAGAGCCCATGAGCCACAACTACTAAAGCCCGCGTGCCTAGAGCCAGTGCTCCGCAACAAGAGAAGCCACCACAGTGAGAAGCCCGTGCACCGCAACGAAGAGGAGCCCCCGCTCGCCGCAACTAGAGAAAGCCTGCACGCAGCAACGAAGACCCAACGCAGCCAAAAATAAATAAATAAATTCATAAAAAAAAGAAGAAAAGGAGGTCTATGCTGCCAGAAATGCCAATTCAGTAATAAATTGCACCTTCAAGAGTCAAAAAAGAAAAAAAGAAATAGAAACTTTTACAAAAGGTAAATTACATACATTTTTCCCCCAAAATATATTCAGGAATAGTTGAGCTGCAATTGTTACTAAAGCCAGGGCATTATTCCTTTAGCAACAAATTAAACCAGTGCAATTGACATAAATTGTTAAGTAATCCAGGATTAACTCATTAAAACTGTAGAGGCACTTTAGGCTCCTGCACTAATCCTAGAAACTGGAATTTCAGTGAGTGCCTGTGCTGCACAGAGGTAAAACTGAAACGACCCGATGCCATGCTGAATGGTATCACTTCATACTTAGTTTAAGCATTTGCGAGTAGAAATCATGAATTCCTCTATTAGAGTTCCATTCACTTACAGAACATTCAGATGCAAACAGTGTTATGCCTATGATCCCCAATTTAAAGAATCCTTTCCATTCTAAAGTTCCAGATGAATTTTAAATTAGAAAATAAGCACTAAGGAAACTTTTTCAACTTATGAAAACTTCATGTTGGAAATTTTCCGGTAAAGTTTCCCCCCACCCGTTGTAAAATAAATATTTTGTATCCCAAATTTAATTTTATGAAGACACACTTTAATAATGCTATAAAGAAATAATTTACAGAGATCAATAACTTTTCATGCGGAAATAAAAAATTCTTTGCTCAATATTACTGAGGCAAGTGAAGAAAGAGTGTTCTCTTGTCAGTTTGAAATGTTAATTTTTTCAGTGCAAAACCAGTTATAAAATATTTAAACTCAATATTTAAAAATAAAAAGTGGTCCAGTTTAGCAATGTTCAAGTTCTAAATTTCATAAAACAAATCATTAAATATATTTTATAGTAAAATACAGAGATTAAAGAAGTACTTGAATATTTAAGATAAAAATTTCTAATGAATCATACCAAGTCAGCAACAACCAAGCAGATAACATTCCCAATTTGAGTATCAGAATTCTAAAGATGATATTACTGTACCAAAGCCTTTTTTTCCTAGCTAAAAAGCTATGCAAACTAATGGTCAACATTCTGTTTTCCTTGCAGTTGCATGCTCTAGAATGATTTCACCTCAAGTACCTGTGATTTCATTCCTGTATTCAAAATTTGATCCAGTTTTTATGTTCCAGGAACACTTAGTTGATTTAACCATCTGTAATGTAAACAGTCCTGTACAGAGTACAACAGTGGAATTTTCAAGCCAAGCGTAGGCTGACCTAAACTGGTTTACACTCTCTGCAAGTCACTCATGTATTATTCCTAGCAAACACACGGTCCCCTCTGAGGGTTAAGTGTTGAAGCTGGTACTGTAGCACTTCCGTGTCAGTGGCTCCTTGATGTTCATTTTATCTAGATTGAGATAGTCCAGAGATTTGGAGTGAGCCCTCTTACCTTTAAGAAGACAAAGAGGCAGAGGCCCATGGAGGACCTTTTTAAGGTTCGTAAGGTAAAGATTTAGTGCACTTGTCTCCTGGGCTGGGCATCTGCCTTCGCCTCCTGCCATTGACAGCTGGAATCTCCTACTGCAGGTAGTACCTGCTTCTGGTTTTATACAAACGAGAGGAACAGGAACGAGCAAGTCCTGCATCCAGCTGTTCGGAGCGCAAGGAAGGCACGGCTTCTCCCTTACTCTCTTCACCTCCGCTGCACTTCTGGGCTAACTTCGGGAGTTCCTCACCAGTCGTGAAGCCAGCCAAACAGAGTCCACGGGGAGGATCTGGTAGCCTGACACAGTCCGGCGTGTCGGCGAGCACTGAGCGCTGGAGCAGCAGGACTTCTCCGCCTCTGCCTTTCCCGGGAGCTCACCTCGGCCACGGGCAAGGGCAGGGTGGTCAGGGGACTTCTGGACCCTCCGTTAACATCTACTTCCATTTTAGGCACCAGTCTGCACACTCCAGCCTAAATCCCAGAAGATGTCAGTGTCCAATTTCTAACGCGTCCCAAGGGAACACAGGCATAATAATTTTTCTGCTCTACTCCAGATACAGTGGCCCACAGCTCCGCTGCCTCCGCCGTGTTTGGGGCCGCGGAGACTGAGACAAGGGCGGGAGAGGTGCAGGGTTGCGGCGCCGAGATCCGGGCTGAGGCCGCCAGCCGGGTACCCTCTCCCACCTTTAAGATTTCTAAATACCATCTGTATCTACTACACGGTAATATGATGTAATTTAATTCCCCCAAAGGCCGGTAAATATAGAAGGAAAAACTTAGAGGTCCAGAATATGGAAGTTCGTGTGTCTGTTGCTGTGTATGCACAAGCATAAATGATTTAGAAAATTTGGAATACAATCCAGGCATGGCTGTATGGTGTACTTCCAGACCAGGGGAGAGGATGTCCTGCTTTTTATTTGTGGACCTGCAACCCTGGCATGGTTCAGGACCAGAAATGGCCTGTGGCCTGAAGGTCTGGGGATGCAGTGTGTGACCACATGCCCTGCCACCAGTGGAGGGGTTTACTGCATATTCATGGCCCATGCTGAAGAAGCAGGAACTGCAGACCAGGATGAGAGTGCCCTTTGCACCCAGGGGAGTCGGGTAGACACAGGAAGCATGTGGTAAGTGCAGGTTGTACTCACCCTCCTGAATTGTTAGAAATTCTTTCCCATGGTTATTAAGCAATTATTCCCCGCCAGAAGGTGCATTCTGTGCAGAGGGTTGAAATCCTTTCATCATGCGTTGTGTTTGAGTTAACTGTTTCCCCTCTGTTATGGACTGAATATTTGTGTGTCTCCACTCCCTACAAGTTCATGTTGAAGCCCTAACCCCAGTGTGGATATATTTGGAGATGAAGCCACTGAGGAAGCAATTAAGGTTAAAAAGTTCACAAGGGTGTGGCCCAGATCCAATAGGATTTGTGTCCTTATGAAAAGAGACACCAGAGAGCTTGCTCTCTCTGTCTCTCTCCCCCGCCCCATACCATGCACCAAAGAAAGGCAAGGTAGCTGTTTGCAAGTCAGGAACCTTGATCTGGGACTTCCAGCCTCCAGATCTGTGAGAAAATGAATGTTAAGTCACCCAGTCTGTGGTATTTTGTCATGGTAGCTGGAGCTAATAACCCTCCAAAACACAGATAAGAGCACTTCCTTCCAGGACACACCAGAGAGGTCAGTCTTGGTAGGAAAAGGAGTGGAGAGAAATCTGGAGGTTGAAACCTAACTGGAAAGGCAGGCCAGAGATGCATGCTTCAGCTGGGGATAGTGATGGTGATAGTGGGATTTCCTGAACAGTGGGAGGCAGCAGAGGGAACTGGTTATCCAGAGGAGACAGAGAAGTTGCCAAGAGAGAAGGCATTGATGACAACTTTATACCTTCTTTATGATTTTGCTTGTGAATCACCTTGGCAGGAGGCACAGAGTAGTTGTTCAATAAACATTTGGGTAAACACACCAATTCCTTTGGACGTGGATTTGCTCTAGCACGTTGCTTATTTGTCATATATGCAGAATGGTAAATGTATCCAGTAACTATTTTAGTCTTGTTAGTTTAGGCTTTCAAGAATAAAATCTTTATTACCCCAGGAGTACCAAATAGGGAGATTTCTTCCCATCAAAGCCTATATTTAAATAATTTCCTCCTCCTTTTAGATGAGATAGTTACTGGAATATTTTTCTTCTAAGTTGACTTACTTTGTCAACAGTGTGCTATAGAAAAAAAATATTTCCTTTCATTAAACAAGGTGTCCAGTATCTTGATTGTGATAAAAGTAGATCAAGGTGGAATCCTAGTGATCATTTACCCATAATCAATGAAGATCTCTGCAAGCTTTGATTAGATTAATATCCACCACCTCTCCCCTCTCCTTCGCCCCTTGGCCTAGTAAAATTTGCCTGCATCTCCTACATTATATTCTTACACATTTGTAAAATTTAGAGAATGTTGCTTGGTATGAATGATGTGGGGCTCAGGTCCTTCACAATATACCTGTAATACCAGTCTTGTTATCCCTATGGTATGGATAAAAATTAAAGGAGGACTCCTCTGGAGTATGACTTAGAGACCCTGGGCTGCTAATCAGAAACTTTACTCTTTTCTAAATATAAAGCCAAACATCTTGTCTCATTGGGCCCTCTCTTTACGAGAGCCATTACATTTGGAATTTTGAACACAACTTATTCCATGGTTTACTCATGGCATTTTCATTAATATTTTGGAAACACAATCTAACTTTGAACTAAAAGCCACTGATCAAAATCTACAAGTAACATTATGTGGCAAATAATGCCTGGGCTAAATATAAAAGCAGAGTAACTTCGGAAAACTGAGCCATTCTTCTCACAGGTAACCCAAAAAGAGTTTTCATAAAACGTTTTGTGTGGCACCAGAAATTGGTGCTGGCTGATTAAACAGGAAAGGAGTTTATTATGCAAATATTTATGGGAGAACCAGCTCGAAGCTAAGAGGCTGGGGATGATGTCCAACTACAAGCTGCAGAACAGGCCTGCAGAGCTTAAGCACAGCCTTCACTGCTGTTGCCCCTGCCCCCCACTGCTGTTTCTGCAGCAGGAGTTTGGCTCCTATTTTTTTAAATTTATTTTATTGAAGTATAATTTGACATACAATGTGTTAATTTCTGCTGTACAGCAAAGTGATTCAGTTATATATACATGTTCTTTTTTTAAATTTTAATAATCCCACATATTTTCCATCTAAACTTTTAAAAAAATAAGTTTATTTATTTATTTTAGTGGCGTTGGGTCTTTGTGGCTGTGCGTGTGCCTTCTCTAGTTGCAGCAAGCAGGGGCTACTCTTCGTTGCAGTGGCTTCTCTTTGTTGCAGAGCATGGGCTCTAGGCGGGCGGACTTCAGTAGTTGTGGCACGTGGGCTCAGTAGTTGTGGCTCGTGGGCTCTGGAGAGCAGGCTCAGTAGTTGTGGTGCATGGGCTTAGTGGCTCCGCGGCATGTGGGATCTTCCCAGACTGGGGCTCAAACTTGTGTCCCCTGCATTGGCAGGCGGATTCTTAACCATTGTGCAACCAGGGAAGTCCATATATATATATATATATATATATATATATATATATATATATATATATATATGTTCTTTTTCATATTCTTTTCCATTATGGTTTATTACAGGATATTGAATATAGTTCCCTGGGCTGTAAGTAGGACCTTGTTGTTTATCCATTGTATATATAATAGTTTGCACCTGCTAAGCCCAAACTCCCAATCCAACCCTCCCCCACCCTCCCTCCCCCCTGGCAACCACAAGTCTGTTTTCTATGTCTGTGAGTCTGTTTCTGATTCATAGATAAGTTCATTTGTGTCATATTTTCGATTCCACATATAAGTGATATCATATGGTATTCGTCTTTCTCTGTCTGACTTACTTCACTTAGTATGACAATCTCTAGGTCCATCCATGTTGCTGCAAATGGCATTATCTCATTCTTTTTTATAGCTGAGTAATATTCCATTGCATATATATGTACCACACCTTCTTTATCCATTCCTCTGTCGATGGACACTTAGGTTGTTTCCGTGTCTTGGCTATTGTGAATAGTGCTGCTATGCGCATAGGGGTGCGTGTATCTTAGTTTTGTCTGGTTGGCTGCTATTTTTGCCACGATATGGATTCTGTGTGGTGCCTCCTTCCTCAAGTTGCTCACTTCTTCTTTTTATTTAAAAAAAAATTTTCCTATATGGATTTTTAAAAAAATAATTGTTATGAACATATGAGATCTACCCTGAACACATTTTTAAGTGTATCATCCAGTATTGTTAACTGTAGGCATGATGTGGTAAACAGATCTCGAGAGCTTATCTTATGTAACTGAATTATTAGGGCAGCCTAAGTCACATGCTTGTATTCTGTAAATGATATCGGGCTTATTTCTTCCATCTTGGGAAGTCAGGATTCTTAAGCCTTCATATTCCCTGGACATGGCAAGGGCATTCTAAGGTGCTAGCCACACAAAAATTATAATAAACAGCCAGTACGGTTTAATGTTTATAAAACTAGGATCCAAATGGTTCATTCTCAAATAATGTATATTCATATATTGAAATGAATATGGCCCAGTAATTTCAAAATCTTTTTGAATATCCCAAAAGCCATATATAATCTTCAGCAATGATTCTTAAAATTCCTTCTTTACTCTCCTATCCATCATGCTACAAAGTGCAGCTGCCCTGTACCTCCTGCCTTCAGAGTTCTTGGGAAAGTCCCCATTTGTCTAAGGAGGCCTCTGCTCCACTTCTGCTTTCCTCACCTTTCTTCCCAATTCCCCATCGCAAAAGCTTAAGAACACAAGAACGGGTGTACCAAGGAAGAACTCACCTTGGAGGGAGGCAGAGAAATGAGATTAAGACAGGCGAATGTAGAATTCTCTTGCCCTTAAAAGAAGGGGAATGGATCCAGGCATAAGAGAAACACTTTTAGTAGTGATACTTAAAAAATACTTGGAATACTTAATTGGTTAACAAAATATGCAGACTGCTATACGATCTGTGGTTGAAATGTTGACTGTGACTCAAAGTCGTCTATATAAAAGCAGCTTAGCTAAAGATGATAAAAGGAACAGACTCCCAAGTATTTTAAATGAAAACTAAAGACTAGTATTCATGAGTCTAAAAAAAAAAGTTAATTTCATTTCAAGTTCCCAGTACAGAATTATTTCTTTAATTAACAGTAATTCAGAGTTACAATTATTGTCACAAAAAATTGATTGATTCTTGGACATTCCTGGTTAGCTCGGTGCTACCTCTTCGGGATCCTCATGTATCTCCCATGATAGTTGGTGCCAGGTGCAGTGACACTTCCTTCAAATATTCATTCTTTTATGAAATTCTGTTGACCCTGGCACAAAGCCATTAAAGTGTCTATTCATGTCTGCTGCTCTACCAAATGAAAACCTTACACAAGATTTCAGGCCAATATTGCTTTAGATAGACAGTTGGATCTGAATACAGCCAGCAACACAATTTCTGCTGAGCAGATATCAGATAGCCTCCCTTACAATATTGAATACATCTTTAAATTACTGAAGAATTCTACCTAGGGTAGCAGGGATCTGTACTTCTGCCAGAAGTATAGCTGTAATAGAAATTCAGTAACTGAACCTAACACCAGTCATTTGGTTGTTCCAAATTATTTCCTCCAGAGCAGGTACACTGAATTGCTGGCTCATTTTCATGGACGGGCTGGGTGTTCCTGTTACCTTTTAATTCTTGCCAACTGGAGAAGCATTTACTCTTGGGTCAGGTTAAAACTTAGAACACTGTTTCAGTGTTTTGTGGGAAGCTATCCTCTTAGTTGAACTCATAAATTATAAGGTGAATAGTACTCCAGAGTTTATACGCTATAACATCTTGAGTTATTTGATATGCTTCTCTCCCCAAGCCTGGGCTGTTAGAACAAGCATGGATGCCCAGGGCAGAAACTCCCATAGGGCATCCACTGGGGAAAGAGGAGGTAGTTCTGAAAGTCATAACTGCAAAAACATGGTGGGGGGATTGGTGGCACATTGGAAATGAAGAACTAAGAGTCTGTTTTAGAAGAACTTCAAGTTGCCTTTATTTTCATGTGCATTGTTCAAATGTCTTAGCAGTTATCATTGCAATTTGTTTTGTGAAATATATTAGGTATTCAGTGTAGCTGTTTTCAGGTTTATTATGCAGGATTCTGATTCATAAAAATATTCCATTAAATGCAATCGCTCAGGTAATTACTTTGCTTAATCTACAGCATACTTTAATTAACGTTGCACAGAATTCTGATTTAATCAATTAGATTTGATCTAATATAACTTAGCTGTAAATACATTTTATGATGCAGCAGCCCCAAATCATTATCGGGAACTAAGGTAATATACAACCCTACCTAAAATGAACAAATTTCCCATGTTAAGAAAAGTAAATTTGAACTATAATTTTAGTATTTAAAAAAGTAAACTATAAATAGTGGATCATTCTATTTCCATTAATAGTCTATTAAAAACAATCTTATTGGGAGTGTTAGAACTAAAAAAATATGTTTTATTTGCATCTATTCCCCGACAGCCTTGAGAACAAAAGATTAAACTCAAGCAAGATTCACCACTTTTTTTTTTTTTTTTTGTAATTTTTTTTGTCTGCATCACCCAGTTCCCTGACCAGGGATTGAACCTGGGCCGCAGCAGTGAAAGCCCAGAATCCTAACCACTAGGCCACCAGGGAACTCCCAAGATTCACCACTTTTTGGCTCTGTAAACAGACTCATTAACATCAGTATCTCAGGATATTTATTCACTGCTCTGGGGTGAGTTTTGCCTCCCCCCAAAAAAGATATGTTTAAGTTCTAACTCCCCCAGTACTTCGGAATGCAACCTTATTAATGGAAATAGGGTCACTGCAGATGGAACCAGTTGAGGTCATACTGAAGTAGGGTGGGTCCCCAATCCAATATGGCTGGTGGCCTTGTAAGAATACCATCATGTGACAACACAGACACACACAGGGAGAAGGCCATGTGAGAGGAAGGCCGAGTTTGAAGTTAAGTAGCTGTAAGCCAAGGAACACTGAAGATTTCTGGCAACCAACCAGAAACTAAGAAGAGGCAAGGAAGGATTCTCCTTCAGGTTTCAGAGGGAGCACGGCCCTGCTGACACCTTGATTTTGGACTGCTATCCTCTTAGAACTGTGAGACAACACATTTCTGTCATTTTAAGCCACCCAATTTGTGATGCTTTGTTTCGGCAGACCTTGGAAATGAAAACACTCACTAAAGCCAAGCTGAGAGCTACAACTCAGCATAACCAGAATTTACAAAATTACTATTAATAAAAGTGGGGGATGAGGGATGTATCTTGCCAAACTATTTTTAAAAATGCAGGTGCCGTTTTTAGTTTGAAGTTAACTTCTACATTCCTAAGCAAGTATAGACATAAATCTAACACATTTTGTCTCCAGCACGTCCTCATACACAGCACCTAGCAGAGTGCCTTGAACATAAATCACCCAACAGTATATTTTGTAGCTTAGTTTAAAGGGATTAAAAATGAAAATAGCCTATAAATATTAAAATACCCACTTATAGAACTTGAGCTGTAAAAGATAGTGTTACTGAAATGTGAGAATAAGCACTGAAAAGAATTTACATGAGGTTCATCAAGGCAAAATTTCATCTTGAATCTATTTGTGGATAATAAAATATATACCCAGCTAGTTTGTGGATCATTCAGATTCTATATTTTCTGTTGCCCTTGTTTTCACTTTGAAAAAATTACTTTTAGCACCTACGCTATGTGAAGGGCAGGGATAAATAATAAAATTTAAGTTCTTGATACTAACTTGCTAACAGATCTCATTGCAGAGGGTATAGAATAGGTAGAAATTTAAAATACAATGAAAAATGAATTTCGGGGATTATCTGTAAATTCTTTTTTTCTCCCTGAATATTCAAGAGTTGACTCCTGTTTGGTTGTTAGAGGAGTGATAATGTTTGGAAAGGCATCAATAGACGGGAGCAAAGGATCTGGACACAGATAGCTAACAGGGCAGGGGCCACACAGCACGCTCCCAGTCAAGGGAAAAGTTTCCTCAGGGGTCCACGAAGGCCGCCAGATGACTCCAGTTGATTGCATGCATCTTTGCCAGGTCCTTTGAGAAGCAGCCTCTTCCCATTCTTGGGGGTCTTCATAAGCCTCTGGCCCTCCTGGTTGTTTCTGGACACTTTGGCCTTCGCCTGTTCTGTGGGTAGAAATAAGTAGTATAAAACAACCCCCAAACCCAGATCATTTCTGAGCATTTACTGCCAGAGGGGATGAATTGAAGTTTAAATTCCCAGGTGTAGTATCCCTTAGCAGGACTAAGCCTCAAACCTCCCTGAGATCCATTCCTGGAAATATATAACTGGGACTACAAGATAAATTAGATTTGTAAAACATAGACAAAACTAATATTTCCTGGTTGTCTACTATAGTTTAGGTTCTACCCTATGCATTCCACAGATAATCTTATTTAATCTTTTAAATTTAATTTTGATTTTTTAATTGAAACAATGTACATTTTATAAACATCAAAAAGATTGGGTGGTGAGTAGTTGGGAGTTTTTTAAAAGGAATATACTCCATGATATTTTTCATATTTAAAAAACAGACAAATAATATGATTAGGCTTATATTAAAAGCAGCAGTCCCCTGCTCCAGCCTTCCTTACTCCCAGGTCCCTCTCATTAGCCAGTAATTCTTAATCATTAAAATTCGGTCTTCTAGCACTTACTTTCTTATTTTGAAATAACATACAGATACTGCTTTTTTTTTTGGTTTTAGATGTTGTTTATTGACTTATTATGGCAGATGAGGATGTAACTCTATACCTCCCTCCTCTCACATACATTTACTTCTTTCTATCCTTCTCATATTTACATCACAGTTTTTGGTTAAATCAGTATTTAGGGCTGACATTTTAACTATATAAATATTATTTATAGGTAAGTCACATAGTAGGCTATATTTCTTCTCTTGTGTATCTCATTGTTTTCACCAGACTTAACAGTTGCCTTTTTTTATTTTTATTTTTTTTTTGGTTTGGTTTCTGTGCTTTTATTACTAACTCATCCTTAAATTTTTGATATAAGTAAATTGCCTTGAACGTGTTTAAGTGTTCTGTTTCATATTTATTTTGGAGAACTTCATCTAAAGTCTTTAGTTTTCTTCCTCCTATTCCAAGTTAGTTATTCTCTAAACCTGGCATATGCTGTTAGTGGGACTTTTTCCTTCACCATTATCTTGCGTATTTTTAATGGAAAGGTAAATTATAATTTTATTTATTTTTAAACTGAAGTATATTTAGTGTTGTGTTAGTTTCAAGTGTACAGCAAAGTGATTTAGTTATATATCTATTCTTTTTCAGATTCTTTATCTTGAGATTTTTTTTTCTTTCCTTTCTCCTATGTTGAATTTCCTGTTTCCTGGGGTTCTACAGCTTTCTCTTAGTTTACACCCTCATTTTGGTAGAGCATATCCTTCAGGAGTTTCCAGAGAAAGGTAAATATCTAGGACCTCAGTTTTATGAAAATGTCTATATTCTATTCTAACATTTCATTGATTGTTTTGCTGGGTATTGATTTTTAGGACAGAATTTTTCCTCAAACCTCTAAAGGCAAATTTCTCCATCACCTTCAAGCTTCAGTGGTGCCGTTGAGAAGTTTCACGCTACTCTGGTCCTCATTTCCTTGTGATCATTTCTTTTTCTCTCTGGAACTTTTTAGGCTCATCTCTTTATCCTGGTGTTCATGAAGTGTTTTGGTCAGATAAATCCTCTGAGAGGATTTGCTTCTATCAAATACTTGGAGGGTATAACCAATCTGGGATTGATCAGAATTAAATTCTTGGCTAGAGGTTTATCAGACCATCTAGGTAATCTGAATTTGTGCCACAAACCTGGGTGAGGGCTGACTTGTGGTTCCAAATTCTCAGTGGCAATTTCTCCCCTCTCTACTCTTGCCAAAATCTGAAATGGTCAGTTTTCCTTGTGGTCCATTGGAGGTAGTATGGGGGTTTATTTGCAGTTTGCCCTTACACTGAAGGATTAGCACTTTGGAATCCCAGAATTCTGGTAGGAGGAGAATCTGCTGTTAGACTTCCCACCTCGGACTAGTTAGTGTTGGGCTTTGTTCTCATGCCCATTCTCCAAAATGCTGTGAAAATCAGTCTGCACTTAGCTGATTTGACAAATGCTCTTGGGCTAGCAGAGTATCGCTTACATTTCTAGGACCCTGCCTTCACTCAGTGCCTGGCCTGGGATTTCCTTACTTCTTTGTCTGATGTTTCAAAGATGATTTTAAAAAGTTATGTTTTGTCCAGAAATTTTAGTTATTTCCAGCAGTCCAGATACTTATCCTGTCATATTCCTGGAAATGGGAGTCTATATCACCTTTTTAAACCTCAATTTCTTCATCTGAAAAATGGGGATGATAATAGTATCCACCTCATAGTATTTCAGGAATTGGTGAGATTGTGAATAAGTGTAAAGCTCTTAACACTGTGTGGCTCTTCCTCTTTTTTTTTTAAGTGGCATTCTCAAAGTATAAATAGAAGTGCTCTTCCATGCTACATTTTTATAGGTGTTTGGTGCACTAATGCCAGGGGATGATGTGAATAATCTGAGGTCTTATTAAGTTGTATATTTATTATATTAAGAAATATAGTTCTTTCCATTCCAAAAATCTTCATTTTACATGGAAACCAAGCGAGTAAACACCATTAGTAGCCTAGATCTTTTTTAAAATTAAAAAAAATTTTTTTAATTTTATTTATTTTTGGCTGCATTGGGTCTTTGTTGCTGCACGCGGCTTTGTTGCTGCTAGGTGCGGCGAGCGAGGGCTGCTCTTTGTTGCAGTGCGTGGGCTTCTCATTGCAGTGGCTTCGCCAGCTCTAGAGCGCAGGCTCAGTAGTTGTGGCACACGGGCTTAGTTGCTCTGCGGCATGTGGGATCTTCCTGGACCAGGGCTCGAACCCGTGTCCCCTGCATTGGCAGGTGGATTCTTAACCACTGCACCACCAAGGAAGCCCCAGTAGCCTAGATCTTAATTGAGAACATTAGATTTATTGAAGTGGAATCCTCAATTTGTACATTTCTTGAGACCAAAGAACTAGAAAATCTCCCCTCCCCGCTTAATCAAATAAGACTCTAAAGGGGCAGAAAATGGATGCCTTCTCTTACCACAAACTAGGGTATACTCTAATTTTTTTTCCCACCATTTTTTATTGCCACAGAGAGAGTTGAATTGCATGAGAAGGTCCTTTTAAAGTCCCCAGATAAGTTCCCGCTCAGTAATCGCCCTTCTCTTTAAAAACAATTTGCACCCATTGCCAAGCAGCTCTTGTGCAGAACCAGCTCTCTCTGGAGGTTGACTTGCCCCTTGGGGCATCTCAGGGACACTTCTTTAGTAGGTGCATCGTGATATTCTTCACAGCAAGCATGGTTTCTGTACAGGTGGGTTTGATGAGCATCTCTGGGAGTAAAAAGCCAAAATGCCCAGTGTCACGTAGTTCGAAAGCAAATGTGTAGGGTATTCCATTTTTGTAGGCCCAATCCATTGAGCTACCAGAGCTCACATCTAAAAGTTAAAAAAAAAAAAAAAAGAGTCAGCTTCACTAAAGAGTCTGCATAATTTTCAAAATGTATATATAGTACTTGCTTACTAAGCTGTACTAAATCTTTCCAATTAAATACCCTTTCAACAAGAGCAGTTTAAGCTGAGTTCCTTAGCATCAGGCTCATGGAACTTATAAATCATACCTGCTATCATCATAAATCATCCCAGCCACCTTCAATCTGGTTCTTGCCTCTGCCAATTATGGCAACTTTGTTCTTTGAGGAGCTAGTCTAAGTAGTAATGCTTTTCTAGTATGATGACCTCAATTTCTTAGCTGCAACTCCAATATTTTTCTCCACCTTCACTTTATTCACCAATAAACATAATCACACTGTGGACTTTTTTTCTTCTCATTCAGTTCTTCTCCTTTTCTAAGGTCTAGAATATTGAAATTCTGATCCCAGAAAACCTCTTTTCTTCTTCTCGCCCTATTTTTTCACTCCTGATGAACTTGTTCTTTGCCTTTACTTATTACAGTTTCCAGACTTCCCCCGGGCTTCTTATAATTTCATTGAACTCTCTAGCTGGGCATGGTTAATTACTCCACTGAATTTCTCACCAGACCCTTTTTCTAGTCCTTTTCAGCTTTTGTTTTGCTAATTCTCAATCCCTAGTCCAGTTTCTCTGTTTTCTCCCTCACAAGGTAGGTGGAGAAAGTGTGTGTTGGAAATTCATGCTAATCTCTGTGGTGCTTCTCCATTACCAGTGGTGCTCTGGGCTCCTTTTTCTAGACCTTCACTTACGGAAACTTTCTCATTCTCTTCTGGTCCTGCCCCTCACTTTACCACTGTCTCCATACTCATCATGGGTAGTTAGCCCATCACCTCCTCTGTTTACATTGCAATCCTGACTTGTCTCCTTCTAGCTCAGGAAGAAATGCTGCTCGTCTTTTACACTTGGTGTGGTTTGATCCCATTTGTTGCTGTCTTCTCTAGGACCCTGTTTGCTTAGTAAACCTCCCCCCAACCCCACCTTGCATCTTGCATTTTGGACACCAAAATGTCCAAGCACTGCTTTCCTGTAGCACTTCCTTCTCGTGATCCTATTATATACCGTCTTCTTTTTCTTCTTCCTTTCAGTTTAGAACTCAAAAGAGAATCTATGTATGTTGCTTCTATATCCTCAACCACTTTCAGTCTGGTTCTTGCCTCTACCAGGCTGTGAAACCTTTGTTCTTGAAGGTCACCAATGACAGCAGGCCTGATCTCCTTTTTTGTTTTTCTTTCCCCTCCGATCCCACGTTCAACCTCTCAGCAGCATTTAACCTAGCTGACAATCCATTCTGGTAACTCTCGCTTTCTGGCTCCTATGACCTTACATGCTCCAGCTTTTCAGCACAGAGTTGAAAGTGCAGGTGCTTTAGGGCTTGAGCTATATCTGATCCCAGCACCTGCCATGACTCTCTGTGCCTCAGTCTTCCCTTTGAAAAAGGGATCATAATACTTACTGCATAGGGTTGTTGCAAAAGTTGAATAATGTGCTCAGGATATATTAGATGTTATTGTTGTGCGTCTTTACACCCCAAAGTGCCTAGTATGCAGTTTTTTTAGCCTAACATGCTTTTAATAATTAATTAATAAATGAATGAATTTTCATAGAAGACTCTTTCTATACTTTTCTCCCTGAAATTTATATGATCCAGCCTGACATAACCCCATTTTATTATTTAAAAAATTTCCCACTCAAATGATACCACTTTTTAATGCTATTTTTGCCAGGACAAGTTAGAGATAGAATTATGTGACGATGACAATTAAATGACTCTGCTGTTTCCCAGGCCCCCCTTGCTTCAGTTGGGGACAGAAGGCAGGCTGTGGCTTCACTGTCCCTCTGAGTTAGATTCACTGGACCTGCAAATAGTAGTCATAGTAGCCAAAGTCAGAGACAATATTTGCCAACACTTACATCATAGTGATATGACAGCCTCACTCCTATGGTAACAGGTTGTTCTTGGTAAATATAATACTATGACTGTGCCTTGATACCAAGCTGAAAAGGTGAACTGAGAGTAAGATTTTAAAAAATTAATGTTGTTAGGTTTTTAATATATATTGTTGGCATTAACTGGTAATGTGATTTTTTAAAATACTACATTTCCCCTTTCAAGGTGGCTCTATTAAAAAACAGTTGTAAAAAGGTCAGCATGAGACCAATGATCATGAACTTAAGAAAAAACCTGTGATACTTAAGACATTACCATTACTAGGATAAACTTATATGATAAAGAGTATTAATTAACAAACCAAGCATTTCTGCTGAAGGCTGAAGAAAGTGAGTGGTTAGGAATATAATGATGGGTAAATTAAAGAAATCAAGGAGAAATTTGCTACCTCACTAAAAAGTATAATCAGATGTCACTATGTATACATATATATGTAATGTGTGTATATACCTTCATATGCATGCATAGACATTCACAGAGTACTAACCACTATACGATCATGGCAAGCTCCTGGAACGCCGCTAGACATTCAGAAATATATGATTTCTCACTAGATTTTTCAAGTCATATAGTCAGTGAATTTTAGAGTTTGAAAGGCCATGAGAAATGATCTAGTCCAATTCCTCATTTAACAGTTATGGAAACTGAAGCCCAGGACTAATATCTTTGTCAGGATTACATCTAACTAGTGGCAGAATGAAGACTAGAATCCATTTCTCCTGGTTCTTTGTCCAAGTTCTTTCCATATACCTGGTTGCTCTTTATTTCATATGAAATAAGAAATATTTTAATTACCTTTCAAGGGGAAATTCAGTTGAAGGTGTTATGTAAGAAACAGAATTTCATAACAAGAATGGTAGAGGGAAGGGATAAAAGGGAAGCTCTTTCAAGGGCTCAAACATTACAGCATTATCTTCTCAAGGCCCATTTCTACCTTTGCAGTAGTTACAACTGCTTAAGGAGCCCATTTTGGTACTTTGTACTGTCATAAGATCTCAATTCAACCTTGCAGTCTTTACTACATGCTTAGAATATTCTCTGCTTAGGATTTTTTCAATTGGTACAGTGATTTCTGTCAAGCAGGGTAAAACTAATCAGACATAAACTCCCTCCATCTTCCTTGGCTAATTTGGTAGTCAAAATTTTCACTTTATGGGGGAACACATTTCCTGGGGTTTTTTGAGCGAGGTCGTTACACAGGATGTTGGTTCAAGAGATGATTCCAACACAGCATCCACAGGAAACTTACACAGTGTGCTGGAAGCAGGCCCGTATCGGTACTGTACGCCGTATACCGACTGAAGTGCATTCACAGCTTTATAAGCTGCAGATTCCTGTGAGGTTCAATGGAGAAATTTTATCACTTATATCATTGCATTGAAACCTTTAGAAACACTGACACGTTGTCTGAGCATTATCAGTCATCAATTTGGAGAACACTAGGCACATTGGTGAATAGCTATATTTAATAATAATATTGCTACTCTTTGTCACATGCTGCATTTTTTTTTTTTTTTTAAGACACGGAGGAATCTTTTTTTTTTTATTTTTTTATTTTTGGCTGTGTTGGGTCTTCATTTCTGTGCGGGGGCTTTCTCTAGTTGTGGTGAGCGGGGGCCACTCTTCATCGTGGTGAGCGGGCCTCTCACTATCGCAGCCTCTCTTGTTGCGGAGCACAGGCTCCAGTCGCGCAGGCTCAGTAGTTGTGGCTCACGGGCCTAGTTGCTCCGCGGCATGTGGGATCTTCCCAGACCAGGGCTCGAACCCGTGTCCCCTGCATTGGCAGGCAGATTCTCAACCACTGCGCCACCAGGGAAGCCCCCACATGCTGCGTTTTGCAATATGTTTTAGAACACATTATTTCCCTTGATTAATTCTCACAATGAGCCAGTGATCAGTAATATTTCCATATACAGATGAGAAAAGGAAGGCCCAGAGAGGTTCAGTGGTCAGGCTGGGGTTACACAGCAAGGAGTGGCTCTGTTGGGATAAATACATCTTCTGAGGCTGATTTAGTGTTCTGTTCTCTTCACTTTAGTTCAGAGACACCCATTTCTATCAATTACAAAATGCTTGACAGGGCAGGGCCCAAGTCAGTCTTGCTCATAGCTACAAATATAGTATTTAGCAATGTGCCTGTATATAACAGATACTTAATCACTATTTCTTGCATGAATGTTGAATAAGCATAGATCTGCAACAGTATCAAGTTAATCTTATTGATCTTTAAGTACATACATCTTTAAGTGGCTAGGTTCAAGGTATTTAAAACCCATTTGGATCAATTCAGAAACGCTTTAATTCAGTAAGAATGACTCCTCTTGCTCTGTGTGTTTATCCCTTGTGGGAATGGAAACACTTTCAGAATGCTTCCTGACTTCTAAGGTTACACAGGCTTCTGGCAGAGCTCAGCCAGGTGCGGCTAAGACTTAGAAATTCTGAGGTGGAAATTCCTACCAATGCCAAAAAGCAGGAAAAATAAACACCTTCAAAATACTAAAAGGCGAATATTCTAAGATGAGCTAGAATGGTATGGACTACCCTTGAAAACATTTTCAAATGGTATAAAAGCACTAGTTTCAGCAAGGAGTTAGAGAAGTATTGTATGACCAGTGAGAGGAAAAGAAGTGTGTTGAAACCAGTATACAACTCTCCCATTTCCAGTTGCCTGTGAATAATTTAATCCATCAGTTGAAGCACTCCGGGCAACGTGGTGCTGTGTGCTGGACCTGGCTTCAGCGGGCTGTCCTCACTCACCTCAGGGATGCAGAAAGCTGCATTTGCAGCAAATGCCACACTGGGTGGCTATTCAGGAACCAGGCTCCAGAACCTGGCAGACATTTATGAATTGATCTCACTGATGACGACATTCTCCTTGCAGGATCCGACAGAAAAGGAATGTAAACACCATAATGAGGTATCTTAATGGAGAATGTGCTAAGATTTTTAACATCTTCTCCAATGGCCTCAGCAATATTCCCATGGCAAGGGCAGAAATTTCTACATTTGCACGATTATTGCATTCTGCTGGTGAGGAGACCTTTGTTCCTCATTATTTCAGATGACTAAACGCAAGAAAAATAATCTACTGAGGAAAAAAAAGATAACCACTCTGCCTATTTTTGCAAAACATATGCATAGTTTTAGCCTTTTGGGCTCACTGGACTTCTGCCACTGAGGTGCAGGTGCATGTTGATAAGAGGTTTAGACATGATCTTTCCACAAAGAGTAGAAGCTTCATAAAATTTTCTAAGAATTATTTTCCAGGATGGCACCTATTTAAAAGAGTTTAAGTGATTCTTCCTTTTGTCCATTCCTTCTTTTTTCCATTTGTCCAGAAGGACCCAGGTGTCCCTTATTGGACCTCAGCTAAGTAAGGAGTATATTTTTTATTTAAATATTTTCATATTTAAAGCAACTTAGTGACCGAAATATCTTAGCAGAAACACAGATTCCTACATATTGATGGAATGTTTTTGAACAAGTTGAACAGAACTTAATGGTTTCTGGTTAACATTCAGAGACTTATCTATTTTCTGAGAATTGTAATCTTGGTTTTAGCGATTTAGCTTATCTGCAACCCGCTAACAGGATTTCTCAATGGGGTCACCACTGACAGTTTGGACTAAATCATTCTTTGCTGTGGAAGGCTGTCCTGTGCAATGTAGGATGTTTCACAGCATCCTTGGCCTCTACCCACTAGATGCCAATAACATCCCCCCCCCCGCCGTTGTGGCCATCAAAAAATGTCTCCAACATTGTCAATGTCCCTTGGGAGGGAAATTCATCGTTGGTTGTGAACCACTGACCCACTCTTTATACCACATCCTGCAATCCAAGACACAAGGAAAATAACTCCTGATGGGAAGATAAATTCAAAATATGGAGAATATTCTCATGTGGTAGTTTTAATATATTGCATATTCTATATAATCTGTTGTGAGAATACAAACAGACGGTGTGTTCAATTTAGAAAAGGCTGAACATTTGCATATAGAAACATTGCGGCACAAGGTGTTTAGGTTGCTAGGTCAATAACACCAAGAATGAGAAGCCTATTTGACCCACCGAGGAGCTGAAGAATAGCACTATCAAATATCACTCCCACCTTTACAATATTTCTCAAGAGAGAGAATTTGCTCAGAATTCTTGCATGAAATGCTAAGAACAAAGTTCCTCTTTTGGACAGAATGCAAGCCTTCCCCCAGGCCACCTTCTGACCTCCTCAGGTTCCTCATTCTTCCCGGGTCCTGGCCATCTAGATCAGGAATTCCTGCAACCCCAAGCCACTGATGCAGGATTTGGAGTCTGAGGTATAGGGAGAGAGAGGATGCTTCTTTTTTATAAAAGCTTTTAAATTCAAGCATAAAATACATACAGAAGAGTATACAGATTTTAAGTTTATAGTTCAATGAATGATCACAGGTTGTATGCAGTCATCCAGAACCAGCATCCAGCCAAGGAGTAGAAAATCAACAGCAACCCCAAAGCCCGCCTGTGCCCCTTCCCAATCACTCCTCCCTCCCTCTTCCTTGCTTCTAACACTATGTATTAGTTTGGCCTGGTCTTGAACTTTATAGGCCTTCAGATGATACAGGCTCTGAACCAGACTCACTTTACTGAGGAATTAGTCCCTATAGTGGATAGCTTGTTGGGTTTCTGAGATGAGGTGAGGAAGGAACTCTGCTCTTTCACTTTCAGGTAATCTCATGCCTGAAAGGCTGTTCATTCTTAGTGCTAATTTGTCAGATGCATGCCCAGAGACTTAGTAGCATTAAGCAAATAGCGTTTCTAAATTAAAACTTGCTTTTAATTAATGAGTCAGACCATAATTTACAAACAGTTATTTACTCAATAAAGTTAATTACAGCCCTGCATATGTGACCGAAGCTGTAATACTAATCAACTCCATCCTGACATTTTCCAAATAACCTGTGGTAAGAATGTAAATATGTTTGAAATGATTGCATTTGCGAAGCAGCATGCACAGTGGTTAAAAGCAACAATGCTAGAGCTAGATTTGGGGTGAATCCTGGCTATGACACTTAGTAGCTCTGTATTCTTAGTATAATGACTTAACATCTTTAAGTTTCAGTTTCCTCATCTGTAAAATGGGGATAATAATTGTTACTGCATATGATTATGAAAAATAAATGAGATTATATATATATGAAATGCTTATTAGAACAAACACAATGTGTTTGCTATTATCATTACTACATAGAACCGTCTTAGCATTAGAACAGGATGAAGCCTGACACACACATATCCAGCTTCAAGTACTTACCACACAGCTAAAATTGGGGATTGTTGCATATTTGTAAGAATAGGGATACAGCAACATCTGAGCATATGCATGAAAAGAGAGGTAAGCCCTGATGTGCTGCTTGTGTTTTCGGAGGAAGTTAGCTACAGCTTTCACTTCCGGCTCAGATTCTGGGAAAGGTCCACAGTACGTATCATCACAAGGGTGCATGGAAGCTCCTTCATCTGCAAATTAGAAAAGAAAATGGGGTGAAGGGGTGGGCAGGCAAGAAGCAAGAAACACAAATCGGCGTTGTTAAACTGATTTTTCTTTTATTTCTGTAAACGTGCGGTATTATTAAGCAGTTCATCTAACTTCTCATTTAAAGAAATCAATACTGAAAAATCCAAGATAGTTCAGGCCTCCATGCATAATGGGAGGGCAGCCTGAATAGGAACTAGGTGCTGCTTGTTTAAGCCTGCATAAACCACTCTAAAGGGAGGGCTCTATCAGTTGGAGAACTAATTCTACGTGATCCCCCCAGAGCAGGAAAGGCCTCCTGTTTATACACTCCATGACACTTGCACTTTCCCACCATAACACTCAACACACTTGTAATTAGTGTCAAAATTTACTCATTTAACATGCAACCAATATTTACACTGATCTGGGTGCCTGGGATACACTGGAAGACAACACAGGAAGAAATCCTTGCTGTAACAGAGCCTACATTCAATCTGGATTCTTTGTTAGACTCTAATGCTCTGTGAAGTCAGGGACTGTGTCTTTCCTGCTGGGCACCTGACAACTAGAACAAGTATGACAAGTGTTCAACAAATAGTTGTTGAATAAATGAATGTCAGATCCAAAGGAAAGGCTAGACCTCTGTACAGGTGTCTGGTAAGATACAAATATTGATATATCAAGAACAGGGAGGCAAGACAGAAATAATTCCACCGAACATGCCATACCAATTTCTATTATATTTTTAGATCAGCTATATGCAAACTGGCTTTGTGAAACCCGAGGCCTCTCCAGTTATCTTAGGGGTCAGTTCAGTTAAGAAGTCCTCAAAACTAAATAATTTTCAAATTAAAAATGTATACAGGTCTGTGAAAGGGAGGAAGGAAAATAAGATTCACTATAACAATCACACAGTATTAAGTTCCAAGAAATTTTGTAAATAATGACATTTTTCATAGTAATTTGCCATTCTGAGTCCTTACAATCTCTCCCATACCCCTGGAACACTGTAACTCTTTCCATAAACAAATGGAAAATGTTTGGTGAGTCTGTGACATAGTCTAATACTTCTGAAAATGAAAAGACAACTAAGATCAGGCTAATTCTTGAGGATGTTAAATCTTATTTATGCCATAGGAGAGTCTAGATGGGGAACTTACAGCAATTGTGGTTTTCCTCCTTTGAGTCTAATTCTGGAGATGCCTCAAAAGCAAGTGGGATATGGATAGAGCTCAGAACTTAATATAAAAACTGTAGCTGATACTCCTGAAGGAATAGGAAAAATAAAGAGACATTTGAGGAACACTGATGTAAAGCACTGGAAAGGAGAGTTCACAAATAGAGCAACTAATTCCAGAGGGAGCAGAAGTAATGAGCCAGAGAAACAAGAACTCACAATACTCTTAATAAATATTCTCAAGGGCATATAGGAGGGCACTGGAAACATTAAACAGGGACAAGAAGTTATAAAAAAGAACCAATGAGATATAATGGAAATAAAAAACTTAATTCATGGGTTGAGTGAATACAGTTGATGAGTGAATTGATGAGATGGAGTGGGTTTTGAAATGTTCCCAGAAGGCATTACGAAGGGACAAAGAATTGGAAAAATGAGAAAAAGAAATGAAAGGGTATGAAAAATAGAATAATTGTCAACATCTGATTAATAAGGGTTCTAAAAGAGAAAAAAATTAAGTTAAATATTTGAAGAACTGCTAACTGAAATTTTGCCACGATTAAAGAAAGATTGAATGGGTACGAACATGAGAGAGAAAAGGGAAAATAGCAACACTTTGACACAGTAAAGTGAAATTTAGGAACAGGAACCAATTCCAGAGTGAAAGAAGCAGGCCATCTATAAAGGAATGAGAATTAGATTCACATCTGATGTTTTAAATAGCAACACTAGAGTAATATTTTCAAAGTACTTTTGAAAAAAGGGAATGAGTCTAGACTTTTATACCTAGCTGAACTCTTATTGAAATGTGAGAGTGAAATAAAGATGTCATAGTTATTGTGGCATATTTTTATTGGTTATTTTTTCATTTTCAATTTTTTTTCACTTAGAGGTTTTAAATTTCACATCATACAAAATTTAAGTTTTAAAAGAATTTTATTTTTAATTCTCATAAGTTTTTCGAGATTGTTTACTAAGTTTTTTACTGTTTACTCTCCCACAAGCATTGTAGAAGAGTACCATTTCTCCTCAATACCTGCCAACAATACCCTGAAAGTGTATCACATTTTGATTTTTGCCAGTTTGACGGCAAAATTTAATTTGCCTTCCTACTACAAGTATGTTTGAGCATTGATTCGTAGGATAACTTTGGATTGGACTCCTCTCTGAATTGCTTAATCATGTCCTTAGCTCATGTTATTCTCTCTTGGGCTATTTATCTTTTTTCTTACCCATGTGTAAAAGAGCTTTGTATAGACGTTTGTCATCTGCATTGCATTTTATTCTCATATCTATAATTTTTCTATTCAATTGTTTATTATAACTTTTATCATTTTAGACATTTTAAATTTTATATAATTACTATGTCTTTTTCAATGCCTTTGGGTTTCCTCTCTTGGTGAAGAAAGTTTTCCCTATTCTAAAGGATTATAGGTTATTTATAGGTTTTCTTCTAAGAATGTTATCATTTTATTTTTTTCCATCTAAGTCTTTAATCCTTCTGGATTTATTTTTGTACATATGTAATGTTGTTATACTTTCAGTTTTTCTATAGTGATAGCCAATTCTATCAGCATCATTTATTAAATAGTCTATCATTTTCCCACTGAATTGAAACCTTGGTCATATATTAGAGTCAACTGCATTTGTAGATCTATTCCTGGATTCTCTGTTCTGCTGGTCTATTTGTCTATCTCCATACTGTCAACCTATCAATCTATAGCAGCATTAAGGTATGCTCGATATCAGACAAGTTCCCCTTACTAGTATTCTTTTTTCAGTTTTATTGGTTTTTAGGGTCTATTTACTTTTCCATATACATTTTATGATCATTTTATCAATTCCCCAAAACAGAAAACAAATGAAAAACCCTGTTGAGTTTCTAATTGGAATTGCATTAAACTTAATACTGATTTGGGGAGGATATTATTATACTGAGTCACCCAATCCAAGGACATGTTACACCATTCCATTTGCTCAGATGGCATTTTATATTCTTCGTTAATATTTTATCATTTTTTCTTTAGTATGTCTTCTTTATTGTTGCTATTATTATTATTATTTTAAACATCTTTATTGGAGTATAATTGCTTTACTATGGTGTGTTAGTTTCTGCTGTATAACAAAGTGAATCAGCTATACATATACATATATCCCCATATCTCCTCCCTCTTGCATCTCCCTCACACCCTCCCTATCCCACCCCTCTAGGTGGTCACAAAGCACCAAGTTGATCTCTCTGTGCTATGTGGCTGCTTCCCACTAGCTATCTATTTTACATTTGGTAGTGTATATATGTCCATGCCACTCTTTCACTTCATCCCAGCTTACCTTTCCCACTCCCTGTGTCCTCAAGTCCATTCTCTACATCTGTGTCTTTATTCCTGTCCTGCCCCTAGGTTCTTCAGAACCATGATTTTTTTTTAGATTCCATATATGTGTGTTAGCATACGGTATTTGTTTTTCTCTTTCTGACTTACTTCACTCTGTATGACAGACTCCAGGTCCATCTACCTCACTACAGATAACTCAATTTTGTTTCTTTTTATGGCTGAGTAATATTCCATTGTATATATGTGCCACATCTTCTTTACCCATTCATCTATTGTTGGACACTTAGGTTGCTTCCATATCCTGGCTATTGTAAATAGAGCTTCAATGAACATTGTGGTACATGACTCTTTTTGAATTATGGTTTTCTCAGGGTATATGCCCAGTAGTGGGATTACTGGGTCATATGGTAGTTCTATTTTTAGTTTTTTAAGGACCCTCCATACTGTTCTCCATAGTGGCTGTATCAATTTACATTCCTACCAACAGTGCAAGAGGGTTCCCTTTTCTCCACACCTCTCCAGCATTAATTGTTTGTAGATTTTTTGATGATGGCCATTCTGACTGGTGTGAGGTGATACCTCATTGTAGTTTTGATTTGCATTTCTCTAATGATTAGTGATGTTGAGCATCCTTTCATGTGTTTGTTGGCAATCTGTATATCTTCTTTGGAGAAATGTCTATTTAGGTTTTCTGCCCATTTTTGGATTGGGTTGTTTGTTTGTTTTATTTATTTAATCATTTATTCATTCATTTATTTATTTATTTATGGCCGTGTTGGGTCTTCGTTTCTGTGTGAGGGCTTTCTCTAGTTGCGGCAAGTGGGGGCCACTCTTCATCACGGTGCGCGGGCCTCTCATTATCGCAGCCTCTCTTGTTGCGGAGCACCGGCTCCAGATGCGCAGGCTCAGTAATTGTGGCTCACGGGCCTAGTTGCTCTGCGGCATGTGGGATCTTCCCAGACCAGGGCTCGAACCCATGTCCCCTGCATTGGCTGGCAGACTCTCAACCACTGCGCCACCAGGGAAGCCCTGTTTGTTTTTTTGATACTGAGCTGTATGAGCTGCTTGTATATTTTGGAGATTAATCCTTTGTCAGTTGTTTCATTTGCAAATATTTTCTCCCATTCTGAGAGTTGTCTTTTCATCTTGTTTATGGTTTCCTTTGCTGTGCAAAAGCTTTTAAGTTTCACTAGGTTCCATTTGTTTATTTTTGTTTTTATTTCCATTTCTCTAGGAGGTGTGTCAAAAAGGAACTTGCTGTGATTTATGTCAGAGAGTGTTCTGCCTATGTTTTCTGCTAAGAGTTTTATAGTATCTGGCCTTACATTTAGGCCTTTAATCCATTTTGAGTTTATTTTTGTGTATTATTTTGTGTATTTTTGTGTATGGTGTTAGGGAGTGTTCTAATTTCATTCTTTTACATGTAGCTGTCCAGTTTTCCCAGCACCACTTATTGAAGAGGCTGTCTTTTCTCCATTGTGTATTCTTGCCTCCTTTATCAAAAATAAGGTGACCACATGTGTGTGGCTTTATCTCTGGGCTTTCTGTCCTGTTCCATTGATCTATATTTCTGTTTTTGTGCCAGTACCAAACTGTCTTGATTACTGTAGCTTTGTAGTATAGTCTGAAATCTGGAAGCCTGATTTCTCCAGCTCCATTTTTCTTTCTCAAGATTGCTTTCACTATTTGGGGTCTTTTGTGTTTCCATACAAATTGTGAAATGTTTTGTTCTAGT
Organism: Balaenoptera acutorostrata; assembly: GCF_949987535.1. Lineage (NCBI taxonomy): Eukaryota > Metazoa > Chordata > Mammalia > Artiodactyla > Balaenopteridae > Balaenoptera > Balaenoptera acutorostrata. The sequence goes on along the minus strand of NC_080080.1, from coordinate 69,717,534 downwards.
TCTGTGAAATATGCCATTGGTAGTTTGATAGGTATTGCATTGAATCTGTAGATTGCTTTGGGTGGTATAGTCATTTTCAGTGTTGATTCTTCCAATCTAAGAACATGGTATATCTCTCCATCTGTTTGTATCATCTTTAAGTTTTTTCATCAGTGTCTTATAGTTTTCTGCATACAGGTCTTTTGTCTCCTTAAGTAGGTTTATTCCTAGGTATTTTATTCTTTTTGTTGCAATGGTAAATGGGAGTGTTTCCTTAATTTCTCTTTCAGGTTTTTCATCATTAGTGTATAGGAATGCAAGAGATTTCTGTGCATTAATTTTGTATCCTGCTACTTTACCAAATTCATTGATTAGCTCTAGTAGTTTTCTGGTAGCTTCTTTAGGATTCTCTATGTATAGTATCATGTCCTCTGCAAACAGTGACAGCTTTACTTATTTTCCGATTTGTATTCCTTTTATTTCTTTTTCTTCTCTGATTGCTGTGGCTAAAACTTCCAAAACTATGTTGAATAATAGTGGTGAGAGTGGACAACCTTGTCTTGTTTCTGATCTTAGTGGAAATGGTTTCAGTTTTTCACCATTGAGAACGATGTTGGCTGTGGGTTTTTCATATATGGCCTTTATTATGTTGAGGTAAGTTCCCTCTATGCCTACTTTCTGGAGGGTTTTTATTGTAAATGGGTGTTGAATTTTGCCAAAAGCTTTTTCGGCATCTATTGAGATGATCATATGGTTTTTCTCCATCAGTTTGTTAATATGGTTTATCACGTTGATTGATTTGCGTATGTTGAAGAATCCTTGCATTCCTGGGATAAACTCCACTTGATCATGGTGTATGATCCTTTTAATGTGCTGTTGGATTCTGTTTGCTAGTATTTTGTTGCGGATTTTTGCATCTATGTTCATCAGTGATATTGGCCTGTAGTTTTCCTTTTTGTTACATCTTTGTCTGGTTTTGGTATCAGGGTGATGGTGGCCTCATAAAATGAGTTTGGGAGTGTTCCTTCCTCTGCTATATTTTGGAAGAGTTTGAGAAGGGTAGGTGTTAGCTCTTCTCCAAATGTTTCATAGAATTCGCCTGTGAAGCCATCTGCTCCTGGGCTTTTGTTTGTTGGAAGATTTTAAATCACAATCTCAATTTCAGTACTTGTGATTGGTCTGTTTATATTTTCTCTTTCTTCCTGGTTCAGTCTCGGAGGGTTGTGCATTTCTAAGAATTTGTCTATTTCTTCCAGGTTGTCCATTTTATTGGCATATAGTTGCTTGTAGTAATCTCTCATGATCCTTTGTATTTCTGCAGTGTCAGTTGTTACTTCTCCTTTTTCATTTCTAATTCTATTGATTTGAATCTTCTCCCTTTTTTTTTCTTGATGAGTCTGGCTAATGGTTTATCAATTTTGTTTATCTTCTCAAAGAACCAGCTTTTAGTTTTATTGATCTTTGCTGTCTTTTTCTTCATTTCTTTTTCATTTATTTCTGATCTGATCTTTATGATTTCTTTCCTTTTGCTAACTTTGGGGATTTTTTGTTCTTCTTTCTCTAATTGCTTTAGGTGTAAGGTTAGGTTGTTTATTTGAAATGTTTCTTGTTTCTTGAGGTAGGATTATATTGCTATAAACTTCCCTCTTAGAACTGTTTTTGCTGCATCCCATAGGTTTTGGGTCGTCGTGTTTTCATTGTCATTTGTTTCTAGGTATTTTTTGATTTCCTCTTTGATTTCTTCAGTGATCTCTTGGTTATTAAGTAGTGTATTGTTTAGCCTCCATGGGTTTGTATTTTTTTACAGATTTTTTTTTCCTGTAATTGATATCTAGTCTGATAGTGTTGTGGTCAGAAAAGATACTTGATATGATTTCAATTTTCTTAAGTTTACTAAGGGTTGATTTGTGACCCAAGATATGATCTATCCTGGAGAATGATCCATGAGCACTTGAGAAGAAAGTGTATTCTGTTGTTTTTAGATGGAATGTCCTATAAATATCAATTAAGTTCATCTTGTTTAATGTATCATTTATAGCTTGTGTTTCCTTATTTATTCTCATTTTGGATGATCTGTCCATTGGTGAAAGTGGGGTGTTAAAGTCCTCTACTATGATTTTGTTACTGTCGATTTCCCATTTTATGGCCGTTAGCATTTGCCTTATGTACTGACGTGCTCCTATGTTGGGTGCATAAATATTTACAATTGTTATATCTTCATCTTGGATTGATCCCTTGATCATTATGTAGTGTTCTTCTTTGTCTCTTGTAATAGTCTTTATTTTAAGATCTATTTTGTCTGATATGAGAATTTCTACTCCAGCTTTCTTTTGTTTTCCATTTGCATGGAATATCTTTTTTTTTTAAATTTTAATTAATTAATTAATTTATTTATGGCTGCATTGGGTCTTTGTTGCTGAGTGCGGGCTTTCTCTAGTTGCAGTGAGCGGGGGCTACTCTTTGTTGCGGTGCACGGGCTTCAGTAGTTGTGGCACGCAGGCTCAGTAGTTGTGGCTTGTGGGCTCTAGAGCACAGGCTCAGTAGCTGTGGCACACGGGCTTAATTGTGCCACGGCATGTGGGATCTTCCCAGACCAGGACTTGAACCCATGTCCCCTGCATTGGCAGGCAGATTCTTAACCACTGCGCCACCAGGGAAGCCCTGCATGGAATATCTTTTTCCATCCCCTCACTTTCAGTCTGTATGTGTCCCTAGGTCTGAAGTGGGTCTCTTGTAGGCAGCATGTATATGGGTCTTGTTTTTGTATCCATTCAGCCAGTCTATGTCTTCTGGTTGGAGCACTTAATCCATTTACATTTAAGGTAATTATTGATATGTATGTTCCTATTACCATTTTCTTAATTGTTTTGGGTTTGTTATTGTAGGTCTTTTCCTTCTCTTGTGTTTCCTGCCTAGAGAAATTCCTTTAGCATTTGTTGTAAAGCTGGTTTGGTGGTACTGAATTCTCTTAGCTTTTGCTGGTCTGTAAAGGTTTTAATTTCTCCGTCGAATCTGAATGAGATCCTTGCTGGGTAGAGAAATCTTGGTTGTAGGTTTTTCCCTTTCATCACTTTAAATATGTCCTGCCTCTGCATTCTGGCTTGCAGAGTTTCTGCTGAAAGATCAGCTGTTAACCTTATGGGGATGCCCTTGTATGTTATTTGTTGTTTTTCCCTTTCTGCTTTTAATATTTTTTCTTTGTATTTAATTTTTGATAGTTTGATTAATATTTGTCTTGGTGTGTTTCTCTTTGGACTTATCCTGTGTGGGACTCTCTGTGCTTCTTGGACTTGATTGACTATTTCCTTTCCCATATTAGGGAAGTTTTCAACTATAATCTCCTCAAACTTTGTCAGTCCCTTTCTTTTTCTCTTCTTCTTCTGGGACCCCTATAATTCGAATGTTGGTGTGTTTAATATTGTCCCAGAGGTGTCTTAGGCTGTCTTCATTTCTTTTCATTCTTTTTTCTTGATTTTGTTATGCAGCAGTGAATTCCACCGTTCTGTCTTCCAGGTCACTTATCCGTTGTTCTGCCTCAGTTATTCTGCTATTGATTCCTTCTAGAGAATTTTTAATTTCATTTGTTGTGTTGTTCATCATTGTTTGTTTGCTCTTTAGTTCTTCTAGGTCCTTGTTAAACGTTTCTTGTATTTTCTCCATTCTATTTCCAAGATTTTGGATCATCTTTACTATCATTACTCTGAATTCTTTTTCAGGTAGACTGCCTATTTCCTCTTCATTTGTTTGGTCTGATGGGTTTTTACCTTGCTCCTTCATCTGCTGTGTGTTTCTCTGTCTTCTCATTTTGCTTAACTTACTGTGTTTGGGGTCTCCTTTTCACAGGCTGCAGGTTCGTAGTTCCCATTGTTTTTGATGTCTGTCCCCAGTGGGTAAGATTGGTTCAGTGGGTTGTGTAGGCTTCCTGGTGGAGGGGACTGGTGCCTGTGTTCTGGTGGATGAGGCTGGATCTTGTCTTTCTGGTGGGCAGGACTGCATCTGGTGGTGTGTTTCGGGGGTGTCTGTGACCTTATTATGATTTTAGGCAGCCTCTCTGCTGATGGGTGGGGCTGTGTTCCTGTCTTGGTAGGTGTTTGGCATAGGGTGTCCAGCACTGCAGCTTGCTGGTCATTGAGTGGAACTGGGTCTTAGCATTGAGATGGAGATCTCTGGGAGAGCTTCGCTGTTTGATATTACATGGAGCTGGGAGGTCTCTGGTGGACCAATGTCCTGAACTCAGCTCTCCCACCTCAGAGGCACAGGCATGACACTGGCCAGAGCAACAAGACGCTGTCAGCCACATGGCTCAGAAGAAAAGGGAGAGGAAAAGAAGGAAAGAAAGAAAAAAAAATTAAAATAAAGTTATTAAAATAAAAAATAAATTATTAAAAATAAAAAACAATTAAAAGTAATAAAAAAAATGTACAGACAGACCCTAGGACAAATGGTAAAAGCAAAGCTATACAGACAAAATCACACAATGACGCATACACATACACACTCATAGAAAGAGAAAAAGGAAAAATATATATCTTTTGGGAAGTCTGAGGTCTTCTGCCAGCATTCAGTAGGTGTTCTGTAGTTGTTCCTCATGTAGATGTATTTCTGATGTATTTGTGAGGAGGAAGGTGATCTCCACGTCTTACTCTTCTGCCATCTTGAAGGTCCCCCCTGTTGTTGCTATTATTATTATGAATTGGTAACTATTTTTTTTTTGTAAGCAATTTTTATTTAAAAATATTTTAAAATTTTTTATACAATTTTTAAAGGTTACTTTCCATTTACAGTTATTACTAAATATTGCTATATTCCCTATTGTACAGTACATCCCTGAACCTATCTTACACCCAATAGTTTGTACCTCCCACTCCCCCACCTCTTTATTGTCCCTCACCCCTTCTCCACTGGTAACCAGTAGTTTGTTCTCTATATCTGTGAGTCTGCTTCTTTTTTGTTATATTCACTAGTTTTCTGTACTTTTTAGATTCCACATATAAGTGATAGTCATACAGTATTTGTACTTCTCTGACTTATTTCACTTATCACAGTACCCTCTAAGTCCATCCATGTTGCTGAAAATGGCAGAATTTCATTATTTTTATGGCTGAGTAATATTCCGATGTATACTTATACCACATCTTCTTCATCTATTCATCTGCTGATGGACACTTAGGTTGCTTCCATATCTTGGCAGTTGTAAATAATGCTGCTATGAACATTGGGTGCAGGTCTCTTCAAGTAAGTGTTTTTGTTTCTTTTTCGGATATATACCCAGGAGTGGAATTTTTGGGTCATATGGTAGTTCTGTTTTTAGTTTTTTCAGAAACCTCCATAGGTTTTCCACAGTGGCTGGAATTGGTAACTATTTTTCACATGGTCCTCTCAGGGTGTAATGGTAGAAGTCATTTCATGATACCATGAGAGCGCCTCCCATCCTCCCCCTTCTTGTCTTCCACCTCCAACTCCATCAGATTTAACTGGGAATTATTTGCCCAAACTATCTCTTTAAACTTCATTTTGGAAGCTTATGTGCTATCAGAATAAAAATGTGACCCATTGAGAAAATTTTATATAATATATGATATGTATGTTATTTACATATATAAATAGTTTTCTGATAACTTTATTCTTAAAGATAATATATTTGGGATAACGAGTGACAGCTCAGTTGACATTTCCTTAGAAAATCAGACCCTCTTCTAACTAACATTCTAAGTTGCTAAAGATAAATTACTTGTTTTGTTCAAACTGTCAAGAAAGAAGGCATATAATCCTTTAGTATTCTCATTTTCCATTTTTTCTGTAGATTGTAACTATTTCTAAGCCACTCCTGATTTTGTAAAGGCTAGAGACCTACTTGTTTTTCAAGTAACAGTGGGTAAGGATTGCTGTCTTTTATCCTTTATAAGGGAAGAAAAACAAAACTTAATGGTTTTCTTTTTCAAGACTGAGTAGCAGGAGGGATAAATATTTGGTACTGAAAACAGAGCCAGTGCTATTGTTCCTTTTTGGAGTGGGGAGCAATTGGGGCTATAGATGGAGATGCGGGTAGTGAGTGCCTTGTATCCCTGGCTACACAGCCACAGTGAGACACTACTCTTGACCTGAGGCACTTGCCTTGCCCACATCATCCTCACTAGATCTTCTCTGGGTAGAGCTGAGGTTTTTATAACATCCCTTACTCACATAGGTGGTACAGATCTAATATAGGATGGGAAGAGCAGCAGGGTTTAGAATACAGAATCATTCTACAGATGACTATGTCTGGCTGTAAATCCGGTAGCACTTATGCTGTACTACAGTTATTTATTTATATAGACTCGCCTCTCCTTTAGAGGGTGAACTCCTCTAGGACAGAGGTCATGCCTTATTATTCCCAGTACTTAGAAAAATGCACACCCTTGCTATGCTTTAAATGTTGTTGAATGAATAAGTGGAGCTGACCCTGCTCAGGGGAGATGCTTGCACATTGGACTATTTCATTGAATTTAGGTCTTTGAGTAGACAACTAAACTCCAGTTCATGTCCATGGAAGGCTGAGGACTTACAAGGGCAACAATAACAGCAACAAAATATCTTCAAAAAGCCTGTTGGTCCATGAGAACATTCTATTACCTAAGCATTTCTTGAATAATTTCAAATCTGAAACTCTGAGCTTTCCCTAAGTTATACTTTAATAAATGTTTAACAGTTTCAGAAAGGAAATGGTGTACTTAAAACATTTTTATATATGGTGATGAGCCCCAAATTGTTTATGCACATGGGTACAAATCCTCCCTTGCCCCTAACAAAGTACAGAGTGATAGCTTTATGAGTAAGCTTTTAATGAGTCATAGCAGGAAAGGGCCATTAAATTTCCTCTTAGACTGTATAAAAACTGTAACTGTGTGCTGGTGAGGTTTCTTTCAGAGAAAGAAGGGAGAGATACTTGCAACTGGAGAGGACTGTTTATAACAGAAAGGTTTTGAGGAATGTGCAGGGAGAGCAGAGGTGTGTGGAGAATGCACAGAGCCAGAAAAGGTGTAGACTGGCCAGCAAAGCAGGAGAAAGGGCCACGGTTTCCGAGGTTCCAGGAGGACCAGGTGTCCGATCTTACCTGTTTTCTCACAGAGTTTGAAATAGTCTCCTCCCTTGGCTTCTGACACACTGACCCCTTATGTTTTAGTTCCAACAACTTTTTCTTTCCTTATTAGTCCTCTTTATGGGTTTCTCTACCTCTGTCAGTCCCTTAAAAGAAGAAGTACCCAGTTTTTCTGCCCTTAGTCCATTTTCTTCAGTGATCTGTCTCTTCAATGTATATGGCTTCTTCAACTACTACTTATGTATTGATACTTTCATTCATTCAACAAGTACTGACCATGCCCACAAACTGGGATAGGTCAATGAAGAAAACAAAGTTTTCTGCCTTGTAGAGCTTACATTCTAATGGTGGTGATGATGTTGGTGGGGAGATGACAAGCAACACAGTGAATAGGTAATTGCACTGTGCAGTAGAAAAGTGCTGCAGAAAAGAGAAAAAGGCAGAGGATATAGTAAAGATCAGGAATTCTGGGGAGGTGAGTTGCATTTATAGAGATAGTGGTGAGGGTTATTCTCAGAGGCTGACTTTTGAGCAGACTTGAAGAACACAGGGAGTCAGCCAAAGCATCTGGGGAAGAGTGTTTTGGGCAGAGGGAGCAGCAAAGGCAGAGGCTGCACGGCTGGCCTGGGGTGTGTCTGGCCAGTGTGGATGGAGCCAAGTGTTGAGGGGGAGGGTAGACATTGATGAGGTCAGATAGTCAATGGGGGCCCAGATCGTGTGAAGTTTTATCGGCTATTTTATGTCCTGTATGGGTGAGTAAAGTGGGGAGCTACTGCAGCATTTGGAGCTGAGGGTTGACATCATCTGACATATTTCAGAGGTTCATTCTGGCTGAGGAGATGGACAGACAGTGTGTTACGGGGAGGTTGTGTGCGAGGGTAGAAACTGTGAGACTAGTTATTGGGGTGAGAGATGACAGTAGCTGGGAACAGGGAGGTAGTAATAGAGGTGGTCAGGATGGCTGGAATCTGGAGCTATTCTAAAGGTAAAAACAAAAGGATTTCCTAATGGATTAGAAAAGGCATACGAGAAAGAGAGGAGTTAAAGACATTCCCATGGTTTTAGGCCGGAGCGATGGGAAGGTTGGAGCTGCCATCAGCGGAATTGAGAAATGGCTGTAGGAAGAACAGGTCTGGCAGAGTAAAGATCAGGTGTTCAGTTTTGGATATTTTGAGTTTGAGGTGTCTATTAGATATACCAGTGGAGATGGCAAGTAGATGTTATATACAGGAGTTTGAAAGAATGTTTTGGGCTAAAAATAGACATTTAGGAGTCAGAAGCATATGGTAGAGGATGAGCTCTCTTAAGGAATGAATGTAGATGGAGAAGAGAAAAGGTACAAGACTGACCCCTGGGCATTCCAGTGGTCAAAGTTCAGGGGGAAGAAGAGGACCCCACTCCACACCCCCCGAAAAAAAAATAGACTGAAAAAAATGACCAAGAAACCAATGAGTTTGGAAGAGAGTTTTCTATTCTGGAGGCCAAGTGAAACTACATATATTGAAAAATAAATCTTGGGCTTCCCTGGTGGCACAGTGGTTATGAATCCGCCTGCCAATGCAGGGGACATGGGTTCGAGCCCTGGTCCGGGAAGATCCCACATGCCGCCGAGCAACTAACCAGTGCGCCACAACTACTGAGCCTGCGCTCTAGAGCCCGCAAGCCACAACTACTGAGCCCACGTGCCACAACTACCGAAGACCGTGCACCTAGAGCCTGTGCTCTGCAACAAGAGAAGCCACTGCAATGAGAAGCCCGTGCACCGCAAGGAAGACTAGAGAGAGCCTGCACGCAGCAACGAAAACCCAACGCAGCCAAAAATAAATAAAATAAATAAATTTATTTAAAAAAAAAGAGAAAAATCATGATTCGCTTTGTCAAAGCAGCTTAGAAATCAAGTAAGGTGAGATCAAGATTTGACCATTGGATTTAGCAATGTGGGATTTGATGAGAGTATAACACTGTCTGTAGTGAGTTTAAGAGGAACTAGGAGGAGAGGATGAGAGCCCTGCAAATAGGAACAAAGATCTGGGGCAGTAGCTGGTGGAAGAAGTGGAGACGAGAAGGATTTTTTCAGACGAGAGGAATAATGACATGCTATTATGCTGATGGGAAAAAGTCCAGTAGAGAAACAAACACCACACCCAACTGGCCAAAAAGACAACAGAACAAAAGAGATGGGAAAAGTCCTGGAGCAATATTCTTGAGTAGGCAAGCGGACATGGGATCTAGTGGGAGTCAGTGACTTGAATCTCTATCTCTGGCTTTCTGCACATCTCCACCTACTTGCCTCAGAGGCTCTGGAAGCTCAAGATGTCCTCAGATGAAATCATCTTTCTCTTTCCTACCCACCAAACTGACCTTTTGCTATGTTTCTTAACCTATGCTTCCCTCATCCATCTAGTGGCCCAAGTCAGAAACTTAGACGGGGTGGTCCTGGAAGTTGTCTTCTCCCTCATCCCTCTATCCAACTGGAGAGCAGATTCTGTTGATCCTATCTGCTAAACCTCTCTGTGCTACTTCCACCAACAAAGTTCAGGCCCTCAGCATTATTCCTCTGCATTATCAGAATAGTTCGTTGCCCTCGGTCTGGCTTGCCTTGAATTCAGCCTTCTCAACAATGTCATTGTAATCTTCTAAAAACATAAATCTGATCTTATTGCTCTGCTGCTTAAAATCCTTCAGTGGTTGCCTTCTGGATAAAGTTCTGAAGTCTTTACTACAGCTTAAAGGCCATAGAAGTAGTGTGATCGAAGTGTTTGAATATGGTAGTGGTAGGTATTATAGCTCATCTCGTGTGTGTGTGTTTCTGTCTTAAAAAAACAATTTGTGATTTTTGTCCTGTTGCTGTACAGATAGCACTGTGATTGGTATTTTACCATTTACCAGATAATTTCATGTACTTTCTATGGCTCTATAATATTGGGTTGGCCCAAAAGTTCGTTCAGGTTTTTCTGTAACATCTTACAAAAACCCGAACGAACTTTCTGGCCGAAACAGTAGTTTCAAGGTTGCATAGTTTCTCCCTTCCTCGGAATTCAGAGGGTTATGCTTTCTCCCCCTGACCAGATGTTTATGGGATAAGGCCCTTCATGATCTGTTTTTGGTTGACCTGCTTGGAATTTTAGCTTCTACCTGTCTGCCTTAAACTTTCTATTTCTACTCCTGCTACACTATGGGTCATTTCCCCAAGGTTCCATACACCTTTGTCTTTATGACTGCACATGCAGTTCCCTTTGTCTGAAGCATCTCTTTTCTTCACAGTCTGATTTTACCAGTCCTTCTCTGCATCTCCTCCAATGCCCCCAGGCTGGGTTAGGTGCCTGTCTTCTATGTGCCCATAACACACTTTACCTGCATTCGGCATAAAACCTAGTGTCTGTGTTAAAATTGTATGCAAACCCATTTCCCTACTCATTTAGACAAAGTGTTATTCCCTTGCATTATCAGAATATTTCGCTGCCTTCAGTCTGGCCTGCCTGACAGTGTTTGACCAATATAGGGTGCATAATAGACTAAAAAAGCATTTTATTTCATAATTATCATATATGAGCTAAACGGTATAACATTAAGAAGGGCCATGCCTCAATTTAATGCTGTTTGCCTGGGAAACACATTAGACACTGGAATATTCTATCTCATTTTATGGTTTATTTTGTGGATTGGCATCCTGCCAAAGTTATTTACCACAGTTTACGTATTGATTCAGCAGCAGAATGGGTTCTCACAATGAGAATTCTTTCTCCCACTGTTTCTGATTTTTTGCCTTACTCATCTCCTATTCTAACCCTGTCTTTAAAAAATAAAATCAGAATCCTGAATAGCAGGGCCTCTAAGATGGAAATAAATTAATTCAGCTGGAAAGAAAACCACTAAAACAATCAAATTTTATTTATAGCTTTTTGGGGCACTATCCAGGCTTTACTAAAATGTAAAGAAACAGCTCACAAATACTGTTGAACAGTATGTCCCTTGGGGATTTCACATAGCTGTGTTGGATATACAATTTGAAGAGTCCTGTTCAGATCTAGCCTCAGTTACACAGATTCTGATCAGAAATATCTGCTATACTACAGAAGATCAAGATAGCAGAAAGCTAAAGCACCAGGACACAACATTTCAAGGAAACAAGTAAAAAACACCAGAAAAGAACTCCTTATCCAGGAAACAATGATAAAACAGACTTCTAGGGGAAAGGAACAAGAATCATCAATGCCATCACTCTAGGTTTTAGTAGCATGAGAATGTAAAGGTTATTAGTTTCCCCTTAGTTTATGGGAGCCAATATATTGTTTCTGAAGCTAAGACAGCATTCTCTTTCCCATCTTTACATGCAGAACAACTGTGGAATATATAACAAGATCTCTGCAGTGCAGAGTGGGGAGACTGTAGTCTTGTCAAATAAAACAGCAGACACCTCTGTTCTGAACACTTCAGCAGTTTAACTTCCATACCATACATCACCTCTCTCGTTTTTGAGCGCTGAGATGCAAAATTCTGCAAGAACCTCATAAATCTAGACAGGAGGCGGGACGTGCACATATGAGGAAATGAGAGGACAAGACAGTGTAGGATATAATACAATTGTAAAGTGTGCAGTGCAGGCTAAATGCACGGGAGCACAAAGGAAGGAGAGAGCAGGGAAGATCTGGGGAGGCTGTAAGGGCAAAGAAACTCAATGGGATTCAAGATGGGTGAAACTTGAAAAAATATTACTTAAAAAAATAAAAGACAAAAATAAAAGACAAAAAACCCACGATTTTGTTGTTTCTATGAACCTTAGTCCTCCAGGATGGTAAAATGGGGTGGAAGGTAGTCTTTAGAGAAGAAATGGAGACGGATGTGGTACTAGAAGCAGTGATGTACCGAAAATCACAAGACCAGGCTCAGTCAGAACTGCCCTAATGAGCTCGGTGACGTCCGTGTCACTGCTCTGGCTGCAATGGTCTTGGGTGGATTAGGGACCGAATCAGTGGTTCTCACGTGGTATTGTGACAATGTGTTGCTATCAGTCCTGGGGGTTGTCTGACAGTAGCTAGTTTCACATTATAAAATTATTTAATTAAAAGAATTGGCTGGGCTTCCCTGGTGGCGCAGTGGTTGAGAATCTGCCTGCCAATGCAGCGGACACGGGTTCGAGCCCTGGTCTGGGAAGATCCCACATGCCGCGGAGCAACTAGGCCCGTGAGCCACAACTGCTGAGCCTGCGCGTCTGGAGCCTGTGCTCCGCAAGAAGAGAGGCCGCGATAGTGAGAGGCCCGCGCACTGCTATGAAGAGTGGCCCCCGCTCGCCGCAACTAGAGAAAGCCCTCGCACAGAAACGAAGACCCAACACAGCCACAAATATATAAATAAATTAATTAATTAAAAAAAAAGAATTGGCTTAGTTATCCTGATAAATAGCTCGTAATTTATTCTAACATACTCTTGTAATGGAGGAGAGAAAAGGTCAATGAGAACGGGTGAGCTTGGGATGAACCAAAACGAGTGTGCCCCCATCATCAGCTGGGCGTGTGGTAGTGGAAAAAAGTAGGCTGAGAACTGTTGGGTTAGAAAATGATTGCTACAACTCTATGCAGCATTGACAGTTTAGGGTTCCAGGCCAGATGAAAAAAAAGATTTTCAGTGTAATTATGTACTTACTTTTCCTTAACATCCTTAGATTCTGTTCTAAGGATATGAGGATAAAATTTAGCAATACAAGTTGTTACTTGATTGATTTCTGTTTGCAAGCAAATTGTTTAATTCTCAGAACATACTTTTTCTTAGATAAAAACCTCCCTCCTTGCCTAAGGTCCTCCAGCCCCCTCCCAAATCTGCTTCTTCTCTTGCATTACAAATCTTCTAAATGTAATCACAAGTATCCTATAAGAGAGAAATTTGATTATAGACAGAAGGCTATGTGACAGAAGTAGAGGGAAGCTAAGTCAGATAGAGAAGTTGCTATGCCACTGGCTTTGAAGGTGGAGAAGGAGGTCACAAGGTAAGGAATACAGGTGGCCACTAGAAGCTGGAATAAGGCAGTGACATGACTTCTCCCCTAGAGTCTTCTGAGGGAGTGTGGGCTTGCCACAGCTTCAGCTTGGTGAAATCTGGCCTCCAGAACTGAAAGAAGATAAATCTGTGTTGTTTTAGGCCAATAAGTTTGTGGTAATTTGTTAGGGCAGCAACAGGACACTAATACACTCGTATAATTATCTTTTATTTCTCTTTATACAGCATTTATCACAGTTTAATGTAATTGTATTTTCACTAAACTGTCAATCTTTTTTTATACTCCATTTATATTTATTATAAAATATTGGCTATATTCCCTGTTGTACAATATATCCTTGTAGCTTATTTTATACATAATAGTTTGTACCTCTTAATCCTCTACCCCTATATTGCACCTCCCCACTTCCCTCTCCCCACAGGCAACCACTTGCTTGTTCTATCTGTGAGTCTTTCTTTTTTATTATATTCATTAGTCTGTTGTATTTTTTTAGATTCCACATATAAGTGATATCACACGGTATTTGTCTTTTTCCGTCTGAGTAATTTCACTTAGCATAATGCCCTCCAAGTCCATCCATGTTGTTGCAAATGGCAAAATTTCATTCTTTCTTATGGCCAAGTAGTATTCCATTGTGTGTGTGTGTGTGTGTGTGTATACACACACATATATATACCACATATATATATACACCACACCATGTATACACACACACCCACACCCACACATATATACACCACACCATGTATACACACACACACATATATACACCACACCATGTATACACAAACACACACATATATACCACATATATATACACCACACCATGTATACACACACACACATATATACCACGTATATATACACCACACCATGTATACACACACACACATATATACCACGTATATATACACCACACCATGTATACACAAACACACACATATATACCACATATATATACACCACACCATGTATACACACACACACACACCACGTATATATACACCACACCATGTATACACACACACACATATACCACGTATATATACACCACACCATGTATACACACACACACATATATACCACATATATATACACCACACCATGTATACACACACACACATATATATACCATATCTTCTTTATCCATTCATCTCCTGATGGACACTTGGGTTGCCTCCATATCTCAGCAAGTGTAAATAACATTGCTATGAATATTGGGGTGCATGCATCTTTTCAAATTAGTGTTTTTGTTTTTTTCAGATATATACCCAGGAGTGGAATTGCTTGGTCATATGGTAGTTCTATTTTTAGATTTTTGAGAAATCTTCATACTGGTTTCCACAATGGCTGCACTGATTTACATTCCCATCAACAGTATACAACTGTTCCCTTTTCTCCACATCCTCGCCAACATTTGTTATTTTGGTTCTTTTTGATGATGGCCATTCTGACAGGTGTGATTTTGCTTTGCATTTCTCTGATGATTAGTGATGCCGAGCATCTTTTCATGTGCCTGTTGGCCATCTGTATGTCTTCTTTGGAAAATATCTATTCAGGTCTTCTGCCCATTTTTTTAATCTGGTTGTTTGTTTTTTTGATGTTGAGTTTCATGAGCTGTTCATATATTTTGGATATTAATCCCTTATCGGTCATTTGCAAATATCTTCTCCCATTCAGTAGGTTGTCCTTTTACTTTATTGATGGTTTCCTTTGCTATGCAAAAGTGTTTAAGTTTAATTAGGTCCCATTTGTTTATTTTTGCTTTTATTTCCTCTGCTTTACGAGACAGATACAAAAAAAATATTGTTACGATTTATGTCAAAGAGTGTTCTGCCTATGTTTTCCTCTAGGAGTTTTATAGTTTCTGGTCTTATATTTAGGTCTTTAGTCCATTTTATATATGTTTTAGAGAACGTTCTAATTTTATCCTTTTACCTGTAGCTGTCCAATTTTCTCAGCACCACTTATTGAAGAGAGTTTTTTTCATTGTATACTCTTGTCTCCTTTGTCACAGATTAATTGACCATGGGTGTGTAGGTTTACTTCCGGACTCTCTATTCTGTTCCATTGACCTATGTATCTGTTTTTGTGGCAGTACATATCGTTTTGATTACTGTAGCTTGGTAGTATAGTCTGAAGTCAGGGAGCATGATTCCTCCAGCTCTGTTCTTCTTTCTCAAGATTTAAACTGTCAGTGTTCTTGAGGGCAGGAATCATGTGTTTTTCTTGTTTGTATCTCCTATGCCTATCATACTGCCCTTAGAAATATTTATTAAGTAAATTAATCAATTTATTAATATGATTCAGACTAGAGGATGCCTCCAGAAAATTCTTCTTCTCTTTTTTCTCTATTGATATTCTTTGGTTTTGGGGTCAAAGCCCTTTAACTGGATATATGGGGGAATTATCTTTCTGGCTAAAGATCTGAGTCTTTAACTCCACAGTGTCCCCATCCCTCCTCCAGTCAGTCACCATGTTTCATCCCTCTACCTTTCCAGTGTCGTCTTTCTCTCCTCTCTGCCTCTATCCTAATTTTGACGTTCCTCATCTCTCACCTGGACAACACTATGGCCTCTCAACTGGTCTCCCTGCCACCACACACTTTAATCCATCCTTCTTACTGCTATCAGAGCACTTTTCTAAAACACAAATAGATCATGTTATTCTGCCCAGCTCCCCCCCCCCCACCCCAGCTCTCATTGGCTCCTCATGGGCAACACCACCAGTGCCCACCCCTCAGCATGGTGTCCAAGCCCTGGCTGACTGAACGTTTTTAGACTCATGTTCTCTCCTGCAGACCCCATAAGCAGCCCCATCCCCAGCCCTCACTCACCAGTTCCTGCTTCCTCATCCCTCCCACGCCTCTTTGCCTTTGTTCCTCTCCTTCCTTCAGCTTGGACTGTCCAGCTCCTCTCTTGAAACCTATCAAAGTCCTTCCACACCTGGAAGGCTCAACTCAAAAGTCACTTGTCTGCAGCTTTCCCATCTCATGCCAGTCAGAATTTCTCTTCCGTCTCTCCTCTGTGAGGGTGACACTCATTCCTCTATTTTTCAGCTTTCACTCGGCCTCAGATCACAGCTGGTTGTTTACCTGCCAGTCTCCCTCACCGACCACTAGTTTTGAAGAACAAGAACTGGATAGTATTCCTATTTGCCTATCAGCCATAGCAGAGGCTCAACAAATGTTTACTGAGTGAATCAATCTGCTCTATAGGAAGGTCCCTCCTAGTCTATCACATTAAAATACCATTTGTGTTCTACATTTTAAGGTCAGTTTTATTATAATTTAAGGTTATAATAGAAGGTAAGAGATTGCACAAGAGCCTGAACAACAATGTTGTTTGCTAGCTTTCCAGCGTACCCTTAAAATATGTGCAAATAAAATTATACCTGAGAATAAGAATATACCCGAGAATGAGAATAAACAAAAAGGGAATCAGTGGTTTTAAATCATATTACTGCTTTGTCTTTGATTGTTGCCCATGGTCCTTTCCAGTCTAGGGGTGGTGAATGAGATGAATTAGTGCTATTTTTTGCTGTGGAACTTGCTGGAAGCCCATTCTGGAATCTCTCTCCCAGAATTACATAGCCTAGAATGGCATGCCAGAACCTCATTTTAAATAGATGCCAGTATAAGAAAACAGATATTGTATTCTAATGAAATATGTCACGTTAATTAAAATGTCACATTAATTAAAATATTTTTGCTGATGTACACTTTGTTTCTCTACATAGTAAAACAATACATGTTTGTAAAACGTTCTGAATCAAAGTAAAACATTTTTTCTCTCAATCTATTTCATAGTCAACACCTCTAGGGTGCTATCAAAAGAGATGATAGGGAAGGCCAGAGGGGTAAAGGGCGATGCATTTGGTTTGTGTTAGAGTAGATAATATGTGATTTATTATTCTCCACCCTATTTGGTGGGGAGGTGAGTGGAGGCCGTGAGGAATGGTGGTGGAAGGAGTATGATATGATTTCTTTATAGGCCCGTGAACTGCTGCCTTTTGGTCCCACTCCCCCATGTTTTACTAATAATAACTAGTGAAGCTAAATAACAAAAACTAACATGCAGTGACTTGAATGGTGGTAGTGCATTTAGAGCTTGATTTTAGTTAAAATTTTATTTTTAGTTTTTTTAGAAAAGAATGTTGACTTATTTTTACTGTTTTTAGTTTTTTTTTGAATGGCCAGTGGTTGTACATGGTTATGCCCTGTCAAGTGCTCCCTCCTTCATCTGTCTAGCCATTCATTTCTTTTCCCCAGAAGCAATCGCTTTTACTACTTTCTTGTACTGTTCCGGGGTGAGTCTATGCATTTATAAGCAAAAAGCCAGAGTTATCATACCCATTTGTGAAAAAAACCTTTTTTACACAAATAGCAGTATTCTTTATACATATTAATCTAAAACCTTACTTTGTTCAACTGTGTGTGTGCGTAAAGTCCTAGAGATTTTTCCATATTAGTCCATAAAATAGCTGTCTGATTCTGATTATTTCTGTCTATCTCACTATATAACTAGTCTAATTTACTTAACTAGTCCTTTGTTGATGGACATTTGATGCTTCTAATCTCTTATGACAAAGAGTGCTGCAATGAAGATCCTTGTATATGTTATTTTCCACACATGTGAGTATAGCCATAAGATAAATTCCTAAAAGGAGAATTAATTACTCAGTCAAAAGGATGTGAATATATATATATATATATATATATATATATATATATATACACACACACACACACACACACATACATTTTTTTTTTGGTAGACATTGCCAAATACCCTTCCACAGAAGTTGTACCCATTCACATTCTTAACAGGAATGTATAATATTGCCTGTCTTCCTATAGCCTTCAAATCTTATTCTCTTTCTATGTCTTTTAACACACAGAACTGTGATGTATAATAAAATTATAAGAATATCAATGGGTCTAAGTTGGATGGTCAGAAAAGGTGTTTTTTAAAATTTTTTTAAATTTTTGGCTGCATTGGGTCTTCCGTGCTGTGCGTGGGTTTTCTCTAGTGGCGAGTGGGGGCTACTCTTCGTTGTGGTACGCGGGCTTCTCATTGTGGTGGCTTCTCTTGTTGCGGAGCACAGGCTCTAGGTGCGTGGGCTCAGTAGTTGTGGCTCGCGGGCTCTAGAGTGCAGGCTCAGTAGTTGTGGCCCATGGGCTTAGTTACTCCACGGCATTTGGGATCTTCCCGCACCAGGGATCGAACCTTGGTCCCCTACACTGGCAGGTGGATTCTTAACCACTGCACCAGCAGGGAAGTCCCAGAAAAGCTGTTTTTATTTAAAGTGTCATTTGAACACAGATAAGTAGAGAAAAATACATTTGAAGACGAAAATTGGAAACTGCTTCCTTGATCTGAAGAAACAATTATTCCAAAATAGCATCCAAACAGAGTACTGACATATAGTAGGTACTCAATAAATTTGTTGAATAACTTCTGTGCCTCTAATGAGTTTTGTTAAATTCTCAGTGATATAATAGGATGGTCTTATTTAAAGTCTCAAAGTGGTGATAAGATCATATATTTAAATGGCACTTATCTCTGTGATTCATTTCAATATATGCATCTTTAAAAAAAATCATGTCGCTTAATTGGTCATTTGGCTAATCACTTGCAGGTTGTATGGAGAAGTAAGTACAGAATATACATTATTAAAGGCAAATTTATTCCTTAAAGTGGAATTCTAAAATTAAATTTAGAAAACATTTAAAAGAAGGAAAAAACAACATTAGTCCTCTAATTCCAGCATTTTGGTATATTTTCTTCCAGTCTTTTTTTCCCTTGTGTTAGTATGTAAATGTATATATATCATTCACACATATCTGTCACATATACATATGGAATTGTCATTATGTTTTATAGAATTGTAATCACAGTGAAAAAATAATTATATAGCCAGAATCAGACTCAATATTATATTATAAGCTTTTTGTTATTTTTATTTATTTTATTAAAATTTTAAAAAAAATTTTTGGCCGTACCGTGCAGCTTGTGGGATCTTAGATCCCCAACCAGGAGTCGAACCCGCACCCTCAGCAGTGAAAGCACTGAGTCTTAACCACTGGACTGCCGGGGAATTCCCTTCTTGTTATTTTTAAATGAACTTTTTAATCCATTTTTATGGCTTCCTGAAATTTCACCAAATGGGTATATATTAATGTATTTAACCATTGCCCTGCTGTTCAATTTTGGGTTGTTTTCAATCTTTTATTGTTATAAATCACATTGTGGTCAGCAACTTTTTCTGTTTCCTTATAATGTGTTTTCAAAATGGAATCCTGAGACCAAGGGGTATGAACAGGCTTAAGGTTCTGCTTTGACTTGCTTCTCTTTTCACTGTTCATGTGTACTGCTCTGATCTGTCCCTGAAGCTTCAATTACTCTCGATGTGCTAAGGACCCACAAGCCTATATGTTCAGACTAGGCCCTTTTCAATACTCCAAGCCTGTATCCAGCTACCTGCTGTACATCTTTCCCTAGATTTCCACAAGCACTTCAGATCCGTTGCTCCAAACTGGACTCATATTTTCCACCAAATCCTTACCTCTTAGTAGATGACACCTCTCTCCACCAGTCAGACACTCCAGCCAGACATGAAATCATCCTAGACTCTTCTCTCACTTCATCGTCTACCTCTCACTGGGGTCCAGTGAATGCTGCTGTTTCCACATTTCTTGTGTGTCTTTCCTCTCCATTCTTGCCACTCCCTCCTGGATGAGGGTCCTGATATAATTTACTAACCGGTACTTTGCCTGACACTCCTACTCAGATGACACTCGGAGGTCAGTCATTTTCTTCCCAGCTTTAAAAGCGCACAGTGATCCTTCCCTGCGCGCTTTTATCCAGTGCCCCCGATTATCCAGTGTTGGTCAAACTTTTCCATCAAAATACTCCTGAGAGGCAAAGTCAACATAGACTATAAGTCCATAACGTCTTTGAAATCTTTATTTTACTTTAGAAATTCATGTGAATTGTCCGGTCTACTTAAGTATGTATTTGTGCTTGTTCTAACATAAAATAAGAATTCTCCTTCTGAAGTCTTCAAATGAAATTGATATGCCCTGAAGGTGTGCTATGGCTTTTTGTGACTTTTTCTG
This sequence comes from Balaenoptera acutorostrata, assembly GCF_949987535.1. Classification (NCBI taxonomy): domain Eukaryota; kingdom Metazoa; phylum Chordata; class Mammalia; order Artiodactyla; family Balaenopteridae; genus Balaenoptera; species Balaenoptera acutorostrata. Next base: position 69,697,362 of record NC_080080.1, on the reverse strand, counting down.
GGACGTGACACCATATACAGATAACCTCAGTTCAGTTTGAAAGGCACGGCTTCTAGAATAAAATCTGGAGAGCCCAGCAGAGCACTGTGTCTCAGCCTGTCCTTCACAAACTATACACTGGGACCTCCTCCTGCCTCATCTCTCACCGGTCCTTCCAGCCATCCTGTGTTCCAGCCGCACAGGGCCACCTGCCATCCTCACAACACCCAGTCCGTTTCATGCTGCATAGTCTCCTCAAGAACATACCTGTTTCCCCTACCTGGAGTGCCCTCATGACTCTCAATCCTTGCTCTGTTTACCTTCTGCCCCGCAGTTCAGTCGACGTGATGACAACTATAGTTTTAATATTCAAATCTGCTATTATCTCATCTGTGAAGACTTTTCTGACTTAATCAAGTAGAACTGGTTCCTTCTTCCTTTATAGCCCCACTGTACCATGTCTATACAGATCTTCCCGGACTTCAGCAAGGTTACATCCAGATAAACCCATCATAAGTTGAAAATATCGTTAAGTTGAAAATGCATTTAATACACTTAAACTACAGGGCATCATGGCTTGCTTAGCTTAGCCTACCTTGAATGTGCTCAGAACATTTACATTAGCCTGCAGTTGGGTAAAATCATCTAACACAAAGCCTATTTGATAATAAGTATTGAAGATCTCATGTAATTTATTGAATACTGTACTGAAAGTGAAAAACTGAGTGGTTTTCTGGGTACAGAATGGCTGCAAGTATATCAGTTGTTGTGTGGCTGACTGGGACTCAGTGCCACTGCCCAGCATCACAGGAGAGTATCGTACCGCATATCACTGGCCCGTGAAAAGATCAAAGTTCGAAGCACCTCTTCTACTGAATGTGTATCGCTTTTGCACCATCATAAGGTTGAAAAAATTGTAAGTTGAACCATCATAAGTTGGGGACCATCTATATATGTATATATCTCTCTCTATACCATATGTATTTCTACGTAGTATCTATAACATTCTGTTCCTTTTTTTCTTTCCTTTCCTTTCCCTCTTTCTCCTTTCTCATCCTTCTCTTCACCTACTCAATGATTTTTAAACACCATGAGGACAGGGAAACTGTTGAATTTGTCTCTGCTTGCCAAGTGCCTAGCCTAGTGTGACAAATAGAATGCATGTGGTACCTTTTAATTTTTTTTTGAATGAATGGAGGAATGAAGGGCATTTTTGATGTGCGGTCAAACTGCTTTTTAATGCCCCCAGAGGTACATGCTCTCCCAATTTTACCATTGCTTCCAGATTAGGTTATCACATCAAACATTTGTGGGAATAATTTAATAGATGAAATGTTATCTTGTTTTATTTTAATATTGTTCTTTGATTACTAGGAGGTTGCCCACTTTACCATATTGCTTTATTTTCATGAATTATGACTGTTTTTAAAATTTCAACTTCTAGAGTCTTGGAGTTTTTCTTTACAGTTTCCATGGACTCTTAAAATTATTTTTATTATGTAATGTTCGGTTCTGAAGTGTATATATAAAAATGATAGTAAAACTTCCTATGCTTTATTTACTGCAAATGTATTTTTTTCTCACATGGTTGCTTATCTTTACTTTGGTTCCTTTTAAAAAACAAACACTTAGTTCTTTATATAATAAAGATACATTAACATTTAGAATTCATTGTGGTATATGCCATGGTTGTCTAAAGATGAGAATAATATTCTTAGGTTAGACTTTTTATTATATTTTGAAATCAATGCTTTCAAATGGGAAAGTATAATTTGAATCCAAATATCTGTCCTCAACAATCCATTTAGTACAGAGCCAGAATGATTACCTTAAAAAGTTCATTTGGTCATATCACTTCTCAATTCAAAACTCTCCGGTGATTTCCCATCCCATTCAGAGCAAAACCCGAAGTCCTTCCTAAGGTGCTGGACCTATATCAGCTTCCCTCTGGCTACTTCTCTGATGCCACCTCCTACCCTTCTCTCCTCCCTCCTCCTTCCTCCCTCACTCAGTTCCAGCCATGCAGCCCTCCTTGCTCTTCCATAAACTCACCAAAGATGCTCCCAACTGAAATCCTTTACACTATCGTTCCTTCTACCTGCTCTTTCCCCAGACCTCCTTCACTCTCAAGTCTCATCTTATGATGAGATCGTCTTCCCTATGCCACCTAAAACAGTTAACCCACCCCCACCATGTCACTCTTTATTACTTTCCTGGTATTATATTTTTCTTCATAGCATGTATGACAACTGACTTTGTTTTGTTTACCACTGTTTCCCCAGTAATCAGCTCAGAAAATAGTAGTTGCATAAATTAATGAATGAATTTAGTCACTCATCTGATAACCTCTGAGATGACAACTATATAAAATGTATTTGGTATTTTTTCTTAGGTTGTGAAAAAAAAATCTTTTTTTCTTACAACTTAAAAATACTACCATCATTAGTATCAGTTATTGCTACGGTTTAAATGTTTGTGTCCCGCCCCCACCCCCGCCACCAAATTCATATGTTGAAATCCTAATGCCCAATGTGATGGTGTTAGGAGGTGGGGCCTTTGGGAGGTAATTAGGTCATGAGGGTGGAGCTCTCATGAATGAGATTAGTGACCTTATCAAAGAGACCCCAGAGAGCTCCCTAGCACCTTCCATCAAGTGAGAACACAGTGAGAAGGCATTACCTGTGAACCAGGAAGCCCTCACTAAACACTGAATCTGCTGGCACCATGATCCTGCACTTCCCAGCCTGCAGAACTGTGAGAAATAAATGTTTGTTTTTTATAAGCCAGTCAGGCTCTTGTACAGTTGACCCCTGAGCAACACAGGTTTTGAACTGCATGGGTTCACTTATATGTGGATTTTTTTCAATAGTAAATACTATAGCACTACATGATCCCTGGTTGGTTGAGTCCTCTGATGCAGAACCTCTGATTTGGAGGAACCACAGATATAGAGGGCAGACTGTATGTTATACTCAGACTTTCAGCTGTGCGGAAGGTCGGCACCCCTAACCCCTGTGTTGGTCAAGGGTCAACTGTATTTTGTTATAGCAGCCTGAATAGATGAAGATAGTTATTTTGGGGGGTACCTAATAACTTCTCCTGACCACTGGGGTTCTGAAGTTCACAAGGGTTTTGTGTGGCTTGGGGAGTGCTATGGTTTTGTGTAATTTGGGAAATGCTATACTAGAAGACAGTGTGAAGGCAAGGTGACTGCCCATGTGTTTCATGTCATTATTCAGCACATCACAGCTTTTCAAACAATTATAAAAAGTGGTGGATAAAAAGAATATCACTGTTTTCTTATCTCTGCATGTAAGAATAGCATTCAAAAGAGATTACTTTAGGAATAGAAAAGTTACTTCAGAAGGAGTTTTGATTAAAAATAAGCATATAGATTGAAAGGAAATGGGAATCTGAAACAAGGAAAATATTTAACATTAGTGATCCAGAAGGAAGATGGTAATGCAGTAGTGAAGTTAAAAACAGTAACAAGGACCAAAACATTCAAAGCGATTAGATACGCATGAAATTTATGAAAATAAAAAAATTATATGACTTGTCAAATGCAAATGATATAGCTGGAGGAAAATGATCAGACAGATGTAGTTTGTTTTTGGTGAACTCAGAAATCCAATAATGCTGAAGAGCAACCAGCATAAGGGAACAAGAATTAGTTGGTAAAAGCTTTAGAATCCTTACTCATATGTCCAGCGTAAGACTAGAGGTCTCCTACAGATTTAGCAGCGTGGGAGGGTTATCTGCTGAAACAAGTACAATAAAATTACTGGACTTAAAAATCATTGCCAAATGAAAATCCAGTAGCTCAGTGTCCCAGGAGCCAAGCGAGTAATTCTGTCACATCCATCATGCCTCGCTTCAAAAATATCATTTTCCTGTATTACTTCAGTGATTTTTGAAGATGAGCTATTTGTAAAAGGTTTTTAAACTTGGTAACATCATTTTCAAAAGCTTCAACAAAGATATTTGTTCATTATGTTGGAATAGATGTTATAAATAAAGATATTGTTATTCACATGCAAATTCTTACATATTTACCCAGAAGAATGATCAGAGAAATAAAACAGTATATCATTTTGTGTACACATACACCCACACAATCAATAACAAACATTATTTAATCTGTGGTTACAAAAAGCTCATTTTTAAAAGCATTGGGTGTGTTTTGCACAAGGAACATGAAATATAAAACAGGGAGATGAAGTGAGTTTTGCATATAATCAGTATCTGGGTTAGGAAAAATTGGATTTAAAAGTGATTTTACAAAAGATAAAATAAGATAGCTCTTTTTAGTGGTGGATTAGCTTGAAAATATGTGTTTGAATCACGAGAGAAGAAAATGAAAGTTTTTGTATTTTCTTGAAGTCTTAGAGGGATTTGCAGTTTAGCCTTGTGATCTTCTATCCTGGAAAGAATGAAGGTGCTCAATGCATTTGTTTTAATTTAAAACTGGGTTTACATGTAACATGTTAGAATCACCCTTAGCAGAGGTGACGGGGATCTTAAGGGTCTAGTTTGACCATGTAGTTGATGTTTAATTCATCACTCTGAGCCCAAAGTTATCCAACTCTTGTCCGTAAATCTCTGATGATGTAAATTCACTTGCACTCCTGTTGTGAATTCCATGCCTCTGGAAATTCGATGTGGAATAGTTCTCTCCCTGAGCTTACCTGGAGGCCAGACTCAGCACTTCCTCATAGCTCCAAATAGCAGACCCAATTCCCCAAAGCCTTAGTAAGTAAAGTAGCTTGTACCGAATATGACAGTGGTGGTGGTTATGGAATACATACTTAAGAGAATTTACATACTTCACAGCAAAATTTAATTAAAATCCTCACTAGACATCCTGGAATTCCAAATCCCTTTCTAGATATCCTAGCAACATTACCTCTGTTTTCTTTCCCTCTCCTTGCCCCCAGTTCTCTGAAATTCCCTATATCTTTATAGCAATTCAGCCCAGGTTCTTAGCTAGAATAGTTCTCTAAAAACTAAAGCCCTTCAGCTGGAGGAACTCTCCTCTCCTCTGGAGGAACTTTCCTTTTTCACTGGAAAGCAGGCCAGTGAACTTCTCTTGTACTTTCACAGGCATTGGCTGGAAACAACCACTAGGTAGTAGTTTCCCTTTTCATCTCAGGTGATCTAGCAAAATATTTGCCCAACCGAAACAGACCCCTCTTATGTTGATAGAGTGAGGGGGTACTGGGAGGAGAAGGGCATATGTGGAGAGGGGCATATGTGATTGGGCTCCTAAAAAACACGGTTTTCTCCATATTACCTGTAATTTACAATATTAGGTAATTGAGTGTTCTAAAAAGAGTAGTTGTATTTTAGTAAATGCCTAATTTGGCCCTAAATGGTAATTAAAATTCCTTATAACAGTTTTATTGAGCTATAATTACATCCCATAAAATTCACTCTTTTGAAGTGTACAATTAAGTGAATTTTAGTATATTCACGATCATCACCACTATCTAATTAAAAAATATTTTCATCATTCCCCAAAGAAACCCCTTACCCCTTATTAGCAGCCACTACTCCCTCTCCCTCACCCTTGGCAACCACTAATCCACTCTGTCTCTATGGATTTGCCTATTCTGGACATTTTATATAAAAAGAATCATACAATATTTGTTATTTTGTGACTGACTTATTTCACTTAGCATATTTTCAAGGTTCATCCATGTTGCAGCATATATCAGTACTTAATTCTTTTTTATGGCCAAATAATATTCTATTGTATGGATATACCATATTTCATTTATCTGTTCATCAGTCGATAGCCATTTGGGTTTTTTATACTTTTTGGCTATTATGAATAATGCTGCTATAAACGTCCATGTACAAGTATTGTATGGACACATGTTTTCATTTCTTGTGGGTATATGCCTAGGAATAGAATTGCTAGGTCATGTGGTAACTCTCTGTTTAACATTTGAGGAACAATTAAACATTTTTCCGAAGTGGTCACATTTTACATTCCCACCAGCAAGTATGAGTGTTCCAATTTTTCCCACACCCTCACTAACACTTGCTATTGTCTGTCTTTTTTATTATAGCCATCTTAGTGGGTGTGAAGTGGTATCTTGATGTGCATTTTCCTGATGGCTAATGATGTTGAGCATCTTTTTATGTGCTTATTCCCATTTGTATATCTTCTTTGGAGAAATGTCTTTTCAAATCATTTATGCACTTAAAATTGCGTTGTCTTTTTATTGTGGTGTTGTAAGAGTTCTGAGTCCCTTATCAGAATATATGATTTGCAAACATGTTCTCCCATGTGTAGGTTGTCCTAATAGTAATTTACATTCAGGCAACACTTGAATTATTCACAGATTGACGCTTAGTACGAAAATCATCCAAACCCTTTGCTTTTCTCCTTGATTTATTCCAATTTGGAAAAATCTGTGCTCACAGTGCCCTCTAAAAAGAGTGCACAGAGGAAGGAAAAAACAACAATACAGTGTCTAGCAGAGAGTATGTGCTCAATTAACTTTGGCAAATGAATGAATGACATTTATCTATTTATTCTTGGTTCCCACCACTACTCTGACTTGTTGAGTCCCTCTGCTGGGCTTTCAGAGCAATGATATGTATTTCATGGCCTGAAAGCCCCCAGGGGGAGTGCTGAAGTATTGGAAAAATGTTCCTGTTTCCATGTGTATGCTCTAAGCTGTCTTGCCTACTCCACATTGAATGCACTAAAGCTTCACGCTGTCATATGCGAGTCCTCAGACTTGTTCATGATTAAGAGCAGTTTCATGATCTCCTCTTTTAAGTCTGAGACTCACCAGTTTCAGAGAAGGAAACATTTGTTTTTGTCAGTTCAATGTTGACTCTATAGTGTTTTCAGTGGTCCTGGGCATTTCTATATCAATTATATTATGGATGTTTGTTTGGAGGTTCACTTAGGGATTTCATTTACTTCAATACCCTTGATCGAAGAGTGGTTCCCTCAGTGAGGTTCACTGTCCCCTTAACCAGGCAAAGAGCTGTGGGGAGATGGATTTGATGCTGTGAGGGGCAAGCCACAGCTTGCCTGCCTGTCAGGTCAGCTGAATCTATTTAGGAGACCTTGCGGGGAAGGAGATGGGCCCAGCCAGGCAGTCTGCATTCCTACATCATTTACAACGGTCTATCAAGGTCATTTTTGCAACTGACATTTGACAAAAATCCCCTGTTCATCTTGAGTGCCGACTCACAGAAAGAATCAGAACGATTCAAAAATGGGGAGAATCAAAGGAATTCCAGTTGGGACCGCAGTTGGGAACTAAGAAATCAAAGAAGGTGTATGTATGAAGGAAACAGGCTGGGGAAAGGAAGAAGAACAGAGGGAAGCAAGCCACTACTTTGTAACCGTATATAAACAAGAGTCTAGCTTTACACCGGCAGAGCTGGCTGGCCTGCTAGCGTGGCTCAGCTCAGTTACCATTCCTGGTACTCAGGTGATTGTGGGTATCACGCCCATGACACACCTATGGATGTGGGTACCTGCCAGCTAGTGAAACGGGACACACAGTTATGAGCATGCAAAATGGCCCCATCTCAGGGATGGACAAAAGAGCATTTTTAAAAAATTAGTGGCATCAGGGAGTTAATCTGAACAAGTTTGCTGTCAGTCCAGGCTGAAGAAAAAAATTTCTCAATCTATACAGCCATCAATAATACCACTTTATAGTATTTATGCAATGCTTTTCCTTCTCTCATAAGTGCAAACACTTTAAAGCTTACCTCATGGCTCATCATCACAACCCTCTCCTGAAGGAAAGAGGTAGTTTCACAGACAACTGACCTGAGGCTCAGAGGTGAATTGACTGTTCTGGAGGGTGGGGGAGAAGGGTTGGGTCACTGAGATGTAGACCCCTTTTTGGAGCTAGGACTGAATCAGTCATTAAGCATATGTAAAGTCCTTTAATTTCCGTAAGAACCCTGTGAGGTGGGTATTATTATTAATTTGGTAGATTGAAGAAAATCATCCAAATCATTGAGCTAATAATGGTAGAATGAAACCATGTATCTGTCATATTCTAGAACCATATTGTTTCTGCTCTACCATGTTCTGATTTACCAATTCTAACTGATTAAAGAGGTTGCCTGGAGGGTTCTGTGGAAGAAGTCTCAGCCACACGCAGTTATTCCACTGGATGCTGGTGGGAATGGGAGGAGTGGCATCTAGTTACAGAACCAAAGCCTCATAGAAGGAGGGCTTTTGTCATGGGCTTCATTTCTAAGAGACTCACGGAAGACTTTCTGTTACACAACGGTCTATACTTTGAGGGTGCTAAGAAAGGACACCGAGAAAGGGCAGCTCCTTACAACTGCATGTGGGTAACACTTCTCCTTTCCCTCCCCGCTGTTACCAAGTACAATAACTAGTGAAGGAAACCAGAATATGTCACCCCCAAATATGCCTCTTTGACATAAAAATTATTTCGAGCCCAAGGCAATTAAGCAGCAGGAAATGCAGGAAAAGCTCTCTCCTCCCTCCCCTTTTCTGCCTAAAGACAGGACATAAATTCTCCTACTGGAGACAGACTCTTAACCCAGAGACAGCACCACAGGAATCAGCAAAAAAAACCTTCCTGCATTAGTTACCTCTCGTATATTTACCTCCCCACAGTTGGCTGCCTTTGGAAGCCTAAAACTGTATTCCTTTGTACTATCGTTTCTCTACCAGTTTATTGCTCTTTGTTGAAGACACTATATAAGCTGGTGTTCTAAGCTGCCACTTTGAGTTACTTTTCATGAGGTTTCTTCCATGTGACATGTGCAGCGCACGTTAATAAACCATTTTTCTCTTGTTACTCTGTCTTTCTGTTTAAGAGCCCCAGCCGAAAACCCAAGATGGGTTAGAAGTATACTACCCATCTTCTACGCTAGCTATGGCTAATTTTCTGTTTCTCTCTTTCTCTTTTGCTACTACCTGCTTCTTTATTTTGCCACAAGAGTTTCCTTCCTTAAAATGACATCCTCTCCTTACTTGAATGGTAACTATTATGAAACATGGAATGCAGTGGAAATATATTCGCCACGTGAGTGGCCAATCAGTGTATGATTGGCAGGTTGGTAGATTCTAGACAAGGATTTGGCAGCTCTGATCATCGTAGACAGATGAAGGCAGGATCAGTGTTACCCTCAGTGAAAGGATGAATACATTTCACTGGATTTATACTACATACCACAGTTCCTGTTTTAGTTTCTGAATGACAAATATTCCTTAGTTTTCTGCTTTTACATCTGTGTTTAAGTTTTCAATTTTCAGGATTGGGTTGACAGATTTAAATCCTTGATTCTTTTGTATTTTTATAAAAATGCTTTCATTTCCTTTTGCAAATTATAGCTACAATGTACAACGTAGGAGGTTTTCACATACACAAAGACATCAGTCTTACATTGGAGTCCCAGTGGGCTCATCATTTTTGAGAGTGAAAGATATGGATACCTTTGGATCCGAATCCCTATTAATCCCCAACTTACCGCACCATTTCACCCTCCAGTTTCGATTGGCATCCACTCCACGGCAGCGAAACCTTGAGTTCCTTGACCTTGTTTTTCTCCAAAATCGATCCTAGATGTAATTAAAAAAAGAGGTGCAGAAAAAACACTTAAGAGGTTATTCCCATTCGTTTTAGTAGCTCAGTCAGTGAATGAATCACAGCATGGAGGGGGAGGGAGAGTTCCCTTGGGAATAAACAAGTCCAGGGAGTGGGAAGAGGACAGGATTAGCATCGGAGACTCAGGTTCATGCTCCAATTTCTGCCACAAACTTTTCTCTTACCTTCTCTTGGCCTCATTTCTTCACAGGCAAAATTGAGTGAGCTGGACTGGACTAGTGATTTTTTCACAATTTATTTGGAAGGAGAAATCTTTATTTACATGAAATCTTAGGCAAAGCCAAACATATAAAGGAAATCAAAAGGTTGCTGCTATGCTGGGGAAGAGAGTGGAAGTCTCCTTTGTAGCTCTGGAAGCACTAGGCTAGCTGCCCACCAAGCTTCTTTCCTGTTTCAGGACTGTTTTCCATGATTTTTTCAGTTGGATAGGCAAAGTGACTTACATTGGTCCAGCTAAAATGGTATCCATCAACGTTAAACACAGGCATGATATAGAAATACAGATGATTCAACATTTTTCTCATGGTTGGGTCACTCCTATATGTTAGAAGAGCCTAAAAGACAAAGGTGACATTTTTCTTACAAATTGATCCCAAATACAGATTTGGAAAATAAATATGAGAAATCCTTTTTATCCATGTGAAATACCAAATACGTTGGGTTAAAAAGTAACAAGCTAATATGAACTATACTCTTTGACATCATATGTTCTTTCTGGAGAATTTTGTCTCAGACTATTTATTACTGATAACATCTTAGCAAAGGTGGCAAAACAGATTAATTGGGCAGCCTCTGGCAGTATTTCAGATCTCGCTAAACTTTAGGATGATTAAGAAAGCAACAATTTAGATATGCTTTTGTATAATTGGTCCTTTTTAAGATTCCATTCAATTGTGGACAAAACAATTACCTAAATATTTCGATATCCCTACATGATACATCATAACACAAGCTAGTTATTTATGTCACTTAATTGTTTCTGTCTAATTGGTAGCAGACTCAAGTCTTGGAACTTATTGCATGGACACTCTATTCTCTCCTGACTTTCCTATAAAAAGTTCAATGGACAATTATTTATTGTGTCACCTTTATCGTGGCTCCTTTGAAATCTCACTCTTGTGATTGGGTCTGACCCCAAGTCTGAAGATTCTGCACTATTTGGCCTCAAAAGAAGAGCACTGAATGTGCTAAGTCAAGTTAAGAATACAAACATTTTGAAATACCATTCCTATGGAATGGACTTTTAAAAAAGTTCTTTTTGATGCATGTTTGTCTATTTGTAAAGTACCTTAGAGAAACACATAGAATATTTGTAACAATGGCTGCCGTGGGGAGGGGGACTGGGGGACAATATATGGCAAAGAGTATTACCTTTCATTTTATACCCATTTGGATTGTTTGAATTTTAACCATATTAAAACACAATTAAAAGTAAAATAATTCTTAAATTATACATATATCTTGCTTTGGAAAATTCAGTACTTAAAATTTTAATTTTCTTTTACATCCAGTTAAGTAGAATTTCTGAACCCATCACAAGCAGCATTCTGTATTTACACAGTGAGAATTCTGTTCATAGTAAGCAATCCAATAATACAATTTATTATTAGAAACTATCACTATATTAGAAATAGTAATGAAAATATAGAGATATATTCAAGAACATAAGACATGAGTTAAATACAATTTTATTAAATATAATTTAAATACCTATGGTATTAACACAAGCTGATAAACATTAATACAGTTCTTTTTTAACATCTTTATTGGAGTATAATTGCTTTACAATGTTGTGTTATTTTCTGCTTTATAACAAGGTGAATCAGCTATACATATACATATATCCCCATATCTCCTCCCTCTTGCATCTCCCTCCCACCCTCCCTATCCCACTCCTCTAGGTGGTCACAAAGCACCGAGCTGATCTCCCTGTGCTATGTGGCTGCTTCCCACTAGCTATCTATTTTACATTTGGTAGTATATATAAGTCCATGCCACTCTCTCACTGCGTCCCAGCTTACCCTTCCCCTCCCCATGTCCTCAAGTCCATTTTCTATTAGGTCTGCGTCTTTATTCCCGTCCTGCCCCTAGATTCTTTTTTTTTTTTTTTAGATTCCATAATATATGTGTTAGCATACGGTATTTGTTTTTCTCTTTCTGACTTACTTCACTCAATACAATTCTCCTTTATTTAAGACTCAATAATTTGTTGGCCAAATAGCTTCAGTAGAACTTTCATACATGCTTGAATTTCTATTAACAGTCCAATGCCTCAAACTAGGGGAAAATTCTGGTATGTGATTGTATATACCCTGGAATTTTGTTTTCGTCTAATAAACAGAGGTCCTCCAAAGCTTGGAGGAAATCTCCTGGTGGGGATGGCAGAGACAAAGCAGTATGATTAGCTAATATTCCTCCCTTAAAGTTAGGGGGTTGTGGCTTTCCATGCCACTCTAGAGAAGAAGAAGAGATGCAAGGAAAGAGATTGGGAGCAACAAGGCAGGAACAAAGGGGAAGGAAAAAGTCATGGTAATTTCTCTCTCTCCTCTCCTAGCATTGGGATCCATGGTCTATTTGTCTCAGTCCAAACGGGGAAGCCTCACTTTTTCCAAGCACAGAAAGGGTGTTACATGTTAGCACGTAAGCGCCAGACTTGCTGGAGACTTGCATGGGGACTTTCTCATCTTATCCTGCCTTCTCTCCCTCCAGTGCAAATGACCGCCATACTTTTGTATTGGAGAGAATATTATGATCTTCCTTTTTAAAAATCACAGTATACTTCAAGCAAATAGAAAAAATACAGAGAAGAATATTTCATCCATGTGCCCACCAACTACATCTTGCCATATTTCTCAAATCTTTTAAAAAGAAAATCAAGACATTATAGATAAAACTAAAGCTCCCTTTTTATCACTCTCAGATCCCATTTTCCTCCCCTCCACCAATCAGTATCCTAAATATGACATTATCGTTTCCTTGCATGATTTTCTGTTTTGCTACATACATACGGATTCATGAACAATATATAATATGTGTATGCTTTGAAATTTCATGCCAATGAGATCATGATGTGTCAATCTTCAGTTGGCTTTTCTCTCCAGTATTATGTTTGTGACACTTATTAAGTTGATGATTTATTCATTTTAACTGTTATATGGCATTCCATTATAGGTAAATGCACGATATATCTACCTCTTATATTGTTGATGGACAGTTATGTTGCTTCTGATATTTCATTGTTACAAGATTGCAGTGAACATTCTTGCACATTTCTCCTAGACATGTGTGACAGTTTCTTTATGATATATAGGAATAATTTGCTGGGTCATGGATTCACATACCTTCCACTTTACTAAATGTTGCCATTTTCTGTCTAAATCAGTAAAGATTTTCATTTGCAGTGAATGAGAGTCCCCATTGTTCTACAACTTACCAACCGTTGGTTTTGTTAAGATTTCAATTAAAAAAATTAACGGGTATGAAATTATGTTTTGTTGTTTTACTTCATATTTCCTTGATTATAATTTATATTGAACAGCTTTAATATAATGACAGGCCATCGTATAAATTGCTCACTCATACTTTTGCCCATTTTTTTCTATTAAACTCTCATTCTTATATTCTGAATATTAATCCTTTTGTTATATGCATTATGAACATCTTCCTTTCTTGCAGCTTATTGCTTTCTATTTTCATCACGTTGTTGTTGTATTGATATATGTTTTTAATTTTATCACTAGTAAATGTATAAGCTTATTTAAGAACCCATCTCTGCCTTAAGATCATAAATCTATTATCTTGTATTTTCTTCAAAAAGCCATTTTAAAGTTTCATTTTAAATGTAGGCCTTAAACCTCCCAGAAATGTTTTTTTACATGATGTTCAGTTGGGATTTTTTTGTTTTTATTTATTTATTTATTTTTTGGCTGCATTGGGTCTTCGTTGCTGTATGAGGGCTTTCTCTAGTTGCTGTGAGTGGGGACTACTCTTCGTTGCAGTGCAAGGGCTTCTCATTGCGGTGGCTTCTCTTGTTGCAGAGCACAGGCTCTAGGCGTGCAGGCTTCAGTAGTTGTGGCACATGGGCTTCAGTCATTGTGGCTTGCGGGCTCTAAAGTGCAGGTTCACTAGTTGTAGCACATGGGCTTAGTTGCTCCGCGGCATGTGGGATCTTCCCAGACCAGGGCTCGAACCCATGTCCCCTGCATTGGCAGGCGGATTCTTAACCACTGCACCACCAGGGAAGCCGCTCAGTTGGGATTTATTAATTTATTTTTCCATTGTGGAAGCCCAGTTGCACTACTGTACTCATTTGGATGGGTCATCTTTTCCCTAGTGAGGTAGTATATGACCTCTGTCAAGTATCAAGTTTTCTTTCAAGGGTGGAATTGCTCTAACACACTTTGGTTTATATCCATTCACCAACACCACACCATGGTTTACATAGAATCTGTTGAGTTTGGTAGGATGTCTCCCCATACTGTCCCACTTCAAAATTGTCTTGGCTATTTTTGACTCTTCTCCATTTACATTAATTTTGAAACCGAGGTTGAGTACATTACAGATGTTCTGTTCTACATTAGGTTGTTTATTTTTGTCACTAATGGATATTGAATTTTAGCAAATAATCTTTCTTCATGAATTAACATAATCATATAGTTGTTGTTATGATCAATTTCAGTAAGTAATTTTCTATCATTAAATCATCCTTGTATTCCTGGGATAAGCCAATTTGGTTATGATATGTACTCTTATTATGTTGGCTGGATTAAGGTTGCTAATATTTACTTCTATATTTTTGAGTGACATAGGCCTATAATTTCCTTTCTTATTTTGTCCTTGTCTTGCTTTGGTATCAGGGTTATATTACTCTATTATTATTTGGGGAGTAAACCATCTAGGCCTAGAGCAGAAATGAATTAAATATAAAACAAAGATATAGTAGGGAAGATGTATCTTTGATTTCTGTTTCATTGTTTTCCGCTCTTTATTGTTTCTTTCTTTCATTGACTCTTTTTCTAATTTCTTGAGTTGAAAGCTTAGCTCATTAATTTGGACACATTATTTTCTAATATATTTATTTAAAACTATAAATTCCCCTTCAGTAGTACATTAGCTACATTTTATATGTTTTGACATATAATTTTACTTCCATTCAGTTGTAAATATCAAAAAATTTCTTTGACTTCTTTAAACCATGAGCTCTTCATAAATATTTTTATATTTTAAAACGTGAGTTTTCTTTGAGTCATATTTTTATAAATTGTTTTTAACAACTGCATTATAGCCAGAGCATATGGTCTATGTGATATAGTTTCTTTGGTATCCCTTGAACCTTGCTTTATGGCCTAGTATATTGTCAATTTTTGCAAAGGTTCCAGTTGTGCTTGAAGACAATATGCATCCTCTAATTATTGGGTATGGATTCTAGTATGTGTTTATTAGATTAAGCTTATTAATTACATTGTTTTTATCATCTATATTGTTTTTAAAAAAAATTTTTTTAAACAATTAATTAATTTGCCTGTGCCAGGTCTTAGTTGCTGTGTGTGGGATCTTCATTGCAGCATGGGGGGTTTTTTAGTTGTGGCATGCGGGCTCTTAGTTGTGGCATGCATGTGGGATCTAGTTCCCTGACCAGGGATCGAACCTGGGCCCCCTGCATTGGGATCATGGAGTCTTAACCACTGGACCACCAGGGAAGTCCTTATCATCTATAGTCTTACTAAAAATTTTTCCTGTCTGCTATCTTAATCACTGAGCTGTGTTTAAAAACTAAATTATTTTAGATTTATCACTTTTTCTTGTAACTGTCAAATGTTGTTTTATATATTTTTAGGCCATTAACATGGCTTCATTTTTTTAAAAATTTAATTAATTAATTTTCGGCTGCGTTGGGTCTTCGTTGCTGTGCGCGGGTTGCGGCGAGCGGGGGCTACTCTTCATTGTGGTGTGCAGGCTTCTTACTGCGGTGGCCTCTCTTGTTGCGGAGCACAGGCTCCAGGCGTGTGGGCTCTGTAGTTGTGGCACACGGGCTTAGTTGCTCCACGGCATGCGGGATCTTCCCGGGCCAGGGCTCAAACCCCTGTCCCCTGCATTGGCAGGTGGATTATTAACCACTGCGCCACCAGGGAAGCCCTCACATGGCTTCATTTTAAAGTTCTTCATTTCCAAATACTACATTAACTAAGGAAGCTGTCCTCTAGTGTTCTATTCTGGAGTGGATCTAATTTCCGAGACTTGCAGAACATGTTCTTCGTCTGACAAATAAACAGGGTGTCATCGTATTGCATATGCTATATTTGTGATTTTTATAACTCTCTAAGAATCGCAGCCATTCTCCATCTGGTCAGACAAAATGAGACTGATCACAGTGTGATGACTGTCCAGTGCTGAAGAGGACGATTCAGAGACCTCCTTGCTTCAGTGCTTTAAGTAATAGGACATAGATGATTTCTCTTTTATGGTTTAGGTGATGTTTCTAGAAAAAAGATGATAATGTGACTTTCTATTTCCTATTACTCTAACATATGATAACCATGAAGAACATGGGGGTGTGCTTTCCTTCTAATAGGTAGACTCTTTTTAGCAATCAATTCCCACCACCCATACACACGGAAAAGGAGATGCCTACTAATCAGGTTCCATCTGGGCTTTCCAAGTTCAATTTCTTGACTACTATTGTTGCTTACAAGGAAGATTTAAGTAGTTGTGATCTGAAAGCCAGTCACAAAACAATGCACCACACGCCTCAGTGTGGCAGTCTTTAGGTACTACACTCACCTTCATCAATCTATTTAAAAATACTTGGCTGAAATGGATTTTGATTTTAAGTTAAAAGATAAAGTTTTGAGTATAATCTTCTGCTAGGAAAACAATATGTTTGGTATTAGATTATGGAATTTCTGAAGTTGATGAAGAAAGACAAAGCATGAATCTATTTGGTACTTACCACCTACCAAGACTACTTTGACTTCCCCATCAGTAGATATACATAATATACTAGAATTCACCAAATAAACTTTGGTTAAATTCGAAGAAAATTTTTGCAATTATGAAAGTCTTTGTGTGGTGTGACAAGGTTAGGCCCAAGAGTTTCCCTCCTTTTCATTGTTTGTGGATTTATTTGGTTGGGTGTTGTTTCTTAGAGCCCCATGGCAACCTGGAACGTGGCATTGTTTTTGAGGATCAGTGTTGCTGGCTTTTAAAAAGGTACCTTTTAAACTTTCCATTATTTTTCTTCTAGAATCACTACAGAAGACCTAAAAATAATAACCACACATTCAGTGAACTGCATACTGGGAGAACTAGTTGTTATAGCTGGGGCCAAAGGAACAGCACAGTCACCAGTCAAGCTGAAGAATGTTCTCACCTAGAGTGGAGTGGAGTAAAATTATTTAGGGTAGAAAAATTTGTAGCACCAATGTGGGTGCATCTTGACACAAAGGAGGTATTTACAGTTCAATACTAGGAGAATTAATTAGAGCAGGAGAGGTTTCCACGGAAATTTTTAAAAAAGGGAACGTAATCTATAAAGCTATTTGATGTCACACTGTGAGAAGCTCATTAAATACAATATGGTAACCAAATAATAATTTGGAAGCAGCATGAGCAAAAGGCTCTGTGAATGAAGTGTGGAGAACTGGAAAACCAAATGTGAATCTAGTTATTTTTTTTAAGTGACAAACTATTATATTTAGTAGTGAACTGTACTTATTTTTAGAATGCAGAACTCAAATTTCATATCCTAAAAAAAGTCCATCCCGAAGCTTTGTCTGGCATAAACAACTGGGAAAACATGTATTAATGAAATAAATATTAATATAAAGAGATAATTAAGGAAAAACAGTTCACGAATCTAGTTATTTTTATACTTAGTTAATCTATACTTAGAACCTCCCAGAGGGCAGGTGACGATTGAAAAATGTTATCTATTAATCTCTATTTTCTATTAAGAGATATAGATAAATATTTGAAATGTTTTGTATCACCAGGAAGACTATAACATTAGCTGCATGTCCACACTACTTTTTTCTTAAGTAAAACCACTTCACGTTTCTAGAATTTTTATGAGATAGCTTAATAACAATGGTTGGTTGTATTTTCTCAGGGCCAGCAGAGTAGAGGCCAGGACCAGCTTTGTGGCATTATTAAAATCTACTACGTAAGAATCTTTTACCTACAAAAAGAAAATACAGGTGCCCTCACTTTGCATGGCTCTGATATACACGAATTTCAGTAACCATGGTTTAGTTAAATGATATCAGTCCTCCAAGTACAGCCCAAATTTGCTATTAGTGCTAGGTCTTAACTCTACAAATCACTATGCAAATTACAGCTGTGCATCAAAATCTGTGACAGCTTGTGCCGCTTCTTTTAAAGTCTGTAGGTGTGTGATTGGTCACTGTACATGTGTTACTCAGTTCACAGACAGACAGCAAAGTGTGTAGCTGTGTTGCTCCCTTGTCTTCTAGTGATAAACCTGTGTGGCATTTTACAAAAATGGATATAGTAAGAGAGAATAGGCCAACAAAGCTTAAAGTGCAGCAATAATGCAGATAACGCAGAGGGGAAATGTGAATCAAACGTAAATGGAGTTACAGAAGAAATAGCTGACCCCAGGGATGTGGACACAGCCATCATTCAACTCTAGCTGTGCAGCCAGAGGAACTTAGTGAAGACAAACTTACATAAATGAGGAAGACGGTCGTACTGGAAAGGAGGATAATGTTCCAGAAGAAATGAAGCTGTCAACATTTCACATTAAAGGAACTCTTTTTTTTTTTTTTAAGGATTTTCTTATTTATTTATTTATTTATTTATTTATTTTTGGCTGTGTTGGGTCTTCGGTTCGTGCGAGGGCTTTCTCCAGTTGCGGCAAGCGGGGGCCACTCTTCATCGCGGTGCGGGGACCGCTCTTCATCGCGGTGCGCGGGCCTTTCTCTATCGCGGCCCCTCCCGTCGCGGGGCACAGGCTCCAGACGCGCAGGCTCAGCAATTGTGGCTCACGGGCCCAGCCGCTCCGCGGCATGTGGGATCTTCCCAGACCAGGGCTCGAACCCGTGTCCCCTGCATTAGCAGGCAGATTCCCAACCACTGCGCCACCAGGGAAGCCCCTAAAGGAACTCTTGTAGGTATTTTTCGACATTGAAAGCACAAAGGAAAAAAAATACTGGAAGCTGATCCCAACTACGAAAGGAGTATGACAATTTGCCAAGGCATAAAAAAGATGCCCACTTCATGTTGTAAGTTATATAATGAGAAGATAAGCACTATCCAAACTACCTGTGATAAAGCTTGTCACAAAGAAACAAGACATTTAATTATCAATATTTCTAATGTTTTAAATTATCGTGTAATAAATATTTCACTATATTTTGGCGATTCCCTTACACATTTATAACAGTGTAAGAGAGTTTTTAATCTTTTGACAAAAATACGTAAAGGTCATGGAACAAACATAATTTTCCCCATTGATTATCAAGATAGATTGTTATGGCTTCAGGTTGCATGGTCACTTTTATTGACACAGTCCTGCACTTGTGTGCAGGAAAAGTGAAGACTGCCTGTATAAACAGTGCCTGTATAAACAATGCCCAGAACATTCTCAAATATTGAATAGTGGAGTGCAATGGATGCAATGGCTTTCAATTCAATTAAAGTGAACAAACATTAATATAGACCCTGCTATGTATAAGACATTATAAATTGAATAAAAAGGGAGAAAGAGCTTGGTTGGAGGGTGCAGAGGATTAAAGAGAAGATTGGGGAGGGTGAGAAGGATGGGAGAATATAAGGAGTTAAAGGCACTAAAGGGCTGGCAGAAAACAAATCAAAATATTGCAATTACTGGAATGGTAGTGAACAAAGAGAATATTAAAAAATGCAGATCGTTTTTATATGATGAACTATTTTTTTATTATGCCATTAAGAACAAAGACTTATTTGCTTACTCAGGTGAACTCATTAGATGTTTGATCTGGCCTTAATTACCCTCTCAATTATTTATTCCCTGGCTTTTGGCACATTTTATACATACAACTTAAGTTCTCTTCTTTAAAAAACTTATTTTATTTTTAGTAATACACTTCTTAACCAAAACTCTGAGTTTCACACCTACATTTGAGGGTTTATATTACGTTTTTACCTTTAATTTTCAGCAAGACATAATGAGACTGAAAAAGGTGATGATGTAAATGGAGTGGTTTTTGGGAAGCTCTTGGATTCTGGGAGGAAGAGCCTTCCCATTCTGGAAAGCTTTCCCAGTTGCAGGATGTCTCCCACAATCACTACTCCAGGTCTTCCTTAGAGCTCTGTCCTATACACACAATCCCCCATAGTCCCCAAATATTACTGTTTACCCTGCTCAGAATCATCAGCTCGTTCTTAGAAAATAACTCCCTTTCCTGTAAGTCTCCTCTTCCTGTTTTTGGTTATTTGAACTATCTACATAAAACACCTGAATCACATGCCAGGTTTTGGCACCAGGATTAGCCATCCTTAGTGCCTCGTGTAGATGCCTGGGAACATGTAAATGGAGGTGGTTTTCAGTGTAATCAGGCCGGGCCTGGAAGGGTGAGGTTTCACATCATGTAGCAGCAGAGGAATACCATGGTTCACCTGGGAATTAAGGAAGTTTTCCTTTGCTTTTTCTTCTTTCTTTTCTTTCTTTTTTTGTGCTGCTACCTTTCTGTAACAGGACCAAATTAGATCCACCTGTGTATTATGCTTCTTCAAAGTCTGGAAGAACTTTCCATTTCAGAGCATTCTTGTCCCAGTTTTCCCATGGATCATCTTCTCACAAACCCTTGCTTTGTCTTTGGTCTGCCACTGAGTTAAATAGAATTCAACCATTGATTTTAAAATACCTGTAGGAATATATGACTCAAGCATAAATGAATTTAGTTTGAGAATGAAACTATTCAGTTTTGGCTGGGTTAAATTTGTTTAAAACATATCATTTGGGGTTCTGTTTAATATAGAAAATATGGAAAATTCAAAAAAACAGAGAAGAAAATAAAAATCACCCATAATTCTTTTAGCATTTAGTGTATTTCTCATGTATATGTATCTCAGATATAGATTTTACAACATGGAAATTATAATGTCCATGCTGGGTTTTTTGTTTTTTTCAGGTTGTAATAAATTTAAAAAATTAAAAAAATTTTTATTTTTATGTATTAATTTTTATTGGAGTATAGTTTACAATGTTGTGTTTCTGCTGTACAGCAAGGGGAATCAGTTATACATATACATATATCCACTATTTTTTAAGATTCTATTCCCATATAGGTCATTAACAGAGTATTGAGTAGAGTTCCCTGTGCTATACAGTAGGTTCTTATTAGTTATCTATTTTATACATAGTAGTGTATATATGTCAATCCCAATCTCCCAGTTCACCCCACCCCTCTGCCCCCTTTGGTATCCATACATTTGTTCTCGACGTCTGTGTGTCTATTTCTGCTTTGCAAATAAGTTTATCTATACCATTTTTCTAGATTCCACATACATGCATTAATATACGATATTTGTTTTTCTCTTTCTGACTTACTTCACTCTGTATGACAGTCTCTAGGTCCATCCACATCTCTACAAATGATCCAATTTCGTTCCTTTTTATGGCTGAGTAATAGTTCATTGTATGTATGTACCACATCTTCTTTATCCATTCCTCTGTTGATAGACATTTAGGTTGCTTCCATGTCCTGGCTATTGTAAATAGTGTTGCAGTGAACACTTGGGTACATGTATCTTTTTGAATTATGGTTTTTTCCAGGTATACGCCCAGGAGTGGGATTGCTGGATCATATTATAGTTCTATTTTTAGTTTTTTAAGGAACCTCAATACTGTTCTCCATAGTGGCTGTACCAATTTACTTCCCCACTAACTATGTAGGAGGATTCCCTTTTCTCCACACCCTCTCCAGCATTTATTGTTTGTAGATTTTTTGATGATGGCTATTCTGACCGGTGTGAGGTGATACCTCCTTGTAGTTTTGATTTGCATTTCTGTGTTAATTAGTGATGTTGAGCGTCTTTTCATGTGCTTCTTTGCCATCTATATGTCTTCTTTGGAGAAATGTCTATTTAGATCTTCCACCCATTTTTTGATTGGGTTGTTTGTTTTTTTGACATTGAGCTACATGAGCTGTTTATATATTTTTGGAGATTAAACCCTTGTTGGTCACTTCGTTTGCAAATATTTTCTCCTGTTGTGTGGGTTGCCTTTTTTCATTTTGTTTATGGATTCTTTTGCTGTGTGTCCATGCTGTTTTTTTTTAATTTTTACTTTATTGACATAGCAGCATGTCACAGGCAGTTTCCCGTATCTTTAAATGCTCCTTTAATATATTTTATAAAGTCAGGGCTATCAATCATTTCTTCTATGCCTTCCTCCTTTCTTTGCTTTTATGCTTGGAAATGTCTTACTTGGAAATCAAATGAATATTTCCCAGAGTTACTTTCTAAATATTCTATGAATAAAGTCTCTGGTCAAATTTGCCCCAGCAATGTAGAATTATTTGAGGCAAAAATTAAGTGCTATACATAACTCTGGGCCAGCTAGCACCAGCCATGGCTTGATATACGCAACCCTGGAGATTGACAATTTTAAACTCTCAAAAGTGAACAAAGCCCAAATTACCTCATTCAGTTGGTGATGATTCTGAGAAATGAAGCAAATGCCATTCCATCAGCATTGGCAACAAAGAATTAAGTGGTCTTTCCACAATTAAAAAAATAAAACAATGAAAAATAAAAAGATGTTAAAAATGGGCTGCTGTTGAAAATTGCTTGCCTACCCCAACTATCAATATGACTCCCCCCTGAACTTCCCTGGTGGCGCAGTGGTTAAGAATCCGCCTGCCAATGCAGGGGACACAGGTTCGAGCCCTGGTCCAGGAAGATCCCACGTGCCGTGGAGCAACTAAGCCGGTGCGCCACAACTACTGAGCCTGTGCTCTGGAGCCCACGAGCCACAACTGCTGAGCCCACATGCCACGACTACTGAGCCCACATGCCACAACTACTGAAGCCACACCTAGAGCCCGTGCTCCGCAACCAGAGGAGCCACCGCAATGAGAAGCCCGCGCACCACAATGAAGAGTAGCCCCTGCTTGCCGCAACTAGAGAAAGTCCGTGCGTGGCAACAAAGACCCAATGCAGCCAAAAATAAATAAATAAATTAATTTAAAAAAAATTCAAGCTTACAAGAAAAAAAAAAAAATGACCCCCCCGAACTTGTGCCAGAACTGCAGTGGTGAACTGTTGCAATCTTCTACCCCTTTCGTGTCTCTTATTGGATTAAGTAATACAGTCAAGAAAAGTATTTGAAAACAGTTCTGTTATGGTTGGCAAAATCACTGGAATTTATTCTTGGATGCCTGTTGCCCAAATTAAGCCTGTGAATCAGGCATTCGGTCATTTGGCTGCTAACTGAGTCTTTAACCTCTCATCAGAGACTATTTGATTCTTTTGGTCCTTGAGAATCAAGGTGCATGAGAGCAGTTTTTTTTGATGGTCCTGTGTCTCTCTCCGCAATATCCACAGTGCCTGGCCTGTAGCATGGTTGGCACTTAGTAATTACTTGTTTAATAAATTAATCATTTAACCTGCTTAATGTAGTGGTGTTGGGTTCTTCCCTTCAGACTAGTGATACTGCCAACATTTCAACCGATACTCCCACAACTTCAATGACGCCATTGCTCTCTCGGGAATCTTTGACCCATCCTGCACTTGTGTCCCCATATCAAGCCAGTCATCAATTCCTAAAGACTTCTTTTATTGGTGCTGCCTTCTGTGTTTGTGTCTTATCTCCCCAGTAGAATTGTAGTAAATGAATTGAGAAGAGAGTTAATGTCTTGTAATTACAGTACTTGTACCATTACAGAACTTAGCAAGCTGCCTTCACATAAAAAGTATTGCTCAATAAGCCTTTGGTTGAATGATGAATGAAGGAATGATTTTTTTATTTGAACTATATACACCCTTTCTTTACTTTCCATTCCTACATCCACTCTTCCTGTCCACGGGTAGATTTTTGCCCTAAACACTTCTAGTTTGTTGCCTTCACTCTGTGCTCCTCCTTTCTATCATCCATATATCACTGCCTTTCATTTTTAAACTGACAATGATGCATGCTTTTCACTACATATCAGTGTTTTCTCGTTTTTCTTTATTGGACCAAACTCTGTTGGCTTTCAAGGCTAACTGTAATTTTTCAGTCAGTCTCATATTGCGTTAGAATCTACTCACACAGACTATATAGACTTTGGTCTCACTAATCTATGCCATGTTCTCAACATTAGTGATTTGTCTTTTTTAGAACACTATTATATCTCCCTGATCAAATTCCCACTCCTCAGTCAAGGCCTAATGAGACTCACTCCCCCACAGATTTTTCCCAAACCTTGTCTTCTTCCAAAGTCTCATGGATTTCTCCGATTCTTGAATTCCTTCAGCTACTATAGTCAGTATCATTTAATCCCCAAAGGTACACTGTTTTATGTTGTTTGCTGTTGTTTCCTGCACATAAATATTTCTTCTCAAATAAAATACCAACTCCTTGAGCGCTGGGACCATGATTTATACTTCTGCTGACCCCCAGAATGCTGAGGGCTGAAAATGTAGTGACCAACAAGAAATTGTTGGACTGATCAATGTAAATACTTTCTAGGGGGACCCTAGGTAACATTAATTAAAAAAAAAATAACAGCTTTATTGGGATATAACTCACACATTCTATAGTTCATCTTTTTAAAGTGTACCATTCAGTGGCTTTTAGTATATTCACAGAGTTATGTAACCATGACTACTATATAAGTTTAGGATATGTTCAACATCCTAGAAAGACATTTCTTATCCTTCAGGTATCAACTCCCTGACCCCTGATTTTCTCCAGCCATAGGCAGCCACTAGTCTACTTTCTGTAAATCAGTCTGTTCTACACATTGCATGCAAGTGGTACTGTGTAATACATGGTCTTTGGGGACCAGCTTCTTTCAGTTAGCACAATGCTTTCAAGGTTCATCAACATTGTAGCACATATCAACACTTTCTTCCTTTTTTAAATTGAGATGTAATTCATTAAAAAGTATACATTTCAGGGCTTCCCTGGTGGCACAGTGGTTAAGAATCCGCCTGCCAATGCAGGGGACACGGGGTCGAGCCCTGGTCCGGGAAGATCCCACATGCCGAGGAGCAACTAAGCCCACGTGCCACAACTACTGAGTCTGCACTTTAGAGCCCACAAGCCACAACTACTGAAGCCCGTGTGCCACAACTACTGAAGCCCACGCGCCTAGAGCCCATGCTCTGCAACAAGAGAAGCCACCGCAATGAGAAGACCGCGCACCACAATGAAGAGAAGCCCCCACTCTCTGCAACTATAGAAAGCCCGCATTCAGCAACGAAGTCCCAATGCAGCCAAAAATAAATACATAAAATAAATAAATTTATATTTAAAAAAAAGTATATAGTTCAGTGGTTTTTTAGTATATTCATAATGTTGAGCAGTGGTCATCACTGTCTAATTCTAGAACTTTTCCATCACCTCAAAAAGAAACATGGTACCTGTTAGAGCCACTCCCAATTTCCCTCTCCCCTCACCCTCTGGCAACCACTAACCTACCTCTTGTTTCTATAAATTTGCCTGTTCTGGACATTTCATATAAATGGGAAGATACATTATGTGGTCTTTCATGTCTGGCATATTTCACTTAACATGTTTTTCAAGGTTCATCCCTGTTGAAGCTTGTATTGTACTTCATTATGGCTGAATAATATCCCATTGTGTGATACACTGCATTTTGTTTATCCATCAGTTGATGGACATCTGAGTTGCTTCTACTTTTTGGCTCTTATGAAAAATGCTGCTATAAACATTCATGTACAGATTTCTGTGTGGATATATATATGTTTTCATCTCTCTTGCTTATATACACAGGAGTGGAATTTTGGGGTTGCATGGGTAACTCTATGTTTAACTTGTTGAGGAACTGCTAATCTGTTTTTAACCCTATTTTTAACTTGGTAGTTTCCTTTGCTTTGTAATTTAATTTAAGTCCATTACTTTTAAGGTTTGTGAGTGTTCCTTAAGTCTCTATCTGCTGTCTATTTTCTTTGTTCCCTGCCCTCTGTTTGCCCTCATATTTAAGTCTCTTACTCTTCTACAAATAATATCTGTTCACTTTTGCAGAAAGATAACCTCCAAGTTGTGTATATTAACCTCTGTTTCCTTCTCCTTATTTATCTATTCTAGTTTTCTTTCTTTGATGAATTAATTTAGTGTCTATATCATCCCTCTTGGCCCATGACAAATTTAAGAAAACTTTATTACCAGAAGGTAGTGTTCCTTAAAGCGCCTTTTGGTTTCATGGTGAAGGGGCATCTCCAGTACACGTTTCGATAGTAAGTCTACCAAGATGTTCTCCCCTACGTCCCCCTCCCCCAAACCCCCCACCGTACTATAAATGTAACATTAACAATGGTCTGCTAACTTGCTGTAAAAAAGCATAGAACAAGAGAAGGATTTTGCAGTCCAGGCGCACCTCCATTGGTTTCCTTTATTTTGCTTACAAGATAGAAAAATTTGTAAAATGAATACTAGGAAAAAAAGAGGTGGCAAGTATTGAAATCAAAAGTGACAGCTCTATATTTTTCAACATAATTAAATGATTTTCAATTTAAAAAGATATAAGCCCACAATTGTGTTATGTATTTTGCATTTTAAAAATGTCTACCAGCCAGTAGTTATATGTTGAGTTAATGAATACAACTATCACTTACATGTTGAGATAATGAATTCATTTGAGCAATTTTCAAAATAACAAAATAATCAGTCCATCTCACCGGTCAGTTAAGCCAGGTAGTTTGCTCTGTGTCACTGTTTTCTGAGCTTTGTGTGTCCAAGACACTCATGGACTCATCCTCTAAACTGGAGTGGGGAGTATCCCAGGGCCTGGCATGGGGGAGTCAAGCTGGTTGAAGAAGAGAGGGACATACAGAGCCAGAGCCCCAGGCTGATGCTTCTGGTTTCCATGGTGCAGTGAGTCAGGGTCAGTTGATAAGGATTATACACAGCAGAGAGGAGAGAGCAGGGATGAAATTTCCATTGATGCTCTAGGCAGAAAATAGCACCTGGTTCCAAAGAGAATGAAACCCAGGAGTATGGAGACCTGGTTATTCTTCTTACAATACATTTTAAATTTTGAGATAAATGTAGATTTGCATGTAATTATAAGAATTAATACAGAGAAATCCCTTGTACCCTTGACCCACTTTCCCCCAATGGTAATATTTTACAAAAGTATAGTATAATATAACGATCAGGATACTGAAATTGATGCAGTCAAGATACAGAACCTCTCCATCGCTACAAAGGCCCCTCACGATGCCCTTTTATAGCCACATCCACATTCCTTAACCCCCAGCAACCACTAATCTGTTCTCCATTTCTATACAGTTGATCCTTGAACAATGTGCGGGTTGGGTTGCTGAGCGTCCCAAAGCAGTTGGAAAACTACGTATAACTTTACAGTTGGCCCTCCATAGCTACAGTTTCACATCCGGGGATTCAACCAACTGAGGATCATGTAGTACTGTAGTATGTATTTATTGAGAAAAATCTGTGTATTAGTAGACCCTTGCAGTTCAAACCCATGTTGTTTAAGAGTCAACTGTAATTTTATCACCTCAAGAATATTATATAAATGAAATCATACAGTATCTATTTGGGATTGGTTTTTCATTGCATAATTCTCTGGAGATTCATTCACATTGTTGTGTGCTTCCATAGTTCGTTCCTTTTTTTTTTTGCTGAGTAGTTTTCCATGGTATGCATGTACTAGTTTGTTTAACCATTTGCCCATTGAAGGATATCTGGATTGTTTCCAGTTTTTGGCTGTTATAGATGAAGCTGCTATAAACATTCGTGTACAGGTTTTTGAGCAAACATAAGTTTTAATTTCTCTGGGATAAATGCCAAGAGTGAAATTATTGGGTTATATGATAGTGGCATGTCTTCTTTTAAAAGAAACTGTTGACTGTTTTCAGCAGTAGCTCCATTGTTTTACATTCCCACCAGCAGTGTGTGAGCAATCCAGTTTTTCCCCATCCTCCCCAGCATTGGCTGGTGAGTCAGTCTCTCGCCCTCTCCCCCCACCCCCGTGTGTGTTTGTGTGTGTGTGTGTGTGTGTGTGTGTGTGTGTGATTTTAGCCATTCTGACAGGTGTCTAGTGATAGCTCATTGTGGTTTGAATTTGAACTGCCCTAATGGCATCTTTTTGTGTGCTTTTTTTTTTTTTCTTTTTGGCCATCTGTATATTCTTTTTGGTGAAATGTCTCTTTATGTCTTTTGCTCATTTTCTAATTGGATTGCTTGCCTTTTTATTGTCAAGTTTTGAGTTTATATGTCCAAATATGAATCCTTTCTCAGATATCTGGCAAAGTTTGTAGCCTGTCTTTTTCTTCCTCTTAACAGGGCCTTTCACACAGCAAAGTTTAAAATTTTTATTTTATTATATTTGATAATGTCCAGTTTATCAACTTTTCCTTTTATGGAGCATGCTTTTTGTGTCAAGTCTAAGGACTTTTTGCCTAGCTTTAGATCCTGAAGATTTTTTCCTATTCTAAAAGTTTTATAATTTTACATTTTACATTTAAGTCCGTGATCCATTTTGAGTTAATTTTGGTATAAGCAATGAGACTTGGGTTGAAATTCATTTATTTGCCTATGGAAGTCCACTTGCTCCAGCACCATTTGTTGAAAAGTATGTCTTTCCTTCAATGAATTGCTTTTGCACCTTTGTCGAAAATCACTTGGGCATATTTGTGTAGGTCTATTTCTGGGTCTTCTGTTCCATTTGTCTCTGTCCCTTCACCAGTACCACATACTTTTAATGACCAGAGATATAATATGTCTTGAAGTTGGGTAGAATGATTCTTTTTCAAAATAGTTTTAGCTCTTCTAGTTCCTTTGCCTTTTCATATAAATTTTAGAATAATTTTACCTATATCTACAAAAAGTCTTGCTGGAATTTTTATAGGAATTATGTTAAACATATATCAATTTGGGGAGAATTGACATTTTTCTGTATTGAGTCTTCCAATCCATGAATATGGTATGTCTCTCTGTATATTTAGATTTTGCTTGATTTTTTGGATTAGTGTTTTGTGGCTTTCAGCATATAAGTCCTATACTTGTTTTGTTAGATTTACTCCTAAGTATTTCATTTTTCAAGTAATTATAAATGGTATTATATTTTTAATTTCAGCGTCCACATGTTCATTGCTAGTACATAGAAATACAGTTGATTTTTGTATGTTTATTTTCTGTCCTGTGATCTTGCTGAACTCACTTACTAGTTCTATTTCCCTGTAGAGTCCTTGGGATTTTCTGTGTAGACAATCATGTCATTGACGAATAGGAAAATTTTATTTATTCCTTTCCGACCTGTATGTCTTTCATTTCCTCTTCTTCTACGGACTAGAACTTTCAGCACTATGTTAATGAAGAGTGGTGAGAGTGGACATCCTTACCTTGTTCCTGATCTTAGGAGGAAGCATTTGGTCATTTACCATTAGGTGTAATGTTTGCTGTAGGATTTTCACAGATGTTCTTTATAAAATTGAGGAAGTTCCCCTCTATTCCTGTTTTTCTGGGAGTTTTTATCATGAATGTCAAATTTTGTCAAGGTCTTTTTCTGTATCAGTTGATAAGATTATGTAGACTTATCTGTTCTTCAGTTTGTTAATATGGTAGATTACATTGGTTGAATTTCAAATATTAAACCATGCTTGGATCCTTGTAATAAACCCCACTTGGTCATGGTGTAGAATTATTTTTTAGATTACTAATTTCTATTTGCTAATATTTTGTTAAGGATCTCTGAATCTATTTTCTAGTTTTGTTTCCTATTGTTTTTGTCTGATTTTGGTATTAGGGTAATATTAGCTTTATAAATGAATTGAAAATATTCTGTCCTCTTCTAATGTCTGCAATTGTGTAGAACTGGTCTCAATTCTTCTTTAAACATTTGGTAGAATTCTTCAGTGAAACCATCTGGGTCTGGAGATTTCTTTCTTTCCTCTTTTTGAATTTTAAAGTTATGAATTCAGTGTCCTTAATGGTAATAGGCATATACAAATTATTTCATAATGGATGAGTTGTAATAGTTTCTGTTTTTCAATTTACTGGTACATTTTGCCTAAGTCGTCAAATTTATATGTGTTGAGTCATACACAGTATTCTCTTATTGTCCTTTTGATATCTGCAGGGCTTGTAGTGACATCTCTTTCATTCCTAACATTGGTAATTTGTATCTTCTTTTTTCTTTGTCTCTCTTGCTAGAACTTTGTTAATTTCATTGATCTTTTCAAGAACCAGCTCCTTGTTTCACTGATTTTCTCTAATGATTTTCTGTTTTCAATTTCATTGATTTTTGCTCTTATCCATATTACTTCCTTCTGCTTGCTTTGGCTTTATTTTCTATTCTTTTTCTAGGTTCCTGAGGTGAGAGCTTTGATTATTGTTTTGAGAATTTCCCTCTTTTCTAATGTATGCATTTAGTGCTATAAATTTCCCTCTTAGCATTGTTTTAGTGTCCCACAAATTTTGATATGTTGTATTTTCATTTTCAGTCAGTTCAATGTAGTTTTTAAATTTCCCTTGAGATTTTATCTTTGACCCATGGATAATTCAGAAGCATCTTAATTTCCAAGTGTTTGGAGGTTTTCCTGTTATCTTTCTGCCATCAATTTCTAGTTTGATTTCATTGTGGTCAGAAAACACAGTCTGTCGGATTTAATTTCCTTTAAATTTGTTGAGGTTTGTATTTTGGTCCATGTTATGGTATATCTTGGTATATGTTCTGTAGGCACTTGAAAAGAATGTGTATTCTGCTGTTGTTGGGTTGGGTGATCCATCAATGTGACTTAGGTCTAGATCCTGTTGGTTGATAGTGTTGTTGAGTTCTTTCATATCTTTGTTGACTTCTTTCTAATGATTCTCTTTGGTTATTTTAAAATACGAACTTGCTGATACTACTACCATTACTGAGTTGATTTTATTAACTGCTTATTATATGCCAAGCACTCTGTTAAGTCCTTTACAAGAATTATATAATTTAATCCTTCCAATAACCCAGTGTGTCACATATTATTAATACTGAGGTTCAGAGAGGTTAAACGACTTGCCCCCAAGGTCACACAGCTAGTAAATGGCAGAGCTGGCGTTCCAACCCAGGGCTGTCTGACTACTAAATGTGTGCATGTAACCTCTGTGCAATCTGTTGTTCTATCAAGATTTAGGACTTGATGAGTTTTCTTCCAGTTCACATTTGAGTAAGGATACAAACTTTATAGTGGTGGCTGTGGGGAAAGTCCCACCAAGGTATGGTTGGCAGCCTCCCCAGTGATTCCCACTTCTTGGCATTCATGCTCTTGTGTAATGCCCTCCCCTTGAATACAGTCTGGACCTAGTGACTCACTTCTAATGGACAGAATGTGGCAAAAGTGATGAGGGGATGTCACTTCTGAAATTAGGTTACAAAGAGACTGTGGTTTCTGTCTTGGGCCTGTTCACGCTCTCTCCCTCTCTCTCTCCCTCTCATCTGCTCTGAGGGCAGCCAGGTGCTGGGTTGTGAGCTGTCCTATGGCGATGCCCACGTGGCAAGGAACTGATGTATCTGGCTCACAGCCCTGGGGGACCTGAGGCTGCCAGCAGCCACATAAGTGAGATCAGAAACAGATCCGCCATACAAGCCTTGAGATTGCCAAAGCTCCAGCTGACACCTTGACTGTACCTTGTGAGAGACCCTTAGCCAGAGGCACGCAGCTAAGCTGCGCCTAGATTGCTGACCCACAGAAATTATCAAGTAATAGATATTTGTTGTTTTAAGCTGTTGAATTTGGGGGAAAACACCAAGAAAGAGAGAAAGCAAAGGTAAGAAGCCAAAATTTTGGCTTCTGACACCATCCCCTTCTTTGGGGGTTGAAATTCCAGGGAAATCAAGAGACGGTAGAAACCACTGCCAGATTGGAGTAAAACATGTAAGAAAAGAGAACCTGGGTCCTTGTTCACCACATGTCTTTCTGAGAGGTCTTATGTGCCAACGAGGGGCAAATGCAGGAAGAGACAATCAGCAGTGTGGTGTCTGTCAGCCAAGAGAGGGCTTGACATACCCTCCTAGGGTCTCCTGGGAGAAAGAGCCCAGAGATTCCCTGGTGCCCCCAGAGGCGCCATGGAAATTAGAGGAGTTGAGAGCCTGGGAGCCTGTCTTGGGATTTCGGTGGTGGAGGGGAGGTGACCTCTGGAAGGGACACTGCCTGGAGCCCCTCTTGGGCCAGACACCCCCTGCCTTCTGTGGGAGACTGAGGATTTAACCAGGGACTTAGTGTATAAGATATGATGCTTCAATGCTGGGCAGGCTTAAGGTTACTTAAATCTTTGAAGTCCCCATTCCTTCTGGCCCCAACACCACCATTCTATGGGGACAGGGGCTTCAAGGCAAGATGAGAACGTTTCTTACAAGCCTGTGATGCTATCATCAGACATTGCTGTCATGTGGCAGCCCCATTGCTTCCACAAGGACACTGGGACCAGTGACCCTTAGGCCTCCTTTTTCTCCACTTCTGTTGCTGCCCTGACTCAGATGGGAAATGTTCCTGATTAAATGGAGGGGCAAGTGACAGCCATAAACAGCGAGAGTGAGAGAGGTGTGGTGGAAAGGGTAGCAGAGGCCCAGAAATAGTTAGATTCATCTGTGTGCTTGAAGTTGGCTTGGTGCAGGAGGGAGGAGAAGCCTTTCCTCACTCAGCTTTGGTGAAATGGAGCCTATTCTTTAAAAAAATTTTTTTTTAATTTTTAAAGAAATTTTATTTTTTGGCTGCATTGGGTCTTCATTGCTGTGCGCGGGCTTTCTCTAGTTGCAGTGAGTGGGGGCTACTCTTCGTTGTGGTGCACGGGCTTCTCATTGCGGTGGCTTCTCTTGTTGCGGAGCACGGGCTCTAGGCGTGTGGGCTTCAGTAGTTGTGGCACACAGGCTCAGTAGTTGTGGCATGTGGGGTTCGTTGCTCCGTGGCATGTGGGATCTTCCTGAACCAGTGCTCGGACCCATGTCCCCTGCCTTGACAGGTGGATTCTTAACCACTGCGCCACTAGGGAAGTCCCTGGAGCCTAATCTTAATTGATGCTTCTTGCTCTTGCTCCAAAATGAACTACCCTCAACTGATAATCACCATACATACCTGTTCCTTTTTCTGTGGTTACACTGTGTCCTCCTCTTCCTTGGAAATTTAGCTTGGGTTCTAGGGCTGCCATGTATGGCTGTACAGATTGTGCACTGCAAAAGTCCAGGTGGTACCATATCCTTAGGAGATGAATTGCAAGTCATCTCCCAGAAATCTTTCCATATCATAACCACTGGATTCTCACATTCCCATTCATTCACAAATAATTGAAACACTATTAAGTGCCAAGTTTTGTTCTAGGTACTGGGGATTTGGCAATGAACAAGATAAACAGGGTCTCTGCCTTTGGCATTGGTATAGGAAGAGACAGACAATTACCACATGAACAAATAAAGTAAGTTTAGGTGTTATAAAGAAGTTGCACATGTGGGGGTGAGGTAAAATGTTTGGGAGATACATTCTTATGTTCTACAATAATACACGGGACCATACTCTATAAACAATAGATGTTCTGTTCTTAACCAGTTTTCCCCTTTTCCTTTTGAAACTTAAGACAGCAGACAATATGTTGTATGTATACAATGGATATTTAATGCAAGGTGGTAGAGTTAACAATTTGTTAGCTTTTGCATTTATGCTACCATGATGAAATGGTATTTTAAGAGAATATGAATTGCTCAATACACTGAGTGGGAATAGTTTGAAAATTTTATTATTACATTATAAAATTAAGAATACTTTTGTGGGTTTGGTAGTGGTAGAGAGGCAGATTTTACAAATTAATACAGTATTGACTTTTTAAAAAATGAATTTATTTATTTATTTTTGGCTGCATTGGGTCTTTGTTGCTGCGCGCGGGCTTTCTCTAGTTGCGGAGAGCGGGGGCTACTCTTTGTTGCCGTGCAGTGGCTTCTCTCGTTGCGGAGCACGGGCTCTAGGTGCGCGGACTTCAGTAGTTGTGGTTCGCAGGCTCTGGAGTGCAGGCTCAGTAGCTGTGGCGCACAGGCTTAGTTGCTCCGCGGCATGTGGGATCTTCCCAGACCAGGGCTCGAACCCGTGTCCCCGGCATTGGCAGGCAGACTCTCAACCATTGTGCCCCCAGGGAAGCCCCCCAGTATTGACATTTGCGGGGCATATTTTCTAAGACTAGGAGAACCTTCAAAATCATAAACCTTACTAGGTCGCATAATTTTCCCATAAAACATAGTGAAATGTAACTGAAATATTTAAATATCTTTTGTATCCTTAATGGTTTTCTATGAGTAATTTGTAGGGGTTTTTTTCTGGCTAAGAACCTTCCTTCTCTTAGACTTCTTCACTATTATTACCAGTACTAGTCGTTGGTTTCTTTTAGGAGTCTTAAAAAAAAATACTAAGAAGTAAAGGTTATAAAAAACCATGAAAGTCATTGCATTCTTGACAGTAGAAAAGTATCAGAACATACTAAGATGTTCATCCATGAGGTTGGCCCACTCTGGGGATAAGAACCCACTCAATACATTAGCCTTCGAGGGCTTATGACTTAAATGAAGCCTTCAGAAAATGAGAAATCACCATGAGTCATCAACCATTAGAGTCACTGAGAAGTACTGAAACAGAGAATGTTAAATGCACAGATGCTAAAGGTCTTTGGTATCTAAATCACAGATCCATAGCAGGAGGGCAAAATGCAGTCACTTGCTCATCTCTTTCTTGCTATAGCATACATGAGATCATTTTGACGGAGAATACAAGAGAATATCACATGAGAAACTGTTCTGGAACACCATAAATTGGATTTTTAGCCTTTTGCTATATATCAGCTACTATGGTTGGTTCCTAATTTGTCACGAATTCATAAATGCTCTGAATCTCAGGTTCTTTCTCTTTAATGAGAGTTGGTAATTCCCACCTCCAAGGGTAGAGCTGAAGGTAAACTGAGCCAGGGTTTTGAGAGGGCTTCATAAACATAGAAGCAACCCACAGAATCACGGTGTTACTATCATTCCATCAGATATTGCTGGCTTCACATTCCCAGTTTTGTTCCTTGAGCAGAATAAAAACACTGGCTAGCGAGAATGGACACTCTGTAAAGGGTTTAACTTACTTCTTTTACAAACCACTGACAAAAGGCAGGACCAATCCATTCTCTTGCATGAATACCGCAGTCTATCCAGACAGCTCTTTTGTAAGCTCGTGATCTTCTGCCCAGCTGAAAACAAGAGTATTCATAGTAACCAACACAGGCTTTTATTTTTGGATTTACTGACCAGCATAATTTAATATGGTTTCAGCATAATACTTCACTAGAGTTGGGTTCATTAAGTAACCCATAAAAAAGACAGAGATTTCCTATCAATTTCAGAAGTCCAGGCTTGTTTATGCAGAAAGAATAAATTTATTGCCTTAATTACGAATCAAAGAAGTAGAAAATACACAAGGAAAAAGCAATTGCTTAAATAGGCTTGCTTCTCCATTTTCATATAATATGTGACTTAAGTAAGAAGCTAATTTTTTCCCTCCCTCTCCCCCATCCTTGCCCTCTTTCTCTCCACCGCCCTCCCCATGCAGGCAATCAGAAGTATTCCCAAGCAATATCTATTAAAGAAATAGCTATGCCTTATATGTAGAGAAAGTCAAATTTTATTACAATACAAAATGGAAACACAAAATGATTTGTAGAGTCAAGTGACAGACTTTTCTTTATTATCCTATTATATCAGTTTCATTTATAACATGATTTCTAACCCAGTTATCAGTAGATGGCTTTTGACATTATAGGGTATCTAGTTTTCATTCATTCATTAATTCACTCAACTAATGCTTCAGGAAATCCTTTTTAATGTCGGACACAGTGCTTGGCCTTGGAAATTCAGAGATGAGAAGACAAGGAATTTATATGGTAGTAGGGGAGGGCAGACACATGAGAATGAATCATTATAATGTGAATATATTCAAGTTACTTTGGCAACTCAGGGGTGCTATGTCTCATTTCCATGTGGAGCAAAAGAGGAGCCCTTGAATAGTTGAGCAAGACTTGAAGCTTGCCTGGCAAAGTGAAAGAAGGCATCTCAAGCTTGGAAAAGAATCTGAGCACACCATGTTTGAGCAGCTGCTTCTGGGGTATGAGGAAAGAATGGCAGATGAAGCTGGACACAGAGGCAGAAGACACATGAAATTCCTGGATACCAAGTAACAGAGATAAGGCTTCATCCTGTACTCCATGGGAGGTGTGTGTGTGTAGATGGACGAGAGCGTAGAGGATGGGGACTCGCAGGGAAGTTCAGTCCTGAGGCCGTGACTGCAATAGTCCAGGGAGAACAGATCCAGAAACAAGCTAGGGCCATAGCAGTGAGGACAAGACAAGAGGTTTTGACAAATCCAGAAGTTAGAAGAAAGAATTGTCAGTTCTTCGTGTTAGATTTAAGGTAAGTGGTGAGAATAAAGGAGAGGAATTTAGGATGGTTCATGTTTCTTGACTGGAGCGCGGCAGTGCATCCTGAGTCTGAGGTGCTTTGGTGAGTATCGAGATGAGGACGACAAGGCGGCAGTGAGCTATGAATGTCCAGTAAGTACCAGGCAGCAGACTCCACTGAACAGAAAAGTCTGGAATGATTGTTGAAACCATGGGGTGGATGTGCCCATCCAGGGAGGGTGGGGAGAGGGAGAGCACAGCTGAGGAGAGAATCCTGGGGCCACCAGCACGTACGGAAAGAACAAGGGGAGAGGAACCATTGGAGGAGACCTGAGGGGATGGTCTGAGAGGAGAGGAGAACCAAGTAGGGGTCATCGCAGATGTTTTAGAGGTGTTGTGAGGGCAAAGGCCAGGGAGTCAAGGTCTGAATGGTTGCTGAGGAAGTAGAGACAGTGATGCAGGGAAATCTTTTTAGATCTTTGGCAGACAAGAGATGGGTCAGTGGCTGAAAGAGAACGCAGGCTCAAGGGCTGGGAATGATGTATACCTTCTTACACGTTTCTGTAGTTTTGCATTGGTTCATCGTAAGCAGCACCAACTCACAAATAATGTTGAAGGTCATTATTTTGAAGTGCATAAATACTGTTTTAGAAACAGTATTCTTTGAAATACTCAATGGCAAAAATTAAATATGGCTCAAAAACCTAAGGGAAATTTTGTTTCTTAAATTACCAGATGAGGTTAAATATGAGACACGATGAAATGCCATTTCATTTCTTTTCCCCATAAGTCAAAGCTGAAAACGACGAATGTTTAGTAAATATTTAGTTACTAATTTCTTATTTTTACCTTTAAAACAAAAAGAGATCTTCCCTCATATGATTTTCCAATAGAGAACATGTGAATGAGGCCTGAATGAGTTTTATTCAAATGATGCATCCAATTTTGAATCTAAAAGCAAGTAAATGAAAACCACGTCAGACTCTCACAATTATGGAGCTTTTGGTAAGCAAAAGAGAACAAAAAGACAACAGTGGGTCTAGGAACTCAAAAAAGCATATGTGGAGTATAAGATTGAATGAAAAACCAATTTTGTAGTTTTAATTTTCTTCAGGATACTTAAAATTACATTTTATTTTCTGCTTTTATAAATAGTTGCTTTATGTCTTTATATTGTTCCCCTTTTAAAGCATACCTTCTACTACTATTTGTCATTAACATCTTAATGGCAGAATTTTACAGAAAATTAATCAATGTGTTCTGGGTTCTTTTTGAAAAACCAAAATTTATTTCCATTTTCCCCCAAAATTTAGAGGAAAAGAAAGAAATCAGCTTCAGGAAAACCATCCCAACTATTTGAAAGTGTTTATTAAAGTCCTCTATATTGTAATTTGCCACTGAACAGAAGGTGCTAAGAAAAAGGCATTATCTTTTGCACTTAAGGTTTATTCTACCCAGCCACACATTGGAGGGCATACTCTGAATAATTTCCCGAGTAATAGCGATACATGTGCATTGATCCATCCACACACGTTTATCTGTCATCGGGGAAAGTTATATTTGAGATGGATAAAGAAGGCACTTAGAAAGATGGGTGACATTTCTGACTTGAAGCCCAATAAAGGAGTAAGGAAGTCACAAAAAGTGTCCCTCTGTTCCATGATGTGAAAGAAAGAGTCTGTTCTAAAAAAAAAAAACAACAAAAAACAGATTTTCCTTTTTTTCTATCCCTATTTAGTCTAATGGGCAGGATACACACACACACACATTTACATATATGTATGTATATGTACATATCTATATTAATATATTTTTAAATTTTGACTTTTTTTCTAGTGCACGTTAATTGCAAGTATGTCAAGTTATCTAAATGTCTAATCTAACTTGACATATCTAATATGTCAAGTTATCTAAATCCTTTCCATTGCTGGTAACTTCAAGCTTCTGAAAAGTATGTTAAAAACAGGAAATATGTAGAAATAATTTTGAAAGGAAAGTTATCAAGAGAACCAAAAATTCTCTTAAGAATGTAACAGGATCTCATTTGTTCTATGACTGGCATTCCTGTGCTCAATTCAGGGGAAGAATGAAAAAATGTATGTACTCATCCATTTAGTCATTCTGTCAACAGCTATCTATTTGGAAGTCTCTCTTTGCTTGCCACTGCGGATACAGTGGTGAACAAGAAAGCAATGGCTTGTCCCCAAGGCCCTTGCAGCTTATTAGGAGAGAAAGGCATTAATCAAATAATCATACAATAACATAATTAACAACTATGATAGGTATCACATCCATGTACTATGGGTGCAAGTAATGCTCCGGGGGTTGAGAGTAGGGAGCTCTGACCCCATCTGGGAGAGCAGAAACAGCTCTCTTCTTGCTTAAACTGAGATTTGAAGAATAACTAGTTGTTGCCCAGATGTACAGTAGTGGCAGTGGGGATGGGTCCTTGTATTTCTCAGATTCAGTAAATAACAGCAAGCTAACAGTCCCTGAGGTGCCACAAATGAAGCTTGGTTTTGGGGAGGTCTCAAATTTGCAGAGGGTATGGGGCAAACATCAAAGTTCACTCTACCCCTCAACCAAACCATTGCCCTCAAACTCTGGCTAGCTCTACCGTCCATGCATTGTTCAATTAGGGTGTTTATAACCGTAATTACAGTCAGCCCTCCACACCTGCGGATGCAGAACCATTGGATACCAAGGGCTGACTGTACTATGTCATTGTACACAAGGGAATTGAGTATCCATGATTTTGGTATCTGTAGGGGGTCCTGGACCCAATGCCCTTTGGATACTGAGGACTGTATAGCAGCTTTACCGCACTCTCCATTGCACTTCCCCTGTCCATTGTAGGGGTGGGTTGGATAAAGCAGGCGAAATTAAAATTATTTTGCTGCTACTTATATAGTGTAAAAGGCTTAATGGAAGAGAACTGAGGTGCCTGGGCAATGTAAGAGCTGTACGTATTCTTCATATAGCCTCTGCCTCTGTCCTTACGCTTCTCTCCCAATCCTGAGACCTAAATGATAAAGATGCACTTGTAAAAACGTAACAAAAGGTCCTTTGATTACATACTTCTTCTAAGGAGTGATAAACTTCATAATTATATCCAGAGACGGATCTTCGACTTCTCTGGGTTGGCAAACTGCTTCCCTTTTCCAGTACTTTCTGAAGATCTTCCATGAGGATCCTGGATTTGAATGATAGACATGATGAAAATTAAATGGAGATAATATAAAAATCAGTCAATATCAAAAGAAAATCATGCATCTATGAAAAGGACAGTGAAGAAAAAAAAAAAGGACAGTGAAGTTTGACACTTCTAAAAATACCAAATGTTGGGAAGATGTTCTTTTTCAGAAAGTAAAAACTGTTAAATAAATGATATAATGAATATAAAATAGAAAATTATAGGCAGGTGTTCCCAAGTAATAATGAGCCTAATAATAACTACCATTGATTGAGCAGCTACAAGAACTGAATGATGGCGTGGGAACACATATTTACTGAGCACCTACCAGGTGGCAGGCACTGTGCTGTGTATTTTACATGAGCTTAGTTAATAACCCTATTAGGTTAGACTTTATTGTTATCTCCATTTTACAAATGGGGAAACTGAGCCTCAAAAGGTTAAGAACTTGTCAATATCACTCTTCCAGTGAGCACAGAGCCAGAATTTGAACTTGGAATGTGAACCCAAGTTCCAGGCTTTAGACTCAGGTCCGGTGTGACATTATGAAAAATGAAGCACGACAAGCTCCTCCGCTCCTTTGCCACGTCCTCCTGTTTGGCTGCTTCTATCTGTTCCCAGGCCTTTTGTCACCGAAATTTTGTCATGTTGTCACCCGGCATACTTGACCCAAGACTCGGAAAAGGGAAAGAAAGAAAGAAACTACAATACTCAAGAGGAAATGGAAGAAATACCCAGAGTCGGAAAAAGCTAATTTCATTGCCTACCAGTATCAATGACGCCAAGAGAAGACAAGCTCAGGTAATCAATCAAAGTGAATGCATTTGGAAATGGAAGGCCGAGGCCAGGGTGAGGGATTCAAGTCACTGAATGTATGGAACCAGCTGGACTGGTGTTCTTTTTTTTTTTTTTAATTTTTTAATTTAATTTTATTTATTTTTTTATACAGCAGCTTCTTATTAGTCATCAATTTTATACACATCAGTGTATACATGTCAGTCCCAATTGCCCAATTCAGCACACCACCATCCCCACCCCCCCCACGGTTTTCCCCCCTTGGTGTCCATACGTTTGTTCTCTACATCTGTGTCTCAACTTCTGCCCTGCAAACCGGTTCATCTGTACCATTTTTCTAGGTTCCACATACATGCGTTAATATACGATATTTGTTTTTCTCTTTCTGACTTACTTCACCCTATATGACAGTCTCTAGATCCATCCACATCTCAACAAATGACTCAATTTCGTTCCTTTTTATGGCTGAGTAATATTCCATTTTATATACGTACCACAACTTCTTTATCCATTCGTCTGTTGATGGGCATTTAGGTTGCTTCCATGACCTAGCTACTGTAAATAGTGCTGCAATGAATATTGGGGTGCATGTGTCTTTTTGAATTATGGCTTTCTCTGGGTATATGCCCAGTAGTGGGATTGCTAGGTCATATGGTAATTCTATTTTTAGTTTTTTAAGGAACCTCTATACTGTTCTCCATAGTGACTGTATCAATTTACATTCCCACCAACAGTGCAAGAGGGTTCCCTTTTCTCCACACCCTCTCCAGCATTTATTGTTTGTAGATTTTCTGATGATGCCCATTCTAACTGGTGTGAGGTAATACCTCATTGTAGTTTTGATTTGCATTTCTCTAATAATTACTGATGTTGAGCATCTTTTCATGTGCCTCTTGGCCATCTGTATGTTTCTTGGGAGAAATGTCTATTTAGGTCTTCTGTCCATTTTTGGATTGGGTTGTTTGTTTTCTTGATATTGAGCTGCATGAGCTGTTTGTATATTTTGGAGATTAATCCTTTGTCCATTGATTCATTTGCAAATATTTTCTCCCATTCTGAGGGTTGCCTTTTCATCTTGTTTATGGTTTCCTTTGCTGTGCAAAAGCTTTGAAGTTTCATTAGGACCCATTTGTTTATTTTTGTTTTTATTTCCATTACTCTAGGAGGTGGGTCAAAAAGGATCTTGCTGTGATTTATGTCAAAGAGTGTTTTTCCTACGTTTTCCTCTAAGAGTTTTATAGTGTCCAGTCTTACATTTAGGTCTCTAATCCATTTTGAGTTTATTTTTGTGTATGGTGGTAGGGAGTGTTCTAATTTCATTCTTTTACATGTAGCTGTCCAGTTTTCCCAGCACCACTTATTGAAGAGACTGTCTTTTCTCCATTGTATATCCTTGCCTCCTTTGTCATAGATTAGTTGACCATAGGTGCATGGGTTTATCTCTGGGCTTTCTATCTTGTTCCAATGATCTATGTTTCTGTTTTTGTGCCAGTACCATATTGTCTTGATTACTGTAGCTTTGTAGTATAGTCTGAAGTCAGGGAGTCTGATTCCTCCAGCTCCGTTTTTTTCCCTCAAGATTGCTTTGGCTATTCGGGGTTTTTTGTGTCTCCATACAAATTTTAAGATTTTTTGTTCTCGTTCTGTGAAAAATGCCATTGGTAATTTGATAGGGATTGCATTGAATCTGTAGATTGCTTTGGGTAGTACAGTCATTTTCACAATATTGATTCTTCCAATCCAAGAACATGGTATATCTCTCCAGCTGTTGGTATCATCTTTAATTTCTTTCATCAGTGTCTCATAGTTTTCTGCATACAGGTCTTTTGTCTCCCTAGGTAGGTTTATTCCTAGGTATTTTATTCTTTTTGTTGCAGTGGTAAATGGGAGTGTTTCCTTAATTTCTCTTTCAGATTTTTCATCATTAGTGTATAGAAATGCAAGAGATTTCTGTGCATTAATTTTGTATCCTGCAACTTTACCAAATTCATTGATTAGCTCTAGTAGTTTTCTGGTGGCATTTTTAGGATTCTCTATGTATAGTATGATGTCATCTGCATACAGTGACAGTTTTACTTCTTCTTTTCTGATTTGTATTCCTTTTATTTCTTTTTCTTCTCTGATTGCCATGGCAGGACTTCCAAAACTCTGTTGAATAATAGTGGTGAGAGTGGACATCCTTGTCTTGTTCCTGATCTTAGAGGAAATGCTTTCTTTCAGTTTTTCATCACTGAGAATGATGTTTGCTGTGGGTTTGTCATATATGGCCTTTATTATGTTGAGGTAGGTTCCCTCTATGCCCACTTTCTGGAGAGTTTTTATCATAAATGGGTGTTGAATTTTGTCAAAAGCTTTTTCTGCATCTATTGAGATGATTATATGGTTTTTATTCTTCAATTTGTTAATATGGTGTATCACATTGATTGATTTGTGTATAATGAAGAATCCTTGCATCCCTGGGATAAATCCCACTTGATCATGGTGTATGATCCTTTTAATGTATTGCTGGATTCTGTTTGCTAGTATTTTGTTGAGGATTTTTGCATCTATATTCATCAGTGATATTGGTGTGTAATTTTCTTTTTTTGTAGTATCTTTGTCTGGTTTCAGTATCAGGGTGATGGTGGCCTCATAGAATGAGTTTGGGAGAGTTCCTTCCTCTGCAATTTTTTGGAAGAGTTTGAGAAGGATGGGTGTTAGCTCTTCTCTAAATGTTTGATAGAATTCACCTGTGAAGCCATCTGGTCCTGGACTTTTGTTTCTTGGAAGATTTTTAATCACAGTTTCACTTTTGTTACTTGTGATTGGTCTGTTCATATTTTCTATTTCCTCCTGGTTCAGTCTTGGAAGGTT
Organism: Balaenoptera acutorostrata; assembly: GCF_949987535.1. NCBI lineage: Eukaryota > Metazoa > Chordata > Mammalia > Artiodactyla > Balaenopteridae > Balaenoptera > Balaenoptera acutorostrata. Next base: position 69,654,332 of record NC_080080.1, on the reverse strand, counting down.
ATACCTTTCTAAGAATTTGCCCATTTCTTCCAGGTTGTCCATTTTATTGGCATAGAGTTGCTTCTAGTAGTCTCTTAGGATGCTTTGTATTTCTGCGGTGTCTGTTGTAACTTCTCCTTTTTCATTTCTAATTTTATTGATTTGAGTCCTCTCCCTCTTGATGAGTCTGGCTAATGGTTTATCAATTTTGTTTATCTTCTCAAAGAACCAGCTTTTAGTTTTATTGATCTTTGCTATTGTTTTCTTTGTTTCTATTTCATTTATTTCTGCTCTGATCTTTATGATTTCTTTCCCTCTGCTAACTTTGGGCTTTGTTTGTTCTTCTTTCTCTAGTTCCTTTAGGTGTAAGGTTAGATTGTTTATTTGAGATTTTTCTTGTTTCCTGAGGTAGGCTTGTATAGCTATAAACTTCCCTTTTAGAACTGCTTTTGCTGCATCCCATAGGTTTTGGATCTTCGTGTTTTCATTGTCATTTGTCTCTAGGTATTTTTTGATTTCCTCCTTGATTTCTTCAGTGATCTCTTGGTTATTTAGTAACGTATTGTTTAGTCTCCATGAGTTTGTGTTTTTTACGTTTTTTTCCCTGTAATTCATTTCTAATCTCATAGTGTTGTGGTCAGAAAAGATGCTTGATATGATTTCGATTTTCTTAAATTTACTGAGGCTTGATTTGTGACCCAAGATGCTATCTATCCTGGAGAATGTTCCATGCACACTTGAGAAGAAAGTGTAATCTGCTGTTTTTGTTGAAATGTCCTATAAATATCAAATCTATCTGGTCTATTGTGTCATTTAAAGCTTCTGTTTCCTTATTTATTTTCATTTTGGATGATCTGTCCATTGGTGTAAGTGAGGTGTTAAAGTCCCCCACTACTATTGTGTTACTGTTGATTTCCTCTTTTTTAGCTGTTAGCAGTTGCCTTATGTATTGAGGTGCTCCTATGTTGGGTGCATATATATTTATAATTGTTATATCTTCTTCTTGGATTGATTCCTTGATCATTATGTAGTGTCCTTCCTTGTCTCTTGTAACATTCTTTATTTTAAAGTCTATTTTATCTGATATTAGTATAGCTACTCCAGCTTCCTTTTGATTTCCATTTGCATGGGATATCTTTTTCCATCCCCTCACTTTCAGTCTGTATGTGTCCCTAGGTCTGAAGTGGGTCTCTTGTAGACAGCATATATATGGGTCTTGTTTTTGTATCCATTCAGCCAGTCTATGTCTTTTGGTTGGGGCATTTAATCCATTCACGTTTAAGGTAATTATCGATATGTATGTTCCTATGACCATTTTCTTAATTGTTTTGGGTTTGTTTTTGTAGGTCCTTTTCTTCTCTTGTGTTTCCCACTTAGAGAAGTTCCTTTAGCATTTGTTGTAGAGCTGGTTTGGTGGTGCTGAATTCTCTTAGCTTTTGCTTGTCTGTAAAGCTTTTGATTTCTCCTTTGAATCTGAATGAGATCCTTGCTGGGTAGAGTAATCTTGGTTGTAGGTTCTTCCCTTTCATCACTTTAAGTATATCATGCCACTCCCTTCTGGCTTGTAGAGTTTCTGCTGAGAAATCAGCTGTTAACCTTATGGGAGTTCTCTTGTATGTTATTTGTCATTTTTCCCTTGCTGCTTTCAATAATTTTTCTTTGTCTTTAATTTTTGCCAATTTGATTACTATGTGTCTTGGCGTGTTTCTCCTTGGGTTTATCCTGTATGGGACTCTCTGTGCTTCCTGGACTTTGGTGGCTTTTTCCTTTCACATGTTAGGGAAGTTTTCAACTGTAATCTCTTCAAATATTTCCTCTGGTCCTTTCTCTCTTCTCCTTCTGGGACCCCTATAATGCCAAAGTTGTTGCATTTAATGTTGTCCCAGAGGTCTCTTAGGCTGTCTTCATTTCTTTTCATTCTTTTTTCTTTATTCTGTTCTGCAGCAGTGAATTCCACCATTCTTTCCTCCAGATCACTTATCCGTTCTTCTGCCTCAGTTATTCTGTGATTGATTCCTTCTAGTGTAGTTTTCATTTCAGTTATTGTATTGTTCATTTATTTGTTTGTTCTTTAATTCTTCTAGGTCTTTGTTAAACATTTCTTGCATCTTCTCGATCTTTGCCTCCATTCTTTTTCCGAGGTCCTGGATCATCTTCACTATCATTATTGTGAATTCTTTTTGTGGAAGCTTGCCTATCTCCACTTCATTTAGTTGTTTTTCTGGGGTTTTATCTTGTTCCTTCATCTGGTATATAGCCCTCTGCCTTTTCATCTTGTCTATCTTTCTGTGAATGTGGTTTTTGTTCCACAGGCTGCAGGATTGTGGTTCTTCTTGCTTCTGCTGTCTACCTTCTGGTAGATGAGGCTATCTAAGAGGCTTGTGTAAGTTTCCTGATGGGAGGGACTGGTGTTCTTGATGAGACCCCTGAGCTAGATATAGGCTTGTCACCCCCATACTCACCAATCTCCTCTAACTAGAGCGCCATGAAGTAACAACGTGCTCACTCCTTTACGTAAAGATGTTAAAGAGCCTCTCAGTGATTTTTCCTGGGCCTGGTAGGTAGCTAAAAAATTTTGCTTTCATATTTTATCTTCCCAAAGAACCTATGGCTTGGTGGTTTCAGTGCCATTAAAAGAACGTGTAAAGGCATCTTTAAATGACTTTCAAAGTTGACCTATGTAATCCACTTAATAAAAAAATTATCTTGAATTACTTGAATAAATACTTTTTGGTCCTCAAAGGAAGTAAATTTACTTAGGGTCATGCTGGGTGTAGGAAATTCCTTTTGATTTACTCATTCGTTATTTACCAAGGACCCATGGTCGACAAAGCACTTAATCTGGAATTTATCATCAGCTTACTGTTCTTTTTGTTTCAATTTTCAACTTTAAAACTACAAACATTAAAAATCAAGGTAAGGTGTGGTGGCACCACGTTGGTAAATTTGCTTGGTAGCTGCTTGCCATGGCTCAAAATATGAGTGGAGTTTAGATTGTCAGTCTGAATACGATTTGTATTAGTTCTTTCTTTCTTCCCTCAAAGAAAGGAGTTACCGATGAAAGTAGGTTTGTATGGATTAAAGAACTTTACAATATTGCCAGTGTGGGTGTAAAGAACCAAATGAACTTCTTCGTCAACATCCAATCTTCTTGTGTTGTGAGCGAATCTGGGGTGGTCAAGAAAAATGCAAGTTTGATTACGGCTGAGTTGGATGGTTATAAACTGTCAACAAATTCCAGTTACAGTAGGCAATTTTCAGCTGTCTTTCCCTCACCAGTACCATCTATCCATTTCTCCTGGCTACTTTTCTCTATTTCAGGAAAGTAAGGGGGAAAAAGTAAATAGATTTGCCAAAGCCAGCAACCTACAGAAGAATCTCCTTCTGAATTTCCACTTTAAAAAGATACATGAACACATACAAAAAAGTTTTCAAAATTATAAAAACCTTTACAGCATGTTTACAAAATTGAGCTCTAGTGTATTACTTTTGCATTATTTCTGAAATGGACAGACTTTCTAAATACTGGGTTGACCATAAAGTTCATTCGGGTTTTCCCGTAACATCAGGAAAATGTGAACGAACTTTTTGGCCAACCCAATATAAACAAGCACAGATAACTTGTTTCCCCTCAAGGTAAGACCAATTCCTCATATTCATCACCAGAATGCTCCTATGCTGATACATCTGCTTGTTTGGAAACTCTTGGTAGAACCACCACTGTACCCCTTAGAAAGCTAATATTTTCTCAGGAGTTTCAGTATGAAAAACTATGCTCCTTAATTGATTAGATTCTTAAGTCATTTATCAACTGATAATGATAAACGTATTACTAATCATATAATGAAATGAACTGTCAAAATAATTCTAATGGATAATTGCTCCTACAAAATATTTACCTTAATATTTTCTAGTCAAGTTTGCTAGTGTTTTAACCAAAGTAAACGATGAGGTTTTTCAGTTTGAGGTTGTGGAATCACTCTAGTTGGGTATTAGTTTCTTTGATGAATCAACTCTTAAGCTTCTCAGTTTTATTTTAAAGTTTCCAAGTGCCCTAAATAGAGCTGGCCTTTGGATCCCCAGTATTTATCCATTCATTTAGGCCAGTGATTCTCAAGATGGGCTGCTTTAAAATCACCTATGAGCTTTAAAAAGTATGCCACACTGAGCCTTACTTAGACAAGAATCTCCTGTGCATAGGTATCGGGCCTTTCTACAAAGCTCACCAGGTGATTTTAATATATTGTCAGGCTCAAATTTAGGCTAACAATCTGGAAACCAGTAATTTAGGCTAATTAATCTGCAAACTGATGGTTCTCAGTCCTCTTAGGTTCTATACTAGATAAAAGTGGAAGAGAGTATTAGAATACAGCTGGTCCTTGCTTCCTCTCTCCTCTCTTGAGTGTGTCTGCTGGATGTGGTCAACTGCCTCTCAGCATTTATGCCTACGCCCTCTTTGGACTTCCTGTGCTGAAAGGGCTGGGAAGCTGAAAAGTACCTTTCCTCGACTCTCTTGCACCTGTGGTTCTGGGTACAAATCTGTGAACTCTGACAAGACAGGAAGTTAAGAGCGAGGCAGAGGCCATCTCCTGCTGCTGTTGCTGTGGTGCGTCGAGGTCGCAGAGGTGTGACTGTCTAGAGGCAGTCAGGTGGCTGGACTCAGAACTCCAGGGTCTAGTCACCAGCTTCCTGGCATGAGAGGCAATTATGGTAACGACAGTGGTGACAGCAGTAGCACAGCAACAGCTTCCTGACTGCTGGGCTGTCACACCAGGTCTGCCTACTTGGTCCTTGTCAAGTAGGCAACTGGAAACCAGCGAGTTGATGAAAAGCCCATGAAATGGAGCCCAAAATGGTTTTTTAAACTGTTGTAGTTTCTTAGTTCCTTATGGCTGATTATTATTTCTACCCCAATTGTATGCACTCCTAAAATAGCGACTCCTAGATCTATTAAGAATTTTCCAAGTGATGTTATCACTTAGTACAAAACCACCTCCCCAAAGCTTCTAGGGAGAAAGGGGGGTGGTCAAAATTTGAAATTTTAAAGGTACTTAATTTTCAAAATGTTTGAAATTTTTTTATGGCAAAAGGAGTCATCTCCTATGTCATATTGTTAAGAGGGCTGGATCACCTGGGGCCAGACACATGGGGTCACATAGAGATGACTATAACTATACATTATGTACAGTTGTACAGAGTAAACGATCATCTTTTGAAAATACCCCTGGCTACAGTAATAAAAGTCAATTAAAATGATCTCTACCTACCAGCCCCGTGGAACTTAACTGACTGTTCTCTGTTATTATCTTGGCAACAACAAAATGAATAATTCTAAATGAGTGCTCTCCATGAGGAGACAACTGGTTTAAAACACTCGTTTTTTAGACTCTGTTCTCTGTGGAATAAAGGATGATATTTGATTCTGTATCAGTTCCACATGACCTATATTGAATGGCAGGAAATAGAGACTTGTTAAAATAACTGGTATATTCTTTTCTTCCAAATAATAATTAATGAAGCATGTGAGTTTTTACTGAGGACCTATAGATGTATAAGTACTTCCCTGAAAGGCATTCAGAGAATCAAAGCATGCCTTCAAAGCTACAGCAATGACTAAAATGTGTTCAATATGAACAAGAGTTTTATGCACAGCTTTGACTCTACCCTGTTCTCGAAACACAGATAAAATACCTTTCTGCAAAAAGCCTGTAAGTATTTTAATAAGCCTGTAAATATGTCTCTGGCAGGTAGGTATTTGTGTGGACCAGGGAGGGATGTCACAGCCCCTTTGCACCCCTTGGCCCAGCCTTCCACCGAGACTAGGGTTCTCACCATTGACTCAGAGCCATGAACCCTTCCCAGGCCTCACCAGACATCATCAGGGATCTTTCTGCCAGTTTTGGCAGTACAACCATTTGCTGAAAAGTTGGAGTAGTTGAGGTTAGTCGTTTACAATTATGCCTCTCAGAGCTGAATCCTAGGGTTCCAAACAAAAGGTAACTCATTCCTTCCCTTCTCACTAATTCACTAGCCTGTGTTTCTCCCCCCCAGATTCTACACTGACTCTCCATCTCTTCACCACATCCTTTCGCCTTGTGCCTGTTGGAATCCCTCTTTGATCGTAAATAAAATCCCTACATCCTCCAGTCTCTTCAGAGAACTCTCTCTTCTCATATTCTTGCCCCAATAGAAACCAGACTCTCTCAAGGACACAGATTCTTCCGTGGCTGTCTCTTCTCCCACTTCTCCGACCACGGGGCCAGAAGGGAGGGAGGTCAGCATCCTCCTGGGCTCCCATTGGTGCTGCCCCATTAATCTTCTAACTTCCAGGAAAAGCTCATCCTCCCTTCAGCATCAGGCCATTCCTGGTTGCTTACCTCCAAGCTGGTATTTCCTGTCCCAGGAGTCCATTCTCTCCCTCCACCTCTAATCTAGCCATAAGCCAAGGAGATTCAAGGCTGCTGGGATGGTTTTCTGGTGGTTAAGCCCACTCATTCTTGACCGCATCAGCCTCAATGATCTCCACCTCAGCCACCTCCTTCATTGCTACCCCTATAATCTTGTCGCCAGCCACAAATGTTCTTCCCCAGAACTCTTAACATCCAATAGCCTACACTTTATCAAAACTTCTTTCCTTCCAGTTTGTTGCCCTCACACCTGTTTTAAATATAATGATCTTAATATCCTTGATTCTTCCGTTTTGTCCCATCATTCTTCCTAGACTCTCCTCCCTTCCTATCCAGACTAGACCCCATGGATGAATACTTGAGCTAGTATCTCACTAGGAACCTCAACTTCCCTCCACCCTGAACTTTTTGTGGTCCTAACCAATAAAACCTCAACTCTGTATCAGTGCTGCAATCTCTCTTCTCTGTGACAACCACTATTATTGGCTCTTACCCCGATTTTTCTCTCGCAACACTCTTTAACCCCTATTTCTTTACTCTGAGTAGATAAATTTTGCTTCTCACTTCATCCAGATAATTTGGCTGTTAGTTTCGATCTCTTTAAACTTGTTGACTCTCTTCTCCACAATCTTAACTAGATCCACAGTTACCTCTTTGGTCTTATAGGATAAGCTATCTTTCCTAGTGTTGAAACCCCCTCCCTCATCTGTGCATTCGTTCCTGCATCATCAATGTCTCCTTCCTTGCTGGTCCTTCCCCTCAGCCTACAGGCCAAAATTGCCTCCTTACCCTAACATGCCAAGTCTCAAGCATCCACTGATGTAGCATCTTCCTGTAGTCACTCCTCAGTCTGCCTCTCTCCCTATTGTAACTTCTAAGAGCAGTAGGATAGTCTGCTCTACTGCTCCATGTTCTCACCTCCTGTTCACTTTTCTGTCCTCTGCTCCTAACAATCTAATGCTACATCAGAGTTACCAGTGCAATTTCCATTATCAAATCCAAAGGAAACGGATCAATCCTTTTCTGGCAGGATATCGCTGCAGCACTTGGTGCCACTGACATCCTTTCTCTCAAAAGGTTTTTGTTTCTTCTTTGACTCCTGCGACTATTTTCCACTTGTTCCATTCTTACTGCTTAACTGTTCCTTAAAAAAACAAACAACAAACAAAACCCTCAAAATATCCAAATCTGTCTACTCAGTCACCGAAGACAGAAGACTTGGAGTCATCCTTGAGTTCCTCCTCTTCCACCTACATCCAAACAAGTGCAGAGTCCAGGTGGTTTTGCTTCTGAAACATATTTTGGAGTTCTCTCTTGATTCTAGGACTCTGGTCCTGACTCAGGGGCCTCGTTATCTCTCATCTGGATCACTACTGTGGCCTCGTACTGCTCCTCCGCCCACTTACATGTGGTTCCCTGGCTGACATCCTCCAATTGTGCAGGATCACCCACAAGATGAGGTCTGAGCTCCTAACTCTGAATAGCAGGCTGCCCACAACCTGGCCTCCCCCCCTCTTCTCTAGCATCTTTTCTTTCTACTCCCCAACTTGTACCAGTTCCCTGCACACATACTATGCTGCTTCTTGCCTTTGCTTGCATTGTCCCCTCTGCCTTCAAGGTCCTGAGTCTCATCCTTTGCCTAACTGACACAGCTCCTGCAGAGTCTGGCTTTTTTCTGTCCCTGTCTCCCTATCCACCTTGTAGGCCTGGATAAGCTACTCTCCTTTCCTCACACAGTAAAATGCTTCCATGTTTACACTGATTACTTAGAAGTAATGGTGAAATCACAGGGAAGTGTGGTTACTTCCCCCTCCCCCATTACACTAATAAGAAGCTCATGAAAGGCAAATATAACTGTGTTATATTCATGTCGGTTTCCCCAATGTGAAAAATAGAACCTGAAACACAGTTGTTGGCACTCAATGCATAACCTGAATACAGTTATCATTCAGTTCAACTGAGTACAAATGAATTAAGCAAGGGAAAAGCATGCTTACTTGTACTGGATGTTGGTTTCCTGTAGGAAGGCTAACAGGGCTCGGGAACCATTGTGGGGAATATGGACATCAGTAACTGTTCCCTCTGATATCTGGGAGATACTGCTGGGCTGCCACAGGTCCACCTGTAGTGCAGGAACCAACCTATGATTCATATTCAATGTAGGTGGGGAAAGATCCATGTCACAATGTCAAACATGTTGTCTTGCTTGCATACAGCAATACCAAACACATTTTAGACTCAATGCTTACATAATCAGGGTAAAACTCCTAGTTGATTTTGAATTTAGTGTCCAAATTATATGACAGCCATATAGAATGTGATCGTTTACAAGAAAGAGTTTAAAGACCAATCCATTAAAGTCACAAGATAAAAATGAGGTAAAATAGTTTTAAGTATGACTTTGATAGTGCTTAAAATTATTTATTGCGCAAATATTTGAATCCTAGTAAGAAAGAGAAAGATATAAGTGACCCTTCATCTTACTATACAAGCAAATCGTGGTAGCTTGACAACATTTGGTAACTTTAAATGGAGCATTCTCCTGATGTCACCTCCCCCCACGACTGATGCCTGTTCATCAGTTCCTCCTCAGCCTTCACATGTCAGTAGAAACATGCCTTTCCCGGGGGGGGGGGGACTTGTCAGCTAGGGTAGGGCTCCTCATCATAGTTCTTCTTCAGCATAGTTCTCGTGCTTCTTTCATCACGTAACTGCCTCTTACTAGAACGTAAGCTCCACGAGGGCAAAGGATTTGTCCACTTGGTTACCACCCCATTCCAAGTGCCTGAAACAATGCCTGTGCATATTAGCAACTCAGTCGTTATTTGCTGCATGAGTGCAGACCCCACAGGGTTCATCACGTGTTCAGTGTTTTGCAGGAATGTTGGAACGTTTTTGGCTTACAGCAGTGTTCCCGGTGCTTGTCTAGTGCTCCACGCCTGGTAGGAGCTGCACAGGCATTGAAAGAATGACTCAATTCAGTGCGGATGGAGGAGAGCCCCATCTTCTGCACAAGCCAAGAGCTACATTTTCAATACGGCACAGTTTGCCTGTGCAGTCATGTCTACGTCTCCTATTTGGGACTCCCTCTTCCTGCGTTTCCCCTCTTGGTCTGCTGCAGGATCTTGATCTCTGCTAAGACCTTATCTGATAAAGTTTAGTTACTTCATCTTTACTTAGGTGTCAGTGTCCGCATTCTGTTAGGGAACTCTAGAAGACCGAAAATACTTCGGGACTGAAGGAAATACACCCCTGGTGGTATAATTTCATCTGGAACAGGGTAGAGAGGCATTTATTTTGGGGACAATGAATTTACCTGTTTTTCTTTCAAGAAGCTTACTCCTCCGCTAACTTACAAGGGCAACTCTGACTCAACTAACATGCTAATCCAACAAGCATACCACAATGGAAGTGTGGGGCTGGGAGGGATGCTGAGAGGTCATTTGATCCATCTGTCGGCCCTTGGGCAAGGATACTAGGATACAAGGATCTAGGACTGGACCCAACTGTCCCCATTTGATGCATCTAAACCACATCTTTTATGTTTCCCAAAGAAGGAGAGTCGACACTATCCTAATTTAACTCATATCCACATTTAACAAGATTGTCAGACATTTTCTTAATCCTTTACACTGCAGCACACTTTTCATTTTTTCTTGTTCCATTCTTCAGTGAGGAATGGCTGATTTCTTGCCCTTGTGAGATAAAGCACTTTTCTCTACATGTTAGATTTTCTAATCCTTTAATCATCTTTGCCTCTCAACACATTAGAGAGACAGATTTTGATATTAAGGTGTATCACCTAATACCTGTGGAGATGAGGAAGCAGTGCTCTATTTAGAGGGTGGAGAGCCACAGGAATGTGAAATATCTGAACAGCCACGCTGGTGATGAGTCTGTAAGTGCTGTTTTCTGGGGCATATGCTAAGATAAGAATCCTCGTCCCACAGAGGAGAGTAGCTTCCCCATAGGAAAATTCCATGGAGGAAACAGACCCTATGGCCTGACCTGGAGAAGGCTTCCTAGGAAACGTCATCAGAAAACAGTTGGTCTAAAAGAAACCAACAAAAAAGAATTTGCAAAAATCAGGAACTGTATTTTGTTTTGATATTAGGAAAGTAAATTAAAATGAATTGTATTGTTCTCCAGTAATATTTTAGGGAAGGGGTGCTTGGATAAGTAACATGGATATTTCAGTCTGGGTGGCAGGCAGATGCCTGTATCAAGATATAGGGGACAGTAATACGTGAGATTTGTAAAGTACCACCCACTTTATAGGTGTTTCTAGACTCAGGTTCATAGAAGTGAAGTCACTTTCCCAAGGATGCACAGCTACCAAACGGTGACAGAGGATATGCCTAACTCCAGTGCCCATAATTTGCTGGCTGGGTAAGTGTCTCCAGGATTTCCTGAGACTATCTCAGAATAAGAAGCACCTTCCAACTTCCTGACTTAGTGTTTGAGACAGTCTGGTTGGTGGGTCTCACATCCTGGTCTGTCCTGTTAGGGGCTTTTTGTCCTAAGAATTATATATGCAGGTATTTCAAAGTTCTAATCAGCCCACCATGGGCAGGTTACCATCAATCATTTCTGTAGAGCCTGATCCTATCTGGATGAAGTGATTCTGAACTGACCCTGGATTGGGTGACCCTGGATTATGATGACAAAGTATCACCGGCCTGGTCAGGATGGCCTAAGGCTGTTTGCCAACCAACTGTCTCAGGTCTTCACTGCAAACAGCCATCTGATATTCCAAGGAAAGGATGCTCCTTTGCAGAGCCTTCTGGCCTTGGAAGCTGGTGGTGGTTCCCATGCATTCCTTTCCTTATATGACTACCAGTCACAGCCAGATCTATTTAAGAGGTGGAGGCAGTTTAGAGTAAAAGTCAACAGCATGGACTTGGGAATGCAACGGCTCTGGGCTGGAATACTAGCTCTGCAGCATTGACTGCGTGACTTTGGGTGAGGTTTTAACATTTCTGAGCCTTAGATTCCTCATCTGTACTGTGAAGATCATTTTAAAACCTACCCATGGGTTTTTTGTTTTTAAGATTAACCTGGAATATTAGAAGTAAAACACATAGCAGAGGCAGAGAGTCTGGCACACAGTGACAGCTTGAAAGCTATTAACTTTGTTCTTACTGTTATCTGAAAAGCATATGGGTGGCCAACATGGTGGAGTAGGAAGACCTAGAGCTCACCTCCTCCCAAGGGCCTCACCTCCTCCCAAGGGCCTCACCTCCTCCCAAGGGCCTCACCATAACTACAACTATTTACTGAGCAGCTATGGATGAGAATGACCTGAAGACTAGCAGAAAAGATTTGCCACAACTAAAGGTATAAAGAAGGAACCACAACGAGACGGTAGGAGGGATGGAGATGCAGTACAGTCAAGACCACACCCCTGGGTAGATGACCCACAACCAGGAGGAAAGTCACGATTGCAGGGGTTCTTCCCAAGGAACAAGGGGTCTGAGCCTCACACTGGGCTCCTGCAAAGGAAGGTGAGCCCCAGACTGTCTGGCTTTGAAGGCCAGTGTGACTGAGACTCCCCCTGGGGACATAGATACTGATGGCAGCCATTTTGGAAGCTCATGGTACCACGGGGACACGGCTGCTGGCAAACTCCGTTTTGGGGTCCTCCCTCTGGCCTATTAGTGCGAGGTGCTAACCTGCCCACCAGGTTAGCAGGCTGGTGACCCCGCAGCGCCCCCCTGAGGCGAGGCCTGGTAGCCCTGGTAGCAAAATGCTTTAAAAAAGGAACAATTAGAGAATAAAAAAGAGCAGAAATTTATAATCCAATAGAATAATTAGAAAACAAAGTTGAGAAAATTTCCCAAGATGTAGCACAAAATGGTAAAAAGATGGCAAATAGAGAAAATATAAGAAATTAAATCGTAAGTCCAACATCTGATGAATGAGAGTCATAAAGACAAAATAGAGTAGAAGGGAGAACATTATCAGATCATTTGTACAAGAATTTTCAGAACTGAAAAACACGAATTTCCAGATTAAAAGGGGTTACTGAAAGCACAATGAATAGACCCATGCCAAATTACATCATCATAAAATTTCAGAATACCAGGAATAAAGAAAAGATCTTAAAAGCTTTTAGACAGTTTACGCTAATGACCAATGAGCCACGGGACTTAACATTTCCAGCAATAGAGAGAACTAGAAAACTTCAACACTCTTCTGCTGCAAGACAACTAGAAAATACTGAATAAAATATAATTAACATTCCTTTAAAAGTAGAGTGGAGCTCCCCCCAAAACATAAGGGAAATTCCCAGTAGCCTAAAATAAAGAAGAAAATGCCAGTTAGGGCTGTGTGCACGTGGGTTATGATGGTAGTTCAGGTTCAGAATTGTGGGAATCTGTCACAACCATACAGGGAATAAGGTTGAGATCTGGGGCCCAACGTTTGGAGCTGGAACTGAGATTCTAGCATAAAACTAGAACTTCAAAGGGCAATAGCCTCAGTGAAAGAGTAGGAATTAAAACAAAACAAAGCAACTACACCCCAGTAAGATTTGATAAGGAGGCAGTTTGTGGTAATAAATGCAAAACCCCTCCAGACAAAGATGTACCCTCAAGCCAGGCCACGTAGAATTCTTTCATCTGAAACCTTGTTGAAGAGCTCATGAAAAAAAATTATAAAACACATGAGTGAGGCATCCGCTGTAAGTAAAAGCCAATATATTCAACACATAGCAGGATTATTCAACTCAAGATCTTCATAGTATCTAAAAGAACGGCTAGAGCAATTTCCTGAAAAAGAAAGGAAATGAAGGGCTCTTGGAATTTCTGAAGATGAGATACTTTGATGTGGTTATCACTGCATACAGATGGAATATTTAAGACAATTACGTTATTAACGGGAAAGGTAAAGGAGCTTCAAGGGAGGGAAAGTGTCTACAAAAACACAGAAAAAAGCATCAGAAAAAAATAGTTTCAAAAAAGAAATAAGAAAATACGTCAGTAAATATAGTTAATTAAAAAGGATTACATTCACCTGTTTAAAAGAGCATGAATATTGAATAATAAAAAGTATTCTCAATACTGGTTACAAGAGACATAACATAAAAACAATGAAAACAAAAGAATGGGAAAAGATATATACCATACAAATACTAAAGAAAAAAAAGCTGATAGAACTATATTAATAGAAAAGCATTTAGGGCAAAACCACTTTTGGGGATAATACAGTAATATGTATATCACTATAGTGTACAAATATAAAAATACGTCTATCTGTATCTATATACATATGTATGTACACATGCACATCCATCTATACTGATAAAATGCTCAATATACCAGGAAGATATAAATACTACAATCTGAGTGTATCCAGTAAAACAGTATCAAAATATATATGGCAAAAATGGACAATATCATCAGGATTTTAAATTATAAATCTTCCATTATATCTCAGTAAGCAAAAGATCAGAATTGCTTCCCAAGCACACTTGGAATTTTTTTGAAAATTAACTCAATACCAGCCTACAAAATAAGTTTTAACAAATGTCAGAGAATTCATGTCAAACAAATGTTCTCTGATTACAGTGTAATTAAATTTAGAAATCAATGACAAAATATATCTACATTTAGAAATTAAAAAACAGACTTTAAATAACTTGTGGGTTAAAGAAGACACTGTAGTAAAATTAGGAACAAATCAAAACTAAATAGGACATTTCTAAGAAATTTATGACCTTAAATGATCCTGTTACAGAAGAATAAAGATGAGAAAGTGATGAGTCATATGTCTAAATCAAGAAGTTAGAAAAATAGTAATACAAAAAAAATAGAGTACAGGGCATAATAAAAAGAGGATAAATTGATAAAATGGAAAACAAAAGTAATGGTGAGGATCAAGAAAACCAAAAATTGGTCTTTGAAACATTTAAAATAGAAAAATTATTAGCACATCTGCTTAAGAACAAAAGAATGAAGGTTCAAATGACCAATATTAGCAGCGAGAAAGTGATAGCCTGAGGAAAACGATTATGAGCCAACCTTACTTATGAACGTAGGTGCCAACCCTAGAAATGTATGTTAGCAAACTAAATATAGGAAAAAGGTATTAACATCATTACTGAATGCAATTATTAGTTTAACATTATTAGTGTATTTCATCATATTAATAGTAATGTATTAAAGAAAAGAAGCCATATGATCATATCAATACACTCAGAAAAAAAAAGTATCTAGAAATTAGTACTGAAAAAGTGTACTTCCTTAGGCTATTAAAGAGTATCTACCAAAAATCTTCAGCAAGCATCTGTATACAAGAGTAGTGTTAGAAGCATTCATTTTAAAGTCAGAAACAAAGTAAATGTACTTTAATGCCAGTTCCACAGATTCTCATACTGAGGGTCAGTGCCAGCAAAAGAATAAAGAAAAAAAAAAAAAAAAAAAAAGCTAAGAAACCGAAGAAACAAGATTGTCATTATTCACAAATCACTGTATACAGAGAAGGCAAGAGAGTCAATATAGGTAAACCGTGAAAATTCAAAGATTAGCAGCATTTAGAGATATAATATCAAAGTAAATATATACACACACATCAATGTAAATGTGTTTTGATCAGCCTTGAAATATCTTCACAAAAATAACATTAAGTGAAAAAGCAGGTTATAGATTAGTAGGTATAGGTGATGTCACTAAAATGGTGACATAGGAGACCCCAGCCCCCATCCTCCAACAAAGATCAACGATTAGATATCCATGAATAAAAACAGCTCTGGGTGAGATTTGGAGTCTAGTTAAGTTTCAGCAACACAGTGGAACAAAAAAAAAAAACGGAGAATAACTGCACAAGAAGAAAAGAAAGACAGTTTCATTTTGCCTGCATCATCCCATCCCCCAAATCAGCATTGCTCAGTACCAAGAGGAAATATCCCAGTTAGAAAGCATTCCCCTCGGCAGGAAAGGAAGAGCAAGGCAAGCAACCAGCTTCTGCAGTCTCTGGGGCACTACACGAAGGCCCTGCTTCAGTTTCATCTTACCCAGACTGGCAAAGCTGAAACGTACAGCGAGGGCCAGGAACAAGGAAGAGAAGCGGGGGCTACTGATAGCAGCCATGCAGTGGGAGCGATCATGGCTCACAGTGGCCTCTTCAAAGAGAAACCGAGTAGGAATTGCCACTGAAGAAGGAACCAATGGCCAACATAGCTGCCACAGACCTCCTGCACATTTCATCAGCTTTTGCCCCAAAGGTATTCATATTTGCTGATGCCAGCTGTCTGAGTTCCCCCTCTCCCTACCCCCTACCTCCAATCCTGGCAGAGCCTGGGAACTGTACCAGCAGCCAGCTCAGCCCTTTGTGGCTGTGCAAGTACAAACCTTTGCCCTGCTTTGACCCCTGTGGCTGACCCCCACCACTGTGCATGTACTCAGGGCTGCCCCTCCAGCTGGGCACTTGCATGCTCATTACCAGGCTCCACTGCAGCGTGCCCACCTTGAGGGAGATTGTATAGCCAGAGGAGAGCATGCTGCCAGCCAGGGCCCCTGCAACTGCCTGTGGGCCCAGCTCAGGCCCTGTCTTCTGTCACTAGCCTGCACCATGATGCTCACCTGTAGTTAGCTTCTCCAGCTGCAAACCTGCCTTGCCCAACCCTGTCACCAGCCTCACTGCAGTGCACACACCCAGGGGGAGATTGTGTAGTGATGGGAGGGCACACCAACAACCAGGGCTCCTGTAGTTTCCAGTAAGCTCATGGTTAACCCTGACCCTTGCTGCCTGTCTTGGCCCCTATTACTACAAGTATATCTGCATCCGGCCCCTGCTACTACACAGGGACCTGCAGTTGGTCCCCACAGCTGAGTGTGTGCATACCACCTGCTCTGGTCACCAATGCTGCTTGCCCTGATCTATAGCCATTGGACCTGCAGGGGCTGCCAAGGACCCCAACAGCCCTTTCAGCCGCCATGAACCCCCCACAAGTGTTTGCAAAGGACCACATAGTTGTTGATGCTTTGGACCTCAGTGGCCTGAGCTGAAGAGCCATCATACACCCCTGGACCTGGGACCACTACATGTCCCCACACTTGCAGCCTGTACCATAGACCCTAGCATCACAGCATGCCCCAGCATGCCCCCACCTGCAGGTGAAAGTCTTAGGGAAGTCAGTCCACAAAATCTGGAAGAAGTGACTGCTCCTTTAAATGTGCAGATACTTATGCAAGGCCACAGGGATCACAAAGAATTAGGGAATCATGACTCCACCAAAGGAATATAGTAAACCTCCAGTAACTGGCCCCAAGGAAATGGAGATTCAAGAATTGCCTGACAAAGAATTCAAAACAATTATTCTAAAAATGCTTAGAGAGCTACAAAAGATCACAAATAAACAATTTAATGACATCAGAAAAAACAATACAAGAACAAAATGAGAAATTTAGTAAAGTAGAAAACAAAAAAGAACCAAACAGAAAATTTGGAGCTGAAGAATACAATGACTGAACTAAAGAACAGAGAGTTTTAACATTAGATTTGACCAAACTGAAGAGAGAATCAGTGAGCTACAAACAGGTCATCTGAAATTATCCAATTAGAAGAGCAAAAAGAAAAAAAAGAAAGAAAGCCTACAGGACTTATGGGACATCATACAAAAGAAATAAAGCACACATCACTGGAGTCCCAGAAGGAGATGAGAGAGAAAAAGGGGAAGAAAGCTTATTTAAAGAATAATGGCTGAGAACATCCCAAACCTACGGAGAGATTTAGACATCGAAGTTCATGAAGCGAATAGGTCATGCCAAAATTTCAATCCAAGAAGATCTTCTCCAAAACACATTGTAAGAAAACTAAAATCAAAGACAGAATTTTGGCAGCAAGAGAGAAAAAATTCTCTCATCAAAGGGAATCTGCATTAGGCTATCAGTGGCAGAGAAGTTGCAGATCAGAGGAGAATGGGATGTTATATTCAAAGTGCTGAAAGAAAGGAACTGTCAACCAAGATACTCTACCCAGCAAAGCTGTCCCTCAGAAATGAAGGCCAAATAAAGACTTTCCCTAATAAACAAAAGCTGAGGGAATTCATCATCAATAAACTTGCCTTACAAGAAATGCTGAAAGGAGTTCTTCAAGCTGAAATGAAAGGATGATAATTAGAAACATGAAAACATACAACAGCACTGGTAAAGATAAGCTTATAGTCATATTCAGAATGCTCTAATACTGTAATATAGTGGCATGTTAACTACTTAACTCTAGGGTAAATGTTAAGGGAGAAAAGTGTTAAAAAGGGCTATAGCTACAGTTTGTTAATGGATACAGAATATAAAAAGATGTAAATTGTGACGTCAAAAACATAAAAACGGGGAGTAAAAGGGTGTTTTTGTATGTTATTGAAGTTGAATTGTTATCAGAGTTAAATAGGCTGTGGTATATATAGTGTCTTATATAAGTCTCACAGTAACCACAGAACAAAAACTACAATACATTCACAAGAGATAAAGAGAAGGAAATAAAAACATACCACTATGGAAAAATCATCAATTCACATAAGGAGGCACCAAGAGAGAAAGAAAGGAATGAAGGAACCACAAAATAGCCATAAAAATATTTAAGTTGGCATTAGTAAGTCCTTATATATTAATAATTACTCTAAATGTAAATGTGTTGAATTCTCCAATCAAAAGACATAAAGTAAGTGAAGGATAAAAAACAAGAACCAACTATATTCTGCCTACAAGAGACTCACTTCAGCTTAAGGACACATATTACTCAAAGGGAAGGGATGGAAAAAGATATTCCATGAAAGTTAAAAACAAAAGAGATTCGGGGTACCTATACTTATAATCAGATGAAATAGACTTTAAATTAAAAATGGTAACCAGAGACAACGTCATTATATAATGGTAAGGGGTCAATTCATCAAGAAGTTATAGCATTTATAAATATATATATATCATCAGATCTAAATATATTAAGCAAATACAAATGAATCTAAAGGGAGACTATGTAGTCAACAATACAATAATAGTAAGGGACTTCAATATTCCACTTTCAATGATGGCTATATCATCCAGACAGAAAATCAACAATAAAACATGGGACTTAAACCATAGTTTAGGCCAAATGGACCTAACAGACATTTCATTCAACAGCAGCAGAATACACATTCTTCTCCAGTGCACATGGAGCATTCTCCAAGATAGATGATGCCCCAAAACAAGTCTTAGCAAATTTAAGAAGATTGAAATCATACCAAACATCTTGTCTGAACACAATGATATGAAACTAGAAATCAATACTAGGAGGATTACTGGAAAACTCACAAGTGTGGAAATTAAACAACACAATCCTGAAGAGCCAAAGGGTCAAAGAGGAGATCAAAGGGTATTTTAAAGTATCTTCAAACAAAGATGGAAACACAATATATCAAAACCTATGGGATGCTACAAGCATTTCCAAGATAGAAATTTATATTGATAAATGCCTGCATTAAGAAAAATCAAACAATTTTGCAACTCAAGGAACTAGAGAAAGAAGAAAATACTAAGCCCAAAGTAAGCAGAAGAAAGAAAATAATGACCAGAGTGAAAAATAAATGAGAGACCAGAAAAACAATAGCTAAGATTAATGAAACTAAGAACTGTTTTTTTCTAAAATAAATAAGTAAAATTTACAAAACTTTAGGTACACTAAGAAAAAAAGATAGAAGTCTAAATAGCTTTTTTAGACTAAAGAAAATACTTTATTTTACTTACTCATATAAGTAAATTCAGACATGAAAGAGGACATTTTACAACTAATACAACAGATACAAAGGATCATAAGGGACTCCTATGAACAATTATACACCAAAAAACTGGACAACCTGTAAGAAACGGATATATTCCTAGAAACATACAACATACCAAGACTGAATCATGATGAAATAGAAAATCTGAACAGACCAATAGCTAGTAAGGAAGTTGAATCAGTAATCAGAAACCTCCCAACACAGAAAAACCCAGGATGAGATGGTTTCACTGGTTAATTCTATCAAACATTTAAAGAAGACTTAACACTTACCTTTCTCAAACTCTGAAAAAATTTAAAACTCATTTTATGAGGCCAACATTACACTGATACTACAAGAAAAGAAAACTACAGGCCAATATCCCTGATGAATACAGATGTAAAACTTCTCAACAAAATATTAGCAAACTCAATTCAACAGCACATTAAGAGGATCATACACTATGGTCAAGTGGAATTTAACCCTGGAATTCAAGGATGGCTCAACATATACAAATCAATTAATGAGATACACAACATTAATAGAGTAAAAAATAAAAATCAAATTATAATCTCAATAGATGCAGAAAAAGCATTTGACAAAAGACAACATCCTTTCATGATAAAAATGCTCAACAAATTGGGTATAGAAAGAATGTACCTTAACACAATAAAGGACATATATGACAAACCCACAGCCAACATCACGCTCAACAGCAAAAAGCTGAAAACTTTTCCTCTAAGATCAAAAACAAGACAAATTCTCACCACTCCTATTCAAAATAGTACTGGAAGTCCAAGCCAGAACAACCAGTCAAGAAAAAGAAATAAAAGGCATTCAAATTGGATAGGAAGAAGTAAAACTGTGTTTGTTTGCAGATGATATACTCTTATATAGAGCAAATCCTAAAGACCCCACCAAAAAAACTGTTAGAAAGAATAAATTCAGTAAAATTGTAGGATAGAAAATAAATATATAAAAATCAGTTAAATTCTATACACTAACAATGAACTATAGGAAAGAAAAATTAAGAAAACAATTCTGTTTACAGTGTTTCAAATAATAAAAACACTTAGGAATAAATTTAACTAAGGAAGTATAAGATTTGTAGACTGAAAATTGCCAAGTCTCTGAAGAAAGAAATTGAAGATGACACAAATGGAAAAACATCCATTAATATTGTTAAAATGTTCATACCACACAGACCTTCTGTAGATACAATGTAATCCCTATCAAAATTCCAATGGCATTTTTCACAGAAATAGAACAGCCCACCCTAAAATTTGTATGGAACCACAAAACACCCCAAATAGCCAAAGCAATTTTGAGAAAGAAGAGCAAAACTGGAGGCATCACATGTCCTGATTTCAAGCTATATTACAAAGCTATAGTAATCAAAACAGTATGGTGCTGGCATAAAAAAGACACATAGACCAATGGAACAGAATCAAGAGCCCAGAAATAAACCCTCACAAATATGGTCACCTAATATTTGACAAATGAGCTCACTGGCTTTGGGATTGTGCATAACCATGTCCCATTTTCATCCCTTTAAGTAAATGTATGCTCCCATCAGCTGTTCTGGACTACAAGGGTTGTTGTTACATTCATAATTTATTGCCCTCCTTCCTATAACTGGTGGTCACCAAATAGTATCATAAATTCATCTTTTATTGATCTTTTTCTAAATTCATTAGTGAGGAAAGAAGGGTATTTATAGGAACCAGGCACAGGGGCATTTGGAAGTTTTTGAGACTGAGCATATTGGATTTAATAATTAGATGTTTTAGATATGTATTTGTAAATGTAAGTGCTAGCTCTTCTGGGTGCTCTTTCTAGCTCAACAATGACTCATTCTAGGCCCAATAGGAATTGGGCTTCATTTAGGTAAGATTTTCTTTTGGTAGTAATAGAAATGGTGCTTTTGTTAATCTTATTTCTTGTTTGGCTGAAACAAAAAACATTCTGTCTCATAATTTTGTATATCCTGAATGAAATGGGAGGTAAGAGCGACTGCTTGCCCTTACAACTTCACTGCCACGCCTCTATCTTGGTGTCAGATCATTTGCCTGGGAAAAGAAAATGGCTGTAGCAGTATGAAGGGAAAGAATTAGGAAGATTAGACACTCTGACAGCCAAGTATAATTCTTTCAGATTGAAGACAACTGTTAATTTTTTAAAGGATTAAAAATTTCCAAATGTTCAATTGATTAAGTTTTTATACCACTAAGAACATTCATTCCTGAAGTGATAGTTTCATTTGCATGACTCTGGACAATAATAAAAAGTTATATTTTGGTAAGAAAAAGAAATACAAGGCACCCATCCAAATGAGAGGGGAAACTGTCTCTATTTACAGATGACATGAGATTATATATAGAAAACCCTAAAGATGCCACCAAAAACCTGTTAGAACTGATAACCTAGCTCAGAAAAGTTATAGGATACAAAAATCAATTGTGCTTCTATACACTAACAATGAACTATCAGAGAAATTAAGAAAACAATTCCATTTACAACTGCATCAAAAAGAACAAAATAAATAGAAATAAATTTGACCAAGGAGATGAAAGACCTGTATACTGAAAACTAAAGAGACACCGAGGAAAGAATTTGAAGAAGACACAAATAAATGGAAAGGTATTCTGTGCTCATAGATTGGAAGAATTAATATTGTTTACATGTACCTACTACCCAAAGCAACCTACAGACTCAATGCAATCCCTATGGAAATTCCAATAGCAATTTTCTTATAGAGCAAACAATTCTAAAATTTGTATAGAACCACAAAACACTTAAAATAGCAAAAGCAATCTTGAGAAAGAAGAACAAAGTTGGAGGCATCACACTTTCTGATTTCAAACTATATTATAAAGAAATAGTAATAAAACAGTATGAAATTGGCATAAAAACAGACACATAGATTAATGGAACAGAAGAGAGCCTAGAAATAAATCTATGCATATATGGTCAATTAATTTACAACAAAGGAGCCAAGAATGTACAATGGGGAAAGGATAGTCTCTTCAATAAATGGTGCTGGAAAACTGGACAGCCACATGCAAAAGAATGAAACTTGACCACTATTTTACATCATACGCAAAAATCAACTCAAAATGGATTAAAGACTTGAAGCCCTGAATGCCCTGTCAGGGAATAGGTACACATTGAAGATCATGTCTCAGGTATAATATTCCCTAACAGTAGCAGGTAGCACTAGCCTAAGTCTTTTCTTGCAATGCCACCTCCTATCCAGTGCCTGTCATAAGGATGTATCAGATTCTAAGTAATACATGCTTTGAAAAATACACTGTTAAACAGCTATTATCTACTATGTCCATTTGCATTATCTGGCAAGAAACCATTATACTACTGCCTTTCAAACTTTAGAGAGCATTCGACTTATCCGCCTCATGGATATCTTGACAAAATGAAGATTCTTGGGACCTACTATCAGAAATCCTAATTTCAAGGGTCCTGGGTTGGCCCAAGGGAATCTGACTTTTTAACAAGGACACTAGGCAATTCTGAAGTAATTGTTCTGAGGACCATGCTTTATGAAAGTCCTGTTAGGACTGTTCTTTCAAGTAGGCATTCATGACAACACCAAATTTAACTATAGTTTTGAAGACTCTGAAATTTTATCTGTTTACTTTGTACATCAAGAAACCCTTAGCAGCATTTAATCAGCTACTCATTTGCAGTGACTCTTGGAGAACGGTTACGTCTTACACCAGTTTTAGAGGAAAACTCGTTTGTTTGGCTGCAGAAAAGGACTTGCATACAGCTGTTGATGCAGGGATAGGAACCAAGTCCACTCTCAGTTTGTCCTGAGTCAAATCTACACATTATCTGCATTTTCAGAAAATGTTCAAATGCAGATACAGTCTGTTCTGGTATAACGTGCATTTCCATAATTCAAAGTAGCTTCAACATGATTGGTAACTGTCTTAGTCAGTTTTGGCTGCTATAATAGATTGGGTGCCTTATAAACAACAGAAATTTATTTCTCACAATTCTGGAAGCTGGGAAGTCCAAGATCAAGGTGCCAGCACATTAGGTGTCTGGTGAGAGCCTGCTTCCTGGTTCATAGCCTTCTTGCTGTGTTCTCATGTGGTGGAAGGGGCAAGGGAGTGTTCTGGGCAAGTTCACTAATCCCATGCATGAGGGCTTCACCCTCATGACAATCACATCCTCAAAGCCCTACCTTCTAATACCATCACTTTGGGGATTAGGTTTCAACATAGGAATTTTGGGGGGACACAAACATTCAGTCTATAGCAGTAATGCAGGGTAATGTCAAAATAATACTGAATTTGCATTGGTTCCTATATGATTTTCCCAGTGCATTAATGTCTTACGCTGACAAGGAATAGGAGCTGAATATAAAGTGTACTCTGCAGAGGAACACAGCAAGGCACAGAGGAATTCAGGACAGTTCAAAGTCCCATTCACCCCATATTCTCACACTTGGCTCAGCTTGGCCACTGCTTTGCCTTGAAAGTACACTTTGTTTGGTTTTCCCTGATCCTTCTGAATATTACCCTTGTCACTATTGAAGCTCAGTGGCCTCAACCCTTCTGTCACCCCTTTCCATCAAGCCACTGTTATTTCCTGCAATAAATACCTATATTTACCATACCTATATCAACTATGTAGTATTTGTTCATTAGGAATTTAACATACCTTTTAAATCATGCTAGTATTTTATTTTGTTGTTGTTATTGTTAGTATTCTGTATATAAAGTTGCATAGGTTTGAATGGTCTGTCACTAATCTAATTTTCTCAAAAGCCCTGTTATTTTTAGTATATAATTTTGTAGAATGCAAGGTTTTATGGAATGTATATATTGCACTATAGCAAAAACACCTATATTCTTAAATAAAATAGAAATGATCATCTATCTATGTGCTGTTTGAAATCATTTATGTCTTGGTCTCCATGAAGAGGACTACTGGAGAATGGGCAGGTTTTGGCTCTGAGTTTGGAATCATTAAGCGTTGCTTTGTTGCACCACATCAAGGGGTTTGGTTTACAAATTGCAACTTGTTACAAGTGTCAGATACACAATTCTTCTTTTAACCCAGCTTCAGAGCCTAAGCCTGTCAGTTGAAATATGCTGCCCAATTTTTGTTTGACAAATAGTTAAAGATCCAAGAATCAAACCTGAAACTCTATACAAAAACAAGTATGGAAAGAAAGAGGTGGATTTCTTTGGAGGATCTTGAAGCTCTGAGGTACCCAATAAGGGCCTGGGGCTTCTTGTGGCATAATGTATGATAAGAATGACAATTTTTACTCTGCTATTATTTTTTTAAACTATCTTCACCATTTTTAAGTGCACACAGTTCTGTAGGGTTAAGTACAATCACACTGGGAAACAGGTCTGCAGAA
The DNA here is from genome assembly GCF_949987535.1 of Balaenoptera acutorostrata. NCBI lineage: Eukaryota > Metazoa > Chordata > Mammalia > Artiodactyla > Balaenopteridae > Balaenoptera > Balaenoptera acutorostrata. Next base: position 69,629,815 of record NC_080080.1, on the reverse strand, counting down.
CATCTCTACCCATTAAACAACAACTTCCTTTCCCCCTCTCTCCACTATTATTTTTTAAAATTCCTGACCATTTGCCAACTGAGCAGGTGGTTACTGTAGGAATATCTAAAATTGCCTTTAGCCTGCAGAGTCATAAAAAAAATTCAGAGAACCAAGGGAATTAACTTTAACCAGGTTTAAGATAAATCCAGGTAGAGAGAGAAATACTTCTAATCCTAAGAGTAGAAATGTGGTCAGGATGTATTAATTCTTAATTCACAGCAAGGAACTCTTTGATCAATATTAAGCTGGCCTGAGGACTTTCACAGCAACTCAGGAGCATACACTGCTTCTTTCTGTTGTGTTTAGCAGTGCCACAGCCCAGAAAACAGAGTATAAATTAGGAGTGGGGTGCCCTGGCAGTGGCTTTCCCGCTAAATGGCCATGAATAAGTCATGAAGTCTAACAGGCACTGCAAAGCTCATGCACCAAAAACACATGTCCCTCATCCTCGAGGAGTTTACTCTTTCTGAATAATCTCAGTGAACATTCCTTTAGGGGTACTTAGATTACCTTTTTCTTGAGACATCATGCTGCTTTATGCTTTGCTAAATGTCTAATCCGTATGATTTTATCAAGGCACCAAATCTGTTTAGTGTCCTTTGATGTGGATTGCAAATATAATTCACTGCTCTGTCATGTATATCTCTGAAATGGAACTTCAAACTGTCTTCCATTAACCCCCAACCTCCCCCGGATCCAAGCAGAGCTTATTGCTACTTCTCCCCTTTACCTATTCTGCTACCTTCCACTTAATAACATAAATGGACCTTTTCATCCTATTTGCAGATATTTTAGAACCATTTTTTCTAGTCATCAAAGGTGGTGCTAAATTATTTTAAAGGCTGCTTGATTCATATTTTATCAGCAAGATAGACTTTTGCTTATGTACTTAAATCCCATGTTTTTTGGAAAGAACTAGTTATCTAATGACCATAGAATATAAATTTTAGAATAGTGATATTGTAAAACTATAAAACACTGGGCCATGTCTAAATGATTTTTCTTTCTTTTCAGAAAGCAGTTGATTAGAATTATATATATGTATTTCATAATGATAGAATCATAATGTAGAAAAGCTCTGCTTATTGAAAACGGAGCACATTCTTTTCTCCGTGAAACCCACTACTCCTCTCATCCTTTTCTTTGAGTTGAGAGGTTTATTGTCCACATTATAAGGCACCCAAACCACTCAAACTGTAAATCTAAAAGTCACCTTTAATGCCTCTTCCTGGTCTACCTTCCAATCAGTCCCCCGCTGGATTGTCTTTTTGAAATGGCCCTCAAATTCACTTCCACTGCCTGAACCTGTACCTTCAACATTTCCCTCCTGGTTGATTTCATCATGCTGCTGACTGATGTCCCTGGTCTAGTCTCTCCCTTCATCAACCTGTTTCCTTCTACAGTTGCTACAGTTACCTTTGTTAAATGCAGACACCAACTGAAAGATCTCTAATGTTATCTATGGCACAGAAAATCAAGTCCAAATCCCTTGGCAGTGCATCCCAGGCCCCTGGTAATGCACCTGTTCAGCGTCACCTTCCCCCAGTCGCTGACAGACTTGTCACTCTTTGCCTCCATCCCCTGGCATTTAATGTTTCCTTTGCTGGAATGTCCTACTTGCTTCCTCACTATTTCTCTTCTACCCCCAAATGTAGCAAGTGTGAGATAGATCCAGGTTTTGTGGGGGACCTGAGGGCTTATACAATTTGGGGGTCCGATGTAAGAAAAAGAGTATACAATTATGCAGTCTCATAATTTTGTATAATTAAGAAAACAGAGACAGGGCATTCGAAGGGTCCCAGACAACTGAGGACGCCTGAAGCTTCAGCTTGGTTGGTTTCCTGGTAAATCTGCCTCTGAGCTCTTGCTCAATGACTCTTATTGAACTACTGTTTGTTAAGCTTTCTCAGTCTGGCAGAGTGACAAGGATAGTATGTGTTCAATAAAGATTTATTGAATTAAACAATAAAATCCTACTCACCCCCAAGGTTGGGTCTCTCTTCCTGAATTTTCCCAGGCAGTTAAATGCTGTTTCTTCCTTTTTCCAGAGTGCTTTGCAGACACATTTAATATGGCACTTTCAACACTACGTAGAAACTGTTTTTGTTTCTTGTGGACCAGGGGTTCTCAAACTTTATTGTTAATCAGAATCACCTTGAAGAACTTGTGAATCTCACTCCCAGAGTTCCTGATTCAGTAGATCTGGGGAGGGGTTGGAGGATTTACATTTTTAACACGTTCCTGCGTGATGCTGGTGGCCAAGTTCTGCAGGAACTACACCCCATTCATTCTAAGCACATTCCTGGCTCACGCTAGGTGCTTAAATATATATTAAACTGAAAAAGATATTATAAAATTTTACCTTTCTATACTTTTAACAAGTAAAAAATTATGGAGTCTTACATAGTCTTTAAAAATTGAGTTCTCCATTAGTAATTAATGTAATTAACAATATTTATTCAGTGACCATATATTACTTTGCAAATTAATAATACATGGTTGTTCCACTCTTAGGTTATGTTTTAAAAGGAAGGAAAATAAACAGAATTTTAAAGGTTCAGACTGTTCCTTATTATATATTCTCTACAGTACTTGGGGAAATGTTTAACAACAAAGTTACCAGATCTTTATTCTAGATTAGGGCATATTATTTTTCTTATTACAAAGATAACAAAGAATAAAGAAAGGGAGAATATCTGTGAGATGGTACTTGATTAAAATCATACCCATAATGAGTTTTTAATATTAAAAATGTTCTATATGACAAATAAAAATATTTAATTCCACAGTATTTAAGATGTAGCCAGTAATACTGAGACTAATATAATTTTGAAAAGGCAAAGGAAAATGACAGAGTGGAGGCAACGTGGAGCATAATGTTAAGAAAATTTTGTGAAAAACAAAAAATTTATTCAACAAGGCTTTAAAAATTTTAGAGCAATAATACTTGTGCCTACAGATAATAATCAGAAACAGATTGCTTTATTCATCTAAAAATGCAGATGGTTTTCTGAGGAGCAAAAGGAAGAAAAGAGGAAAGAAGCAAGAGGAAGGAAGAGAAGGAGAGAAAGAAGTGAAAAGAGACTTTGAAAGATTATGAAGCCCAGGCAATCTTACTCATAGAATCATTTCAGAAAGGAATTACCAAACTTTCTACTGGAGTAAATGCTCTTCATTTGCCTGAAGTCTTGAGGTTATTAGAGATTAAGGACAGGGGCTGCCCAACATTCCCGATGGGGTGCGTGTCCATGTATGGAGCTGCCTGGAGGATGGGGAGTGGGCACTATGGCCCAGTTTGCTGGCTTTCCCTTTTAGAGGGGACTTAGCATTGGCATCAGAATTGGAAATTTATAGGTAAGGTTTTGAAAGACCATAGACCCTAATTTACTGTTGGAAACCATAATCTAGAACAAAAGTTTTAAGAAAATATTTTAAAAATTTAATTTCAATTTTAATGGTGTTAGCATGCAACAGAGAGGTTGGTCACTTCTCTGTAAAACAGAGAATAACCCATGGAAGATTATTTAGAATTTATGTTGGTTTGGGCAAACAACACCTTATGGGAGCACAGAAATCCATGAAAAAAAAAATTCAAAGCTTCCCTTCCTTTCTCTGTTCTGGAACAGACTCTGCACACAGACCAGATGTAGACTGGGGTCCAATGACATATTTTTGCTGAGGAGAGATTGATGGTAGTAAATGGTAAAGAATTCCTGTGACATGGTGAATCCAATGGATTCGGGATAAACTCCATAGATTTGATCAAATTAAAATGTCCTTTTCTGAACCATAATTCCTTTATGACAGTCTTAAAATAGAACCAGAGAACTGGCTTATACAATTTTGCATCATGGAAAGGTGGTGACAATGGCCAAAAATAATTAGGAGTAAGTCAGTTTAGATGGAGGGGGGCATGAGGTAGGCATACCTCCCTGGGAACTCTCAGAAACGCTCTGCAGGGAATTATACCTGGGCCTGAGTCATGGTATTTGGATATCAAAGGAAAGGGAACCCCAGAAGAACGGAAATTTCAGGGAGAATCAGGAATGTACAACTTGAAACGGTTTCTCTCCTCTTTTTCATCTGTCACCTTCACAAATTTCCTTCTGCCTCTATTATTCTGGCCTCACCCTGTCCTCCCACACAAGCTCTTGCATTCTATTAATGCTGTTTTACTTCAGTCTTTGGGTTACTTGATGACACAAGGTCATAACGTGTTTTATCTGCCACAATTCGTGCATAGTTATTGGTAGGTCAGGTCAAGAGAAGTATTTCACAGGTGGTAGAAGGACAGGAAACCAAAAATGCACTTCAGAGGTTCTCAGGGAGACAATAAACCTTCATCACAGGGTAACTGTAGAATAATGTTTTCTTACTCTGGTAAAAAAAATAACAAAGTATCTACCCTCTTAAGAAACTTACTGTTAACTGTAAGCATAATATTATACAGTAGATCTCTACAACTTTTCTACCTGGCATGACTGAAGCTCTGGAGCCATTGAACAGCAAGCGACCGCTCCCATTTCCCCTTCCCCCCCACTAGCCTCCGGCAACCACCATGCAACTTTGTTCCTATGAATTTGACTATTTTAAATACCTCATACATAAGTGGAATCATGCAGTATTTATGCTTCTGTGAGTGGCTTATTTCACTTAGCATAATCTTCTCCAGGTACACCCATGTTGTTCCAAATGGCAGGATTTCCTTCTTTTTTATGGCTGAATAATATTCCATTCTACATATATATCACATTTTCTTTATCCTTTTCTCCATCAGTGACCATTTAGGTTGTGTCCACCTCTTGACTATTGTGAATAGTGCTGCAATGAATATGGAAGTGCAAATATCTCTTTCATATCCTGATTTCAATTCTTTCAGATAAATACCCAGAAGTGGGATTGCTGGATCACATGGTAGGTCTATTTTTAGTTTGTGGAGAAACCTCCATACTGTTCTCCATAGTGGCTACATCAACTTACATTCCCACCAACAGTGCACCAGGGTTCTCTTTTCTCCACATCCTCACCAACACTTGTTCTTTCTTGTCTTTTTGGTAATAGCCATTCTGACAGGTGTGAGGTGGCATCTCATTGTGGTTTTGATTGCATTTGCCTGATGATTAGTGGTGTTGAGCACCTTTTCATACTCCTGCTGGTCATTTGTGTATCTCCTTTGCAGAAATGCCTCTTCGGTTCCTTATTCATTTTTCAATTGAGGTATCTTCATTTCAGTTTTTAATTTTTTTTTGCTATTGAGTTGTAGGAGTTCCTTACGTATTTTGAATATTAAGCCTTTATCGGATATATCTGATATTTTGCAAGTATTTTCTCCCATTCTGTAGGTTGCCTTTCACTCTGTTGTTTCTTTTGCTGTGCAGAAGCTTTTTGGTTTGATATAGTCCCACTTGTCTATGTAGGATAATTTTTAAAAACTTTTAGTTTTGAAATAATTATAGATTCACAAGAAGTAGCAAATAAATGAACAGGGAGGTCATATGTACCCTTCACCTAGTTTCCCGCAATGGCAGCATCTTGGATTACTATAGTACAGTATCACAACCAGGATAATTCATATTTCACCAATTTTTCAGAGGATCAGTGTGTATCTGTGTGTGTGTGTGTGTCTGTGTATGTAGTTCTATGCAGCTTTATCACGTGTGTAGATCTGTGTAAACACGTCCACAATTAGGATGCAGAACTGTTCCATCACCACAGAGCTCTGTCATGCTGTCCCTTTATAGCCACACCCCACACCCCCATTCCTAACCCTTGGAAACCACTAATATGTTCTCCACTTCTATAATTCTGTTATTTCAAGAATGTTATGTAAATGGAACAATACAGTATATAACCTTATGCGATTTTTAATTTTCACTCAGCATAATTCCCTTAAAATACATCCAGATAGTTACATGTATCAATAGTTAGTTCCTTTTTATTGCTGTGTAGCATTCCATGCCATGGATGTATCAGAATTTGTTTAATCATTCAACTGTTGAAGAACCTTGGTTTTTTTTTTTTCCCCAACAGTCTCAGGCTATTATGAATACAGCTGCTGTGAACATCAGTGTACAGGCTTTTGTGTAAAGATATGTTTTCATTTCTCTGGGATAAATGCCTCAGATTGTATCAACTACTTGCAAAGACCACTTGGCCCTTACCTGAAAATAACCTATATCCCCATATTTGGCATGCAACTTAACATGAAACAAACTTATCTTTTATTTAAAAATTGGAGAAGAGTGGGTACATTTAATATTCTTTTTACGCATAATATAAGGAGTTGCCTTGATGTACCTCTACAGGGCACTGGGATTATGTGAACACCTGTCATGACTGGAGCTGATGAAATGGTCCAGTGAAGAATTTCAGTTGGCATTTCTCATCATCTGCTATAAGAAGCAGATTGTTGCTTTAAAATCAGACTTTTTTTTCTTTCATTCATCTGTATACTTCATTCACGCCATAAAAACACACTGTTTAAAAAAATGCCTCTTAGTTTCCTTTCTTCCAAATCCTTTCAAATTAAACAAATGTGGTTATGCAGTTTATAATGAAATCATTTCTCCCTAGCTATTAAAACAGCCAAGCTTACAAGTGGAGAATTAGAGAAACAAGGCAGCACATGCATGTAAGTACATTGAAATTCACAAAGAGAATAGAAGGGATTTGTGGATTTGTCACAATGTTGTGACCGTTGCTTCACTTAGACAAGTGTGAATTGCTTATGGAGGCTTTGCCTGTAGCTTAAGGGCCTCAGGTGGCACGGGGATAGAAATATAACTGCCCCTTCTCCCCGCCCTCATGACCATGGCTTTTAGCAGAATGTGTTACTCGCTATGTATACTCAACATATAATAACTGGGTTAATAGAAAACACAAATTAATGTGAAATGTATTAATACTTATGAGTAAATTATAAAAGAATGAATAAAAGGACAACAAAATCTCTGAAGGGCCCATTTCTCACTTAATTACGTGGTAGGATAAAGGTAATCAACATGGTTAAAATGATGTACTCCATTTGTAGATATATATATACATCATATATATTGCTTTATATATATTTGGTATATATAAATACGTGTGTGTGTATATGTACATTTTTTGGCCATGCTGTGTGGCATGTGGGATCTTAGTTCCCCAACCAGGGAGCGAACCCACAGCCCCTGCGTTGGAAACGTGGGGTCTTAACCACTGGACCGCCAGGGAAGTCCCGAGTTATGTATTTTCATTTGAACGAATAAGCAGCAAAAAAAAAAAAAATGATGATATAGATTTTGAGTTAAACTATATAATTTATGAGGATGTAAAATTGTAAAAGGATATTTAATGTCATATGACATCCCTTTATAAAATATGTCTGAATCAGTATCATAATAAACAACTCTAGGAAGATAACCTTTTAATAATTCTTCATCAAATCTAACATGCTGTAAATTTAACGCTCCCTTGATTTTACCAAGAGGTATCAGTTGAAGATTTTCAAACCTGGCTGACAGTGACTTAAGCCATTATCAATTGTAAGATGCATCCCAACTGTAGAGATATTAAAATGTGAAAAATATTTTAAATAGGTAAGATATGGTAATATAATAAGTATTTGTTGAGTATTTACTATTTGCCAGGGGCTATAATTGCTGGGCATACAGAAATGAACAAGATACAGTCCACAGCACTCAATAAGTTTATAGCCTAGTAGGAGAAAAGTAGATAAACAATTTCACAGGTAAAGAGTTAATGATCTTACAAGTTCTTAAGCTAATTTTCTGTTGGTTTGAAACACAAGGAGAAACCTTCTGGTAATATCATTATATAAGGGATATTGATTATAACATAAATAAAAACTACAAGTAGTTTTATGAGCATACAGGAAGTAACCTGTAACAATCCTTTAATTTGTTTCTCAGGTATTTGCAGTATCAATCCCTCACAGCTACTTTAAAGTTTGTCTGTTTTTGAAACATTAGCATGGAAAAAAACAATCATTTTCCTCTTGGGTCTCAAGATTCAGAAGTGATCCAATATTCAACTCATTCATTCTTTTTTTTTTTAAAATACATTTATTTATTTATTTTTATTTTTGGCTGTATTGGGTCTTCGTTGCTGCACACGGGCTTTCTCTAGTTGTGGCGAGTGGGGGCTACTCTTCATTGCAGTGCGCAGGCTTCTCACTGTGGTGGCCTCTTGTTGTGGAGCACTGGCATATGGGCTTCAGTAGTTGTAGCATACAGGCTCAGTAGTTGTGGCTCACGGGCTCTAGAGCGCAGGCTCAGTATTTGTGGTGCACGGGCTTAGTTGCTCCATGGCATGTGGGATCTTTCCGGACCAGGGCTCGAACCCGTGTCCCCTGCATTGGCAGGCAGATTCTTAACCACTGCGCCACCACGGAAGCCCCTCAACTCATTCATTCTTCCAATAAATATTTTATCATCTTACAACTGAAGTAAAATGTAGCATTTTAGTCTCAAATGTTAACTACTAAAAATAAAAAACAAAATAATAACTTGGTCTTAATCCCAAATACAGTGCTTGTGTCCAATTCAGGTTCCTAAAGTATTGCTGAGTAAACAATATTGTCATTTGTGATGGAAAGAGATAGACAAAGGCAACCTTCAAATCTGAATCCTTGACTTTCTGCAAACTGTGCTAGACTCTTGAAGGATATGTGTGTGGTGTGTACCTATTATTGTGACATATTGTGGTATGATAAAAAATAAATATGTAGTCTTTGCCCGTGTTCCTGGCATAGAACTCCTAAACTTTTGAACTATCCTGTCTTCTGTATGCTGATGTGATGCGATGACCCATGGGGGCGGCAGTGTTGGTGGTAAATAGATTCACGATGGGGGCTGGAAGCCAGAAAGACCAACCACATGATTAGAGGTTAGAACTTACAGCCCCGCCCCCTGATCTCTGGGGAGGGGAGAAGAGATGGAGATTGAGGTCAATCACCAGAGGCCAATGACTTAATCAATTACACTTATGTAAAGAAACCTCCATCAAAACCCCTACATGATGGGGCTTGGGAGCTTCCAAGTTGGTGACCACACTGAAGTGCTGGGAGGGCGCCGTCCCAGCAGCAGCCCCTGTACCTTGTCCTATACATTTGGCTGCTCCTGAGTTGCATCCTTTATAATGAACTGGTAATCGTAAGTAAAGTACTTTCCTGAGTTCTGTGAGTCATTCTAGCAAATTGTCAAACCTGAGGAGGGGATCGTGGGAACCCCTGGATTTGTAATTGGCTGGGCAGAAGCATGGGCAGCTGGGGGGCACCCCATTTGCAGCTGCTGTCTGAAGTCGGGGCAGTCTTGCAGCACTGAGCCCTTACCCTGTGGGGTCTGTGCTAGCTCTGAGAGTTCATGTCAGAACTGAATTGGATTGTTGGACACCAGGTGATGGTGGGAAACTGCAGAACTGGTGTGGAAAAACGACAGGTATTTGGTGTCAGGTAAAACCACACACACATTGTATTATGTTCACCCACGTTCCTGTTGAATTCAGGCATTTCTGTTAAAATTGCTTTGGCCAAGGAAGTGAGGGGAAGTGGTGTGAGTCTCGGCCAGGCAGAGCCTGGAGAGCAGCGTGGGTTTCCCTGTCTTTCCTCATCTGTCATGACGACCAGCAGTGTCCTAAACAGAGGCTGCTCCTTCAGCCCGGGTCTCAGAGTGAAGATGATGTACAACAGAGCTGGGGATGGACCACGAATAAGAAATAAAACTTGTGGTTAGGGTTTAGGCATAACTTGTCTCTACAGCATAACCTAGCTTATTGTTAAGGTTCAAGTGATACGGAATAAGGGATTCATTATGCGAACTAGACTTTATGCAGTTGTGGGAAGTGGGGAACGAGTCCATCCATCAGAGGGTGTTGCCGCTGGTCTCCTGGTGCACCTGGAGCCGCCGCAGGGCAACAGGGCTGGGGGAGGGGAGGACAAAGTGGATTCTGCATGTGCACCTGCACAGAACTTGAAGACGGTAAAGGAGGAAAGTCAGTGGGACCTGAGAAGCTGCAGTTGGACTCCTGCTCACGGGCATGGCGAGAGTGAGCTGGGAGGTCAATGGACACGTGGATGCGCTGCCGGGACTGGACCCCGACTTGGACCTCAGAGCAGGCTGGCTTCTGCTGTCCCTCTGCTTTGCTCATCTCCTGCAGTTTCTCCCGTCGCCAGTCCTAACTCAGAACTGGATGAGAGTTCTGGGAAACACAGTCCCAGCTTCGCTAAATTGACACCCACACAAGCATCACTGCTATAAAATACTCCAGGAAAAATGCATGCTCTACTACAAGCCAGAGTCCTCTTCCCAAATCCCTATCTGCACTCAGACTTTGGTGAGCTGAGGGGGACGATTTGTGAACGTCAAGCTCCTTTGCTTCCTTTAGCCTAAAACCTAGACAACAGCGAGGCCAATGGCCTGTGGCTTAGGCTCTCTGTCGTCGAACCATATCTGATCTTGGCCCTTGAGATTAGCACTTGAACCGTGGAAGAAGAATGAAGACTTTTCCTGCCAAGGCCTGAAGAGGAGATTTACTAAGCTTCTGCTCTCCATGTCTCCTTACCCTGGTCCTGCCAGACCTTGCAGGGGTGGGGAGAGAGCAAAGATAACTAAAAGGAATTTTTACTCCTAAGTCTCATTTACTGTTCTCTACTTGTCCCATGTAAGTTTGAGAACTACATTGTATCCTTTGATCCATAACAGGATTCTTTGCTTTTGGAGACGGACAAATGGTCCACCAGAAGTTAGAGTGCTCCGAACAGACTTAATTTTCGAGAGAAAGTAGACTTCTAATCACAGTGGTTGAGCCATGGGGTAGACCATTTACGACATTGGTTTTGTATTATGGCTAAGACTGTCCATTCCTGGAAGAAAGAGTCTTTTTCTTTAGATCACATCATACCTCTGCTTAAAAAATCAGTTTTCCACTGTCCTCAGAACAAACCACTAATTTATATCATCTCCTCCAAGGCCTTATATGACCTTGCCCTGGGCTGTGTCTCAGACCTCACGTCTTACCGCTCTCCCTTCTGTTCACTGCAATCCAGCCACACTAATTTCATTTTATTTTTCCATCAAACAACTAAGCTCTGCTAAGCAAATCTGCCTTTGTGCTTACAATGGTCTTTGCCTGGAATGTTTTCTTTTGAGACCTTTGCATGACAGGTTATAGTCTCATTATTATCTTATTATAGTCTTATTAGCCTTTAAAAGGCCCTTTTAAAAGAGGCCTTTTCTGAGCTTTCAAAGAATTCCATTCTCTCAACACAATCCTGTTTATTTCTTTCATAGCATTTACCATAATCCTTAACTACCTTGTTTACTTCTTCATTTGCCCATTTTCCTCTCCAAGACTAGAATATAAGCTTATAAGGGTATCTATTTTGTCTACCTTGTTGATTACCCTACCTCTTTAAATAGCTATTGGAGGGACTACCCTGGTGGTCCAGTGGTAAAGAATCCGCCTTACAATGCAGGGTTCGTGGGTTTGATCCCTGATCAGGGAACTAAGATCCCACATGCTGTGGGGCAACTAAGCCTGCGTGCCACAACTACTAAGCTTACGCGCCTCAACTAGAGAGCCTGCGTGATGCAAACTACAGAGCCCATGTGCTCTGGAACCTGCACGCCACAACTACAGGGCCCAGGCACCCTGGAGCCTGTGCGCCACAACTAGAGAAAGAAAACCTACTACCACAATTAGCAAGAAGCCCACACGCCACAACGAAAGATCCCGCGTGCTGCAACTAAGACCCAACGCAGCCAAAATTAAATAAATAAATAAAAATTAAAAAAAAATAGCTATTGGATAAAAAATAAATTTAGCCTTTGGCACTGTCTAAAATATGCAAATTGATGAGCTTTATCCTTCAAAGGAACCCGAAACTCAAAGTACCTAAATATAAAGTTTTTATTCTTCTAAGTCTACTCAGAATAAGTGGACAACTGTTTTCATAGGTTGAACCATTCATGTGCTACATTAAGTCATCCTGGAAAAAAAAATTAGCAGGAAAGGGGTTAAGCATAGTTTGGACGCAAGACCCTGTCGATGCAAAATGCTGTCAGATTGAAGAAGAGCAGTTGCAAACCAGTCACCAATGTGCTTGCTCCCAGCAAATGCACATCACAAATCTTGCAGGCTTATGGCTGTTCATCACATCTGGTCACACTTCATCATGAGCCTGAAGGTGTCTGTAAACATGCCCTGAACATTGGCTCAAAAGGAAAAAGGTATAATCTTGTCACATAAGCAATTATTTAAGGCAAAGTAAAAGAAACAGTGAAATTGATGACATTTTCTTTCACAAAGCCCTGTCAAATTATACTGGCCCAAGGAGTTTACCAGCCTGTCTAAAGTTGACTCACCTTTCTTTTCCAAGTGCATCTCAGGCCCACTTGAATCAGATGGTTGACGATGACAGTGTCGTGGCACCAAAATTTGGGGTCTGACGTAATACATCACACTTTTGGAGAACTGTATTTCATTAATAAATCTGTCTTTACCCCCGTATCTTGGCACACCTTGTAGTATCATAACTATACTATCCGTGATACAACATTTATACACGTGCAACGTAATAAGATCAATATGAAATTTGTCTAGATTATTCAAGTTTTATACTTCTCCCACTGAAAGTATTTATTACCGCTTCCTGCAAACACACATAAGGAAACTGGGTGGACGGAGTCCACAAGACCAATCTCATCCCTGAATTCAGACTCAGGACAATGATCCTATCTTGCCCACAACTTCCACACTGCTCCACAGCCATGAGATCCTACAATCACTCCCTTTTGAGGTGGAAGATTTAGATGTGTAAGGACACAGTCTTCAGATTTCTGCTCATGTTCGGTCATTATGACTTTACAGGAACAGTAGAACTGACTTTCTCCACTGCCAATATCCCCAGTCTCCTCACATTTTACAAGTGTGGAGATACAGGCAAGCTTCCTTCCTTATTCTACTCTGTTTATCTTTTTAAGGCCTTGACAAACCTTAGTATAAACCTCTTCTAAATCGCAGCTCACAACCATAGATGTCACGCTCTGAGTCATTCAGAGAAGGCAGCAAAATGGGAAACTTGTCTGTAGCCTCATAAACAGAGGATTTGACACTAGGGCTTTCTACTGCTGATGATTTGGAGCAAAAAATCCTGTTTCCCAGATGGATTTTTAGCAGGGCTCCGGTTCTAAACTACTGCACAGTGAAATGGAGAGAACACTGTCACTCTAAAAGCAACGATGTTTCTCTAAAAGTGCTTGCTAGACGCCATCATTTAGGATGCTGGTAACGTTAATCAGATTTATAGTCTCCCTCAGCAGGACAATGCTAACTTCCTCAAACTTGGATCTCCCAGACTTCCTATCCTTTAATACAGGTATGTGCTAGGAAGAAAGACAAAGCTTTCAAAAGCAGAAGACAGTTAACAGAGTCCTGCAAGGCCTTTGATCTTCCATGAGTTACAGAGTCATGGCCCCTGTGGATAGGAAAAGCCTTTGTACAGAGTGGTAAACTATGTTGTTAAGAGATGGGGGAAAGAGGCTCAAGGGTGAGGGGCCCTAGAATCACTGCTCATTCGTTCATTCTCTCTCTTTCTCTCTTCTATCAGAAGAGACTCACATGGGGGGAAAAGTGTTGACTTGAAGGAAGCTGAGGTTTGCCAACTTTTCAAGTATTCCTGACTTTTTAACTTGGGTATTGACACCCTAAGTGACCGGCTGACACCAGGGCCTCAGGCCAAATGGAATGGACTGCTTAGGTCACCTCCCATTTTCCTTCTATAGCCCCTTTCCCACCAGTTTTGTGAGTCAGTGCCCTTAGGCGGCTCAGCCCCATTCCTTATTCCTCATTCACCCAGACACTGCACACAAAAACATTTCCCTCCCCATGTTGAAAACAAATAATTATTGTTTAGAGAGTAAATGTAGCTTGGCTCACCAAACGCTGATTATGTGAAACCACATTATAAACATGCAAATGTGGAAGATTCCATATAGTACACCAAATAAATAGACAATTTCTAAATCTCCACGTTCAATTCCTATTCTAATTCATCTTATACAGAACTAGCCAATTAATCACTCTTTAACAACACTTCCAATGTCTCTACCATACCCTCAAATTTATAATTACTACAAATTGCCTATAGAGCAAAACTTCCAAATTTTAATCTTGGTAAGTTAAGTCTCTCCATTAATTTAGTGAAAAAGACATGCCAAGGACTCCATTAGCCATTGCTGAGGATACAAAATGAGCATAATGATTCCTGCTTTCACTGAATTTATAACCTAATTGAGAGAATATATGTACAAAAATAACTACAAGGCAGAGTATATATGCCACAAAGGAAGCATAAATAATAGCAGCAATTATACACTAAGCATTTACTGTGTCCCAGGTAGTTCACATCTTTTATCACGAATCCTCACAACAACCCTAGAACCTGGATGTTGATATCTCCATTTACAGACAACAATAGCAACAGCAATTGCCCAATTCCTGTTAGTGCCAGGCGCTCTGTATACACGATCACACTTAATCCTCACAACAACTCTTATTTTATAACTGAGTGTGGGTGATTTGCCTGAGGTCACAGAACTAGTCAGCAGCTGCTATGGTCTGAGTGTGTGTGTCCCCCTCCCATACACACATGTTGGAATCCCAATGCCCAGTGTGATGGTATTTGCAGATGGGGACTTTGGGAGACAATTAGGTCATGAGGGCAGGGTCTTCTGAATGGGATTAGTGACTTTATAAAGAAGCCCGAGAAAGCTTCCAAGTCCCTTTCTACCACGTGAGGAGACAGTGAGAAGTCTGCAACCTGAAAGAGGGATTCACCGGAATCCGACCATGCTGGCACCCTGATCTTGGACTTCCAGCCTCTAGAACTGTGAGAAATACATTTCTGTTGTTTACTCGTCACGCAGTCTGTGGTACTTTGCTATAGCAGCCTGAACAGACTAAGACAGTGGCAGAACCAGGTTTCAAACCAGGTCTCTGACTCCAAAGTCTTTCTTCCTTATACTACGCCATGTGCCTTCTTAGGGAAAAAGCTCAGAGAAGGTCAGCAGCTTTGCCAGAGTTCATCAAGCTCTTAGGCGGCAATAAGGACTGAAAGACAAATTTATTTTACTTTGAAGTATATGCTTGCTTCCTTTTCCTCTTTCTCCTCCTCTTCCCTTCTCTTCCTGAACAGTTCAGTCCTAAAGCCCCGAGATGGGGCAGAGCAGCCCTGCTTGGGGACGGGGGGGTGGAAACCCAGAACCTGGGCAGGAGGTCTCTGTAGGAAGGAGGGTCTCACTGGGGGGGGGGGGGAACGTGTGGCGTCCGAGCCCGGGCAGAGTCGTGGGGGTGTCCCCATGGAGGGCTTGGCCAGGTGACGGGTGTTGGAGCGCAGGCGCTTAGTCTGAGCGTCAGAGCTTGCGTAGATTAAGAAGGTTTTCCACATGGGGAAGTGGTGGCCTGGCACAGGTTTTTAGAGCCCACATAGGGTGAGGATATTTTGGGGTGTGTGTGTGTGTGTGTGTGTGTGTGTGTGTGTGTGTGTAAAGGTGAGGGAATGGTGGGAATGGGTTACATACAGGGGGATTGGTCAAATAAGTAAGTGCATTGTGAATAATGGGAGGCTGGTTTCTCAGTGCCAAAGAAGGGAATTACAAACAGGGACAAGCACAGAGTAAAAATAAAATAAAATAAAAGTTAAAATAGGCATTAATGTAAACCCATGGTTTTCAATACAAAAGCAGATACAAAAATAATCACGTAAATGTTGGAATGTGTGTATGTATGTGCGTGTGTGTATACACACACATATATTTATATATGTTCATATATGTGCGTATGTTCCCTAGCTCTGTCTACCCAGCATCAGTGAGCATACCTGGTGTCCACACCTTGGCTTCTAAAATGCCATTTTCCACTAAAAGGAACCAAGACTCTTTGGAGAAATGGCTAATTCCAAGGCTGGGGCAAGGAAAGTACAACATGAATTGGGAACTCCCACTTGTGCGAGAAAGAAAGTAGTCAAAGATGATGGGAATGATGGGAAAAAGATACAGAAGCCAACTTAAAAGGGTTCCCACTGGTCTAATACAGGACAAATTTAGCATCGATATAGATCATGATAATTATAGATTAAATCTCTTGAATAAAATAGGAAAACATGAGTTCATATTAATATAAAGAACTATATACATGGATAAAAGTTTCAAGAGAAATGGGACATTATATAGTTTCAAAATACCTCTCTACAAAGCACTTAAAAGAAAAAACAGTGGAGAAGCCTGGCAGACCCCTTCTCGATCAATTAATTGCTGTGAACACCATCAGCCATGGGACACACTGAAACTTGTACCCATAGATAGGATTCAATGAGAACACAGTGGCGTTCTCTGGTGTTTCTGGCAAAGAAGCATAACCAGATTCTAGTCACGAGGAAACATCAGACAAAACCAAACCGAGAAACTTTATACAAAATAACTGGCCTGAAATCTTCAAAAGTATCAAGGTCATGAAAGTTAAGGAAAGACTTGTTTCAGACTGAGGGAAACTAAAGAGAGATGACAACATAATCCAATCACTTCCAAGTTTTCTGTAAGTTTAAGATTGTTTCAATATAAGACGTTATTAGAAAGATATACTCTCCTGTGTGCTTTTCTTCATGGAAGAGATGGAATTGAGGGAGGATTTAGATAGGTAGCGATGTCTAGGAGGAAACCTTTTCATGTACAAAAGTGGTGTTTTCAAACACATTTAGTGCTTTCCTATTGCCAGAGAAATGGGTGGCAGAATAGAAAAGTGGCTAAGATGGGCACTGGAGACCAGGATTCAAATGCTGATTTTTGTCTTTGAATAAGTTGTGTGACTTTTGACTATTTGAGTCTCAGTTTCATCATCTGTAAAATGGGAATAAAGCTGATGTTTTTGTGTGAGAATTAATGAAATTAGGTATGTCAAGGGCACAGCATAGTTCCTGCCACATAGTAGGGTTAGCAATGATGATGAAGATATAATAGTGATGATCTGAACTATTCTTTAGGGGAGGTAATCTGTCTGTGTTGTGTAGAAAGGATTGGGATTTGTGCAGAGTGACCCTGAAACAAAGCAGAGCAGTTGGGAAGCTATTAGCGATTGTCCAGATGAGAGTTGAGTAATGACTGTTGGAATGGAAGGACTTTGGCAGATAAGGGTTTGTTTGGGTAAATTCTTCAGGTTTAAAGCAATGAATTAGAGCTCAGGATGATCCCTAGAAGCTTAAAGATTGCTCTGATTTGCAATCCCTGGCGGAGAGAGGGGAGCAGTGCCATTAGTAGTGTTTGCTGCCTAAGGTTTTTGCATCAAATGAGATCATATATATAAAGAATATAGTGTGTTTGGCCAGTAGTAACAACTCAAGGAAGGTTAGGTACTATGATTCATTTTTTCCTAAAAATTTTGGATAGAAAATGGAATGCATTGCTCTGAAATTCTTTCAGCGAGGTCATGCTTCTTCTCTAAGAGGCTTCAGCTGGGAAACCTGTTATTGGAATAACCCATCTAACTTCGAAAAGGGAGAAGAAATCACCTGTGTCCAGTTCCTTTCCCTGACTACAGTTACACAAGACGGGCTGGGGAGCTCAGGGATGAGTGAGCTGGTACCAAATGATCTGAGACTCACAGCCTTAAAATCTCACTCCTCTCCCCTAGTAAGGCCACTGCGTTGCAACTTCTGTTTCCACGCTTTCCCTCTAAAACTGCAGTTCTGCATGTTTACCCTGTGTCCTTCAAAGCTGCACTCGGTGCTAATTTTAACTGATTCCCACTGCATTTTCTGAGGCAAAATTTGAATGATTTATTCCCTTACCCTCCCAGGACTGAAACAGTCATCTTGGGTTGGAAGGCTCTTCCATATTTTGCGGGTTGGGAGCCCACTGGTAAGCTACCTCTCTAGTTCTCTCAGTATGCGAGAGCATTGTATAGTGCTGCTTATTGGCTCAAATTACTTCTACTGAATGTAAGTTAGGGGTCCTAGGACTTTGCATAAATTGTTCACAGCTGTATTTCCAGTACTTAGAATGTTGAAGGAATGACATAACTGCCCCAGAAGAAATGTATGTAAAGAAAACAGAAAGAACCATGCAATTGGTCTGGGCTCTAGGAGTAAAGCTTGCTGAAGTTTATAGTGGTCAAACTCAGATTTTTTCTCTCTATTCTTTGCCTACTTCTTTCCTAAAACTTTTTTTTTTTTTTTTTGGCAGCCTGTGCTTTGATTGGGATACAAGCTGAGCAGTGGCTACTAAAGCTATTCCTGTTTTTTGTTTGTTTGTTTTAATGTTTTGGAGATATAGGGCTGCATCTAAGGTATTAGTTTATTTAACTCAGGCTTTCTACTTGTGCAAGGATACATCCTTTTACAAAACTGAATTCTTCTCTTACATGAGTGAGTCTCAAGGTCACAGGAATAGCATCATGAAGCTGCATCAAATGCACAGAATGTTCTTATAACCATCATGTCAGTAAAATGGTTATACCCATTAATATCCATTAGAAGGGATATGTGTCTGTTTCCAACTACTATTCCTGCATGAAGTGAATTTTCTAATTTAAAAAGGCTGAATTCGGCTCATTTTATACATTAAGTATGATGTCAATGTATTTTAGTGATTAAAATTGCCAATGTAATTCTGTGGGTTTTTTTCAGATGTAAAATGATCCATAAAGTGGCAATATGCCCATCCTAATTAAATAATGATCAGAATAATCATTGCAAACAACAAAGGGTAATGCCACTGTCCTTTAAAGGAATTTTATAAGAATTATTTGACTCGCTGTCAAAAAGCATTTACTGAGAAATGAAAATCACAGTGTGATCTCTAAATCATTTAGTATGCAACATTTGGTCAGATCAGTCACGGTATTTGAATTAAAGCTAGAAACAGAAATCTAAATCAGCACAACCCCAAAACAAATATACTGAATAATGGAGAGCAGGTGGGAGACAATTAGAAGATCTGGGATCATGCCGTGTCTTTTTCTTTTCTTTTCTGTTTTTTTTGGAGGATTTCGTTCTGTTGTTAAGTATGCTGTAAACTACTGCAGAATCCCCCTCAAAACCCAGGTATGGAGATGGTGTGTAAGCACTTCAAAGGGGGAAGACTGGAAGGATAATGGGACATAGAAAAACAAAAATGACAAGGAAGCTTCTGTCGGCAGCATGTGATTAAAAATCCCCACACCAACCTGGTGGTGTGCTTATTTCTAAGAATGACACTCACTTTGAAGTCTGTCCTTTGAGTCAGACCTCTGTTGGGCCAAGGGCCTCCCTTACTGCTGACATGATAGATCAAAGGGAGCACCTTGCACTACCCACGAGGCACGTGGCTAGCACGACATCCCAGAAACAGAGCAGCTCACAGACATGGAAGCAAAGTCCCATACAAAACACTGTTTGCTTTTCAAAGGATGAACTGCTCTGAAAAAGACCTTTAGGACAGCAAATTCAGTGGTGGTTATTTGCCAAGTTGCTATTAGTTTTTGCCCAGGGAGAAAAGAATGAACAAATCATTAGAATGTATCGATCAGTTACCTGGGCATCTGCTCTGAAAACATGGCTTGATTTGTACAGCAGGTTTGTCTCAGGCACCTGGACGCTCAGGGAGATGAGATCTGTCTCTGATCGCCATCTCCGCTTTGCCAGAGCTTTCAGAGAACACCAGGTTTCCTCACTGCCACACTGGAGAAGGCCTCCTGCAAACACTTGGATAGCAAGAGTCACCATGACAAGTGGACCATTCCTTTGCTGTTGCCAAGATCAAATTAAATTTTCAGAATTTCACTTGTAAATGGTTACAGCTGATTCATGATTTTCATTTCTTTGCCAGACACCCAAATGGCTTTTGAAAAGCCTTCTAGGGCAGAAGTAAATCCTCACGTCTGGATAAATAGCTCAAATCTCATGCGAGATAATAGCCAACCTTCTACTTTTCCCCTGGTGCCCACTATTGCTTCAATGCTACTACTCTTTAGTTTGCCTGTAGAAGAGGAGCATCTTCCTCCAAAGATAATGCTTTTTGGATGTACCACCACCTGTCCTGACTCGTGGCTGCCTTGTGCTGACCTTGTGGTCACTGTCCCTCATGTACTGGGATGGGGCACCTGCTCATGGTGGGCAGTCAGCGCCCTACCTGCAGACAACACCCTAGAAGTTATCAACATCCATAACTGACACCTGAGCCTCCACCATCTTGACTCCAATGACCCGAATCTCCACTCCACTTCAGACACGCACTTTAAGGACATCTTACGACACCTCTGAAATCTTAACCACACTTGGACCACAAATTCCTAGCCATGCTTTCACCTTCCTGAGGTTTTTTTTTTAACATCTTTATTGCAGTATAATTGCTTTACAATGGTGTGTTAGTTTCTGCTGTATAACAAAGTGACACCTTCCTGAGTTTTAATCTCATTTAGATATCTAGTCCCTAGATTCTTCTGCTTTGTCCAGTTTTCCAGTTCCTCTTAGCCTTCACTCTTTCTTTACCAAACTGTATATTGTGGTTGACAGCATTTATAATAACCTCACTATGTAAATTCATGCCATTGGGCTCCCCTCGTGGCGCAGTGGTTAAGAATCCGCCTGCCAATGCAGGGGACACGGGTTCGAGCCCTGGTCCAGGAAGATCCCACATGCCACAGAGCAACTAAGCCCGTGCGCCGCAACTACTGAGCCTGTGCTCTAGAGCCCGTGAGCCACAACTACTGAGCCCGCGTGCCACAACTACTGAGCCCGCATGCCACAACTACTGAAGCCTGTGCACATAGAGCCCACGCTCTGCAACAAGAGAAGCCACTGCAATAAGAAGCCCGTGCGCTGCAACAAAGAGTAGTCCCTGCTCTCCACAACTAGAGAAAGCCCGCGCAGCGACGAAGACCAAACGCATCCAAAAATAAATAAATTTATTTAAAAAAAAAATTCATGCCATTGCATCCTCACCACCAAACCCCAACCCTAGAACAATGCTCCAATTTACCTTCTCCATCCCTACACCCAGAGAGCCAGGGCGGCTGGAGAAATGCAGGGAATGTGTAGGCAGGTTCTGCTGCAGGATCTCTAACCTCACCAGGGCACTTAACGCTGCCAGTGGAGTTTCTTTCATATTCATGTACTGGAGAGATCAGATGAGATGCTGGTGAGGGTCAAGGCTGTTCTTTACGTAAGAATGGCCACTGTTTGGAGCAGAAGTGTGGCCACTCCATGGCTCCTCAACAGCCTACACTGCGGCCTAGCAAGAGAAGGTGAGGCAGACCTCCTCGCGGGTAATCAAATGTAAGAATGGCATCTGAAGAGACTGAAAGAGGAGCAGACATGTAGAGAGTAAGAATCATAATTAGTAAAGTGTTCCCCCTACTCCCCTCTTTCTTCATAAATGTATATTATTTATTATTTAGACAACAGAGTGGACAAACCAGGGCAACTCTCTGGGAATCAGATGGGTAGGCCTGGCCAGGGCAGAGCCAGGTCTTGTGGGACCTGAAGCTCATACAATTTTGAGGTACTCTCTTAAAAAATACAAAATCAACAGTCACAAAAGCAATTCAAGTGCATTTAAAAATTGCTGTTATTTTATATTGAGCTAGATCATTGTGTAGTCAAATCACTCTTATGTGGCGACTACTGATGTACTGATGAATACATATAGTTTTGCCATGAAGCACTGGTTTCTTCAGGCCACTTAACTGAGTTAGTGGTACTTTTGCAAAGTGTTCTGCCTGGAACTGTGAGCCTTAATCCTGCCAAGATGTGCTAGGTTCACATCAGGATTTGACATGATACAGTGGGAGGTGTAAGACACGTGACCTCTCATACAGATATACTGGCTGCTGGTAGAAGTGCTACAGATTTATGCTCTAAAAACACAAATTCTGAAAACAAATTTTACTTCACATGATTTCCATAAAAATATATATAGTGCATTTATAATTGTATGTGCTTTACTGTCAAGCACATTTCTGACAGCAGCGTATGTCTGTCTTGACTAGATGGTGATAAGAAATAAATCTTATGCTTACAATTATACATGTCTGATGATATGAAGACTGTTCTACAGAGCAGATTCTGGCTTCATACATCTCAAACCTCTTGAACACTACTTCCGGTCCTGAGCGCTATAGGATGAGTTTGTATCTCTTTGCTTCCCCTGCCACAAAGTCATTGTGTTGGCATAGTGGGTGGAAGAAGACAGCTAATAGTAACTGCAGATCAAGTGACTTCAAGTCATATAAATATAATCCCACTTACACCAAACAAAATATATCCCAAATTCCACCTCCCTTCCCATGGATCCCTCAAATACCATGGCTTTTCCAAAGACAAGGGGGGTATGAGTGACAGAAGTAAAGTTTAAGTGGAATGAAGCACTGGTCTGAAAAGATTACAGTTAAATATCTTACTTTTCCAATACAGATGAGCACGGAACACATCTGAAACAGGCTCTCCTTCACTGTGGAAGACAGCATGGAGGTGTCTCAAAAAACTAAAAATAGAACTACCATATGACCAAGAAATTCCACTGCTGGGTATATATCCAAAAAAAACCCAAAAACACTACTTCAAAAAGATGCATGCACCCCAATGTTCATAGCAGCATTATTTACAATTGCCAAGATACGGAAGCAACCTAAGTGTCCATTAACAGATAAATGGATAAAGAATATGTGGTGTGTGTATATATATATATATATATATATATATATATATATATATATATAAGGGAATACTACTCATTCATAAAGAAGAATGAAATTTTGCCATTGCAGCAACATGGATGAACTTGGAGGGCATTATGCTAAGTGAAATAAGTCAGGCAAAGAAAGACAAAAACTGTATGATATCATTTATATGTGGAACCTAAAAAATATAAGAAACTAGCGAATATAACAAAAAAGATGCAGACTCACAGATATGGAGAAAAGCTAGTGGTTACCAGTTACCGGGGCAATATAGGGGGAGTGGGAGGTACAAACTATTGGGTGTAAGACAGGCTCAAGGACGTATTGTACAACACAGGGAATATAGCCAATATTTTGTAGTAACTGTACATGGAAAGTAACCCTTAAAAATTGTATACAAAATTTAAAAAGTTAAAGAAATAGGCTGTTCTTGTGAGGGTCTTAAAGTTCACACTTCATTAGCTTTACAGTAAATTCATATTTGCATCTGGACTCTCAAGGCTCGACTGGCATATAATCTGGAGGTTCCTAGTAGGGAAGATGGGCCACTCTAATACTAGTACTCATTGGAGAACAAGCATCTTCCTTATCCTCTTTGAAGATGACTTGAATAAGAGGTATTCAAAATCCAAAGAGTAAGGATTAAAGTGTTTTTTGAGTTAAATGAGATACTAAAATTTCTTTAGGGCAAAAGGAAAGAGATTAGCTGTAATCTGCCACTAACTCTCACAAGAGAGTAACTTAATCGCAGGAGAAACCAATTCTGCTTAAATAACATGAATGAGGAGTAGCTGGTGTCAGGCAGAACCACCTGCATGTTTGCAGCCCCGGGGGCTAGATCCCCACCTCAAACCACTGGCCAGTAAGTCACCTCAGGCCACCTGGGATAAGAAATATGTGGTAGCCATGAATTGTCCACACAGCACATCAACTCACTGGAGATGATAAAGTTGTTCCACTTAGAGCAGGGTTTGGCAAATTTTGTGAAGGATCAAGTAGTAAATGTTTTAGGTTTTGCAGGCCATCCGGTCTCTGTTGCAGCTACTCAACTCTGCCACTGAGAAAGCAATGCGCAAGGAAACAGCCAAAACGCCAATGAATGAGCATGGCAGTGTTCCAGTTAAACCTCATGATGGATGCTGAAATCTGAATTGCATATGATTTTCATGTGTCACAAAACATTATTTTTGTTTTGAAACTTTTAAAAAATATAAAAACCATTTTTTTTTAGTTTGAAGGCTATACAAAAAGAGGTGGCAGGCCAGAATTTGCCCCAGACTATAGTTTACTGATCTCTGTTCTTCAGATATGCTCAGGGAAGATTTGGGATTAGGCTGATGGCAGGTTTAGATGGCCACTGCTTTTCTGTTCTACATTTCTATGCAGAGAGGGTATTTCTCAAGTTACAGGGAATACTGTGTCTCAGCTGCTGGGTGGCATCATGCTGAAGATCTAAAACACATTTGTGGGTCTCCTTCCTCAAAGTGTTCAAGAGCAACATTGACGCCTTCCTGACCCACGACTTTTGATTGGCTGCTGGTGGTTTGGCTTGGCTTGGCTGTTTGGATCAAGAGCGTATCCTGCAGACACATAGTACCCAAGTAGCTTCATGGGCACAGCCCCAGTTGGTACATCATTGGCAGCCAAGAGGGCAGCGCCTTGACTGTCAACACGGACGGGTCAGTCTTGCTGTCTGTACCTGGCGTCCTCTTCCTGTCACTGTGCTCCGCGTGGGTCCCTCTTATTATCATGAATTTTGAAGTCCCAGAGGCTTTTGCGCAGAAAGGATTAGACTCAGTTACTTGCATTTTAAGAAACATCAACTTAGTAATGTTACATCATTAAAAATGTCCTTTTCTTTAAGTTTAACATAGAAATCTTGTTGTTCCATTTGTAAATCTATACCTAAAATAACAATTTTACCTCCCCTTGTTCTTTTTTTTTTTTAAATATTCTTTTTTATTTATTTTTTGCTTTAGTTTTTTCATTTTAACTGTGTGTCCTGGAGATCACTTCATATCAGTTCAAAGAGTTCCTCCTTATTCTTTTTTTTTTTTTGACCTCGAGGCTTGCGGGATCTTAGTTCCCCCATCAGGGACTGAACCCGCACCCTCGGCAGTGAGAGCCCGAAGTCCTAACCACTGGACCGCCAGGGAATTCCCCTTTGTTCTTTCATTAATGTTTAATTAAGGTGCACAGGATAAACATCCTTGAATAGTCTTTAGTTTATCCAATTTGTTTAAACATTCTACATTGCATTTATAAATGTGTACAATGAATTTTACTTCAAATGCCTGACCAGGCAAGTTTACTACCTAAACAGATAACTCTTTATACATACTAAAACAACATACTCTAAACTTATAAAATTTTTTTAAACTTATAAATTTTAATATAAGCTATTAAAACTTATAAATATAGAGACTCGAGTTCTTCTAAGCATTCTGTTATTGTTTATGAGTGTAGTTAAACTCTCTTCCAACTTTTAACTTAAAATCACAAGTCTATAATCAATTATACATTTTAATTGGAATCTCCCTAACTAACCCATTAGATTCTCTATCACATCAAATTCTCTTAAACGTTACAAGCAAATAAATATCAAACACATATAGACTGTCCCAATGATTATAACACCTACACCTAAACTTAATCCCCAAAGTACAGGTAATATGGGTCAATTTACCTTCATTAATTCTTAATTTTATGCGACTAGAAAATGTTATCTCATTGTGCTTTTACCGTGCATTTTCTTGACCATTAATAAGGTTATGCTTTCTAAAAAAGAAAATTCTTAATTTTAAAGCAAAATGATCTTACCTTTTAAGTCAAGGGTTAGAAAACTATGTACAGCCCATTGCCAAATCTGGCCTGCTGCCTGTTTTGGTATGACCCCAAGCTAGGAATGGTTTTTACATAAGTGGAAGAAGAAGTAAAAGAAGAAGATTTCACATCCATAAATAAAGTTTTATGGGAACACAGTTGCACTCGTTTGTTTAAGTATTATCTACGACTGCTTTTGGGCTAAGATGTCAGTGTTGAGTGGTTAAGACAAAGGCCATATGGCCTAAAATATTTACTCTCTGGCCCTTTACAGAAAGTATGCTCCCTCCCTCCCTCCCCTCCCTGTTTTTTATTTTTAGAAGATGCAAGTCATGCTGTGCTTGAATTTCAGAAACCCAAATAAAGGATCATTGTAGCAGAAAGTTTTGCCTGAAGGGTGTTGGGGACTAAGGGCAAAGAGCTTTTTTTCCAAAGATTGTTTATCCTCTTTCCTCCTTCATTTACCCACATAACAACAAACAATAAAGACTGAGGATGGGAGAGCAGGAAACAAAGGGCAGAGACACCCCCTCCCCTTCACAGACCCACTCACCTACCCATCAACTGAGATGCAGGATCCAACTGGAGCCTCCCTGCCCAGTGGTGGGGGCCCTTCTCATAGAGCCCAGGAGGAAGTGCTCTAGAAGCTGTGGAATCAGCTTCTCAGTCCCATCTCCAAAGCTCACACGTAGGAGATTCTGCTTTCCTGCCTAGCCGCCTATGGGACCGTTCATCCAACTTCTCTGTATTTTGGTCCTCTTGCCTTGACACATGGTTTTCATTCAGTATCTCAGCTAAGTCTTTCTCTGGGTAGCAGCCCAACCTCCAGTTTATGCTTAACTTATGACTGTCCTGTCATCATATCAGGAAGTCTTAGATGTAATATTTGCATATGTTTTAATATGCAATATAGGTATATATTTGATTCATACAGTTTATCATTTGGATTGCTAGCCTTTCCTCATAAGCAATATTTCTACAGCATTTCTGGACCAGAAGTAAAGTCACAACAAACCACTGTGTCATCTAGACGAGAACAGAAAAAGTTCTGGCCCTTCAGTTGCTGTTAACTCTGCCTTTTAGTAACCTCATAAAAAGAATTGTTGAAATGTCTCCAGACTATTATTTAGAGTCCAGTTTTCATTTTCCAGAAAATCTAATGTCTTAAAACTAAAGTAAGGAAAGAAACTTAGAGAAGGAAGGAGGAAAACATAAGATAGGAAATGGAAATTTGTACAGAGAGGAAAAATAAGCCTGAGGGCTAAAATAAATATAATTCTTAATTACTACACTGAAATCATGGCAGGAATTCTATACCCCTTTCATTGCTTAAACAATACTTTAAAAATAGCTTTATTTAAGAAAGAGAAATGCTCAATGAATGGGCAACTCAAAATGCCCCCTGAAATAGAAAATTATTCTCAAAGAAAAATCAGAGTAGTTTGCTGAGTCTGAATGTAAAGTGTTTCTCACTTTTTGAGTTTTCACTTTGGTTCAGCCTGAAAGTATGATCTGTTTATCAAGATCATGAGTGACGGAGACCAGAAGCCAAAGTTGGATTAAAGATCGATGTTGGGATGCCATAATTATTGGGACTTGTACAGAGAAGCTTTAGGTATGGTAGCTGGGAATGTGGTAGTTTTATAATGTTTCAAGTATCTTTTTAGCCTATTTCAAAATTTCTGTAAGCCTGTTATTTATTTATTTTGCTTTTTGTAATTTTAATTATTTTTTTGTAGTGAGAACATTTAAGATCCTGTTAGCAAATTACTGGGATAATTTTGATCAAACTTTTTAAAAAAATTAAACGAAAAAGTCTATTTTTTAAAAAAGGATCTGATCAAAACTATCTCCACAAGTAGTTCTAGACAGCACGGCATCCTCCCTTTAGAAGAACTTTGTGTGAAAGAAATTATAGGCTTGCTAATGAACAATATACCTCATTAGGAGAGAGCTACACAGGCTTCTAGGCTGTGGCATGGAGAAGGGAATACAGATAGAAATTTAATACCAAAGCAAGGGCTGTAGTTTATAGAAAATCAGATCTTTCATGGGGGATGGGTGAGAGCTTTCCTAAACCTTTTCTGACCCTCAAACCTACCTTGTGAGATCTTTCAGGAGTTGGAGGGGCCATTTCATCTTTTTTATGTAGTATGTGAAGAGGAGAGGCTGAGACAGTTCTCAGGTTTTCAAAACATTTTTGCTACAAAATAAAACACCAAAAACAAGCGTAGAGCTTCAAGAATTATTACAAAGGGAAAATCCGTGTAACCACACCTAGGCTAAGAAACAAAACCTCGGACTTCCCTTGTGGCACAGTGGTTAAGAATCCACCTGCCAGTGCAGGGGACACGGGTTCAAGCCCTGGTCCGGGAAGATCCCACATACCGCGGAGCAACTAAGCCCGTGCGCCACAACTACTGAGCCTGCGCTCTAGAGCCTGTGAGCCACAACTACTGAGCCCGAGTGCCACAACTACTGAAGCCCACACGCCTAGAGCCCGTGCTCTGCAACAAGAGAAGCCACCCAATGAGAAGCCCACGAACTGCAATGAAGAGTAGCCCCTGCTCAATGCAACTAGAGAAAGCCCGCGTGCAGCAAAAGACCCAAGGCAACCAAAAATAAAAATAATTAAAAAAAAAAAAAAGAAACCTCAGTAGCACCCCACCACCCCTAACAGAGAACATTCCCCTGATTTTTATAGCAGTTACTTTTTTGTTGTTGTTCATGTGTAGTTTTAATCATCTGATTATCTCACCTATTGTATGGTCAGGCCATTCAAGATGGCTGTTCTCTTGCTCTCTGTACATCCTCTGCTCAACCAGCCCCTGCTTCACTCACAGGACTATCCAACCCTGTTATTATAGGGCTTAATTAGTAACTGCCTACATGCCTGTCCCCAACCCCAGAGGCTGGTTGCCCTAGTAATTGATGAGCCAACCTGAGATCAATTCCCCTTATAAATGGTAGTCTCCTTCTTCCCCAAAGATTGCTGTCATGTCCTGCCTGCTGTTCATGGTGGGATGTCGCTCCAAAAGACCCTTTGTTTCGGCCGTGAAGATCCCCTGCCCAATAAACCGTTGATGTCTCTGTCGCTTACTCTGGGCTTTCTTCCGTCCGGAGGCTGGACAACCACAAGGCTTGTAGGGTGTGGGGTGCAGCCCAAAACCTATTCTTTGATGCCTTTTCTCAAAATTCTTTTCGTTTCTGGGGTTGATTTTTTTGTTTGCTCTATTTTGTTCTCTCCGTTAGTTTGGAAGTTACACCTTCACCGGAAGAACACCCTTCAACATTTCCTTCAGTGAGTGTTGCTGATGAAGTCTCCCAGCTTTGTCTGACATATTCCACCCTCATTCTTGAAACATATTTTTGCTGGGTATACACTTAAAGGTTGGCACTGATAAAGTTAATTCATTTTTCAGGACCCAGAAAACCGAGGCCACCCTCGTGGCCTGGCTCACAAATCTAAACCCAAGTCAGCCCATACTCATGGGAAACACCTGTCAAGGAAAGCTAACATAATGCCAATCATAATCCTCTAACTCAGCTTTAGCTAGTTTACCTTACCACAGCTACTGGAAAATAGGACCTGCTAACCTTATAAAGAAACCCCTGACCTCCTAGTCAATCATGCCCATTTCTGCATTGCCTTTTCTAACACTATAAAATTTGCTTTTATCCAAAATAACTGGGCAGAGCACTCTACCGATTGTGAGGCAATGTACTCCTCCAATCCATGCCTTGTTTTCCCTTGAATAAAAGACAACAAACTTGTTATTAAGTTGTTTTAGTTTTGTCATATGATAGCATTTATTGTTGTAGTTATTATTTTTCAATTAAAGGTGTCATCCCACTGACTTCTGGCTTCCATTGAAAAATTAGCTACAGGCACACCTTGTTTTATTGTGCTTCAATGATTGCATTTTTTACAAATTAAAGGTTGTGGTAACTCTGCATTGAGCAAGTCTATCGGTGCCATTTTCCCAACAGCATTTGCTCACTTTGTGTCTCTGTGTGACATTTTGGTAATTCTTGCAGTATTTCAAACTTTTTCATTATTATTTGTTATGGTGGTCTGTGATCAGTGATCTTTGATGTTACTATTGTAATTGTGGTTTTTGTTGTATTTTAAAAAATTAAGATATGTACTTTTAATTTCCCAATTGGGAGATTGGGGCTGACATATACACACTACTATATATAAAATAGATTACTAATAATAACCTGCTGTATAGCACAGGGAACTCTCTACTCAATACTCGGTAATGGCCTACATGGGAAAAGAATCTAAAAAAAAAAAAAAAAGTGGATATATGTATATGTATAACTGATTCACTTTGCTGTATGCCTGAAACTAACACAACATTGTAAATCAACTATACTCCAATAAAGATTTTTAAAAAAAGATATGTAGTTTTAAAAAACATAATGATACTGCACACTTAATAGACTATAGTATGGTGTAAGCATAACTTGTATATGCACTGGGAAACAAAAAAATTAGTGTGATTCGCTTTATTGTGATATTCGTTTTATTGTGGTAGTCTGCAATTGAACCGGCAACATCTCCAAGGCATGCCTATATTAATCTGTTTGCTCACTGAATGAAAATAGATTACACTCCCCACTCCATTCCTGTTGCCTCCTTCCTGCTTTAAAAGTTTTCTTTTTGTCTTTGGTTTTTCCAAATATTCACTATATTTGGGGTTGAATATATTTTTTTAAACCCTGCTTTGGAATTCTAAGTTGTAGACATGATACCCACTAACCTTATAATACTTTAGATTGTATTTCCCAAAATCAAGGATATTCTCTTACATATTTATAGTACAATTATAAAAATCAGAATAAAAGTCTATAAAATAGTATCCTCTAATCAATAGATCTTATTCAGCTTTTGCAAATCATCCCACTAATATTCTTTTTCTGATCCAGGATCCAATCCAGGATCACAGTTTCATTTAGACATCTCTCCTTAGTCTCCTTTAACTTGGAAGAGCTCCTTAGTCTTTCCTTCTCTCATGACCTTGATATTCTTTAATTTTTAAAAAATAATTTTTGTTCCTGAATAAATGTTTTTCTCTAGATGATGAGCTAAGAGAGGTTTCAGGCTACTCTTTAAGAGCCCTTTCCTATGTTTAACACATCACATGTATTGATAATCTGTATTACCAATAAAGGAAAAGCAAAAGTAGAAACTATTATCACAATAATTCCTCTTTTAAATATTATTTTTTAAAGTCCTAGGGCCATTGTAAAATATTGTTTACCATTATTAATATCATACTTGCGTGATTCATGGATCTGATGAAAATCATCTTCAAGAGAACTTTAACCTGAATTAGTATTTATCTGAATTACTGTCATTAAAATACTCCATTTTTACCTTTTTTTTTAATTGACATATAGTTGATTTACAATATTATATTAGTTTCAGGTGATTCAATATTTTTATAGATTATACTGCATTGAAAATTATCACAAAATAATGGCTATATTTCCCTGTACTGTACAATATATCCTTGTTGTTTATTTATTTTATACATAGTAGTTTGTACCTCTTTATTCTCTACCCCCTATCTTGCCCCTTCCCTTTTCCCTCTCCCCACTGGTAACCACTAGTTTGTTCTCTGTATCTGTGGGTCTACTGCTGTTTTGTTATATACATGCATTTAAAAAAAAATGTTCAGATTCCACATTTAAGTGATACCCATAATACCCTCTAGGTCCATCCACATTGTTGCAAATAACAGAATTTCATTCTTTTTTTTATGGCTGAGTAGTATTCCATTGTATATCTATATATCTATATATATCTATATCTATCTCACATCTTTATCCATTCATCTCTTGATGGACACTTAGGTTGCTTCCATATCTTGGCAATTGTAAAATATGTTGCCATGAATATTGGGGTGCATGTATCTTTTCAAATTAGTGGCTTTTTTTCAGATATATACCCAGGAGTGGAATTGCTGGGTCATATGGTAATTCTTTAGTTTTTGGGAAATTTCCATACTGTTTTTCACAGTGGCTGCACCAATTTACATTCCCATGAACAATGCATAAGGGCTCTCTTTTCTCCACATCCTCACCAACACTTGTTATTTGGATTCTTTTTGAGGATAGCCATTGTGACAGGTGTGAGGTGATATCTCATTGTGGTTTTGATTTGCATTTCTCTGATGATCAGAGATGCTGAGCATCTTTTCATGTGCCTGTTGGCCATCTGCATATCTTCTTTGGAAAATGTCTATTCAGGTCTTCTGCCCATTTTTAAATCAGGTTTTTTGGGGTTTTTTTGATGTTGAGTTGTATGAGCTGTTTATATATGTTGGATGTTAACCCCTTATTGGAGTTAATATTTCCAAATATATTTGGAAATATATTTTCCCATTCAGTAGACTGTCTTTTTGTTTTGTTGATGGTCTCCTTTACTGTGCAAAAGGTTTTAAGTTTAATTAGGTCCGATTTGTTTATTTTTGCTTTTGTTTCTTTTGCCTTAGGAGGCCGATTCAAAAAAATATCTCTATGATTTATGTCAAAGAGTGTTCTGCCTATGTTCTATTCTAGGAGTTTTATGGTTTCAGGTCTTACATTTAGGTCTTTAATCCATTTTCAGTTTATTTATTTTATTTGTATATGGTGTGAGGGAATGTTTTAATTTCATTGTTTTACATGTAGCTGTCCAGTTTTCCCAGCACCAGTTATTGAAGAGACTGTCTTTTCTCCACTGGATAGTCTTGCCTCCTTTGTTTTAGATTAATTGACCATAAGTGCATGGGTTTATTTCTGGGCTCTCTATTCTGTTACTGTTTTTGTGCCAGTACCATACTGTTTTGATTATGGTAGCTTTGTAGTATAGTCTGAAGTCAGGGGGCATCATATCTCCAGGTTTGTTTTTCCTCAAGATTGCTTTGGTAATTAGGGGTCTTTCATGGTTCCATATAAATTTTAAGATTATTCTAGTTCTGTGAAAAATGTCATGGGTATTTTGATAGGGATTGCATTAAATTTGTAGATTGCTTTGGGTAGTATGGACATTTTAACAGTATTAATTCTTCCAATTCACGAATATGGGATGTCTATTAATTTGTATCATCAATTTCCTTCATCAATGTGTTATAGTTTTCAGAGTACAGGTCTTTCACCTCCTTGGTTAAGCTCATTCCTAGGTATTTTATTCTTTTTGATGTGATTTTAAATGGGATTGTTTTCTTGCTTTCTCTTTCTGCTAGTTCACTGTTAGTGTATAGAAAAGCAACAGATTTCTATATATTAATCTTGTATCCTGCAACTTTACTGAATTCATTTATTCTAATAGTTTTTTGGTGGAGACTTTAGGGTTTTCTCTACATAGTATCATGTTATCTGCAAATACTGTCAGTTTTACTTCTTCTCTTCCAATTTGGGTACATTTTATTTTTCTTCCTTGATTGTTGTGGCTAGAACTTCAAATACTGTGTTGAATGTAAGTGACGAGAGTGGGCATCCTTGTCTTCTTCCTGAATTTAAAGGAAAGGCTTCCAGTTTTTCTCTGTTGAGTATGATGTTAGCTGTGGGTTTGTCATATGGCCTTTATTATGTTGAGATATGTTCCCTCTATATCCACTTTGATGAGAGCTTTTATCATGAATGGATGTTGAATTTTGTCAAAAGCTTTTGCATCTATTGAGAGGATCATGTGATTTTTATCCTTTTTGTTAATGTGGTATATCACATTGATTGATTTACAAATCCTGAACCATCCTTGTGACCCTGGAATAAATCCAAGTTGATCATGGTGTACAATCCTTTTTACATATTGTTGAATTTAATATTTTGTTGAGTATTTTTACACCTGTATTCATCAGAGATATTGGCCTTTAATTTTCTTTTTTTTGTAGTGTCTTTGTCTGGTTTTGGTATCAGGGTAATGGTGGCCTCATAGGATGAATTTGGGAGTGTTCCATCCTCTTAATTTTGGGGGAATAGTTTGAGAATGATAGGTGTTAGCTCTTCTTTATATGTTTGGTAGAATTCCCCTAGGAAGCCCCCTGGTCCTGGACTTTTGTTTGCTGGGAGGTTTTTTGTTTTTGTTTTTTTAAATTACAAATTCAGTTTCACTACTAGTGATTGGTCTGTTCAGATTGCGTAGTTCTTCCTGATTCAGTCTTGGAAGGTTGTATGTTTCTAGAAATTTGTCCATTTCTTCTAGGTTGTCCAATTTATTGGTGTATAACTGCTCATAATATTCTTACCTTGTAGTATTTTAATATCAGTGTACTTTATGCTAGCTATTTGGCTTTGACTAACGATTCATTATATGTAAAAGTATAATTGCTTGTACTACATATACACATATAATTACATAGACATATATAATTGTATGTAAGGATACTACAAGTAATTAGTAAGTGCCACAATGGTCAAACAGCCATGGTGAAAAACTAGTAGTGTTTGGCAAAAAATGTCTGCATTATTGCATTAACCATGTTCTATAAACTTGGTGCCTTTATGAAGTTTCTCTAAACTTGATGCTTTAACATCTGCCCTGCATGCATATGCTGGGTATACCTTGTTCTTGACCAGCTAATAATATGCCTGAGTCACCTTGCTTTGGCCTCCTTGTGGGGAGTCCTACCCCTGGGGTTATGCTTTTCAAATACAAAACAACCAATCCACAGTCTACAGCCCTAACCACCTCTCTTACTGGACTTTTACACTCTAGATCATTTTACATCTGATCTAGTTACCCCTGGTCTAGGTACCAGACAACCAGGAACAGCCCCTATGCCTCAGAATCTACTGAAATTATTCAGACTAGCCAATCCTAAATCAGTTTACCCTGCCTCACCTGTTCCTGCAGAAACACGAAAAGGTGATTGTCCACGGTCCCTCTCTCTCCCTGGTGACTGACCACTGGTGACTCCTGATGTATCCTTCCCCTGCCCCACATTCACAATGGTGTAATGTGTACTCCCTCTCTTGGGATCTGTGAGTATAATAAACTGTCTTTTCAATGGTAGTTTTCTGCTAATCTGTTGTCCTCACCATTTCTAAATAATAAAACCTATTAAAACAATTATGAGTCAGTGCTGATTTGCTCATAAATTAGACTGTTTTGAAATAGTCAGCTGTTTCTGATTGAAGTGGAGAATGTTTAAATGTTTATTTATTTTAAAGACCTAGTAATAGGTACCATCACCGTGGTGAACAAACTGCAATCCTGTGAACAGCATGATGATGTTTTGGAGGGTCTCATATTTGAGTGATGCTAGACCAGAGGAAAGTGCTTCTGAAAAATCCTGCTGGAGAAATTACAATTTACAATCATATTGTTATATAAAATATTATGTCAAGAATAAATTTTTTTTTAATGCTAGCACATTTTAAAAATTTTAATTAATTAATTAATTAATTAATTTTTGGCTGCGTTGGGTCTTCGTTGCTGCGCGCAGGCTTTCTCTAGTTGCGGTGAGCTTTCTCTAGTTGCGGTGAGTGGGGGCTACTCTTTGTTGCGGTGTGCGAGCTTCTCATTGCGGTGGCTTCTCTTGTTGCAGAACACAGGCTCTAGGTGCGTGGGCTTCAGTAGTTGTGGCATGTGGGTTCAGTACTTGTGGCTCACGGGCTCTAGAGCGCAGGCTCAGTAGTTGTGGTGCACGGGCTTAGTTTCTCCGCGGCATGTGGGATCTTCCCGGATCAGGGATCGAACCCCTGTCCCCTGCATTAGCAGGCGGATTCCTAACCACTGCGCCACCAGGGAAGTCCCAAGAATAAAATATTTCTTAATCCTAGGTTTAACAGATTGAATTACTTCAGAAAGATGGTAGAAACTGTGTATCCCTTCTTAACCACATTTTGGTAACAATAGTTACAAACCCTGGCTAACTGAAATGAATTAGTAAGGGCACAAGGCAATATTTCTAAAAACAATTTTCTTAAGAGCATCAAAGAACCATATGTCTTAGTAGCCAATTCAAATGGTGTCAAATAGTGTTTGGTATTATAAAAGTTTAAGTGAGAGGCAGTTTTCATGCCATATGAACTTCCAGTAATACCAACTTAGACATGTTTTAATCTTTCCTGTTTAATATAACCACAAAGAAGTTTTTCTCAAAGAGCCTCATTTTGCAAGAACAAAAATTTTCAAGAGAAGGCCATGAATAATTTGTAAACTTTTGTTGATATTACAGTATTAATCAAGTATTTTTATATAACTGAATAAGGTCTAATACTTTAGAACTTTGCCAAACAGTACTCTCTATGGAAAGCAGCGAGGCTCTGGGGCGTACCTGTCCATACATCTATATAATAAAATCTTGAGAATTTCCTGTAACTGCTATAAATGGAGAGAAATATTATAAGATATCTGTGACATCATTTATAGTTGAGTACAAGTCCTCATTTGGAATATCAGACATCTTGATTATACCTTTGCAAATGCTATATTCATAATGTGTAGTAGGCTAGCTGTGCCGGCACATGCAACATACATTTAAACATCTCATAAAAACTAATTTCTCACTTGGCAGAACTTCTCTGTAGTTCAACTTGTAATATCACAAATCCCAACTCATACATATTTTTGAAATGCCTACCCCCACTATGGATATATACTTTAAATACCATATAGAAAATAGTATTTTCTACTTTTTGCTAGATGCATATTTCCACATTTTCCTGCAAGTGACCAAGTCACAGTATAAGAGGCCCCAATATATTGTTCAGACCTTTTGATAGTGCTGGAAATGTTTTATATCAAGTATTTATTGAAACAACTTGTTAGCTGGCTGAGGTTTAGAAACCTGACACACAGAATTGTTTTGGCAAAGCTATGGTCACAGTGAATGGGGTACGGCCTGTACTTTTAAGCAATTTTATGTCAAGTTCAAATTTTAAAAAAATTTCTTTTGAAGCTATGTGCAAGTTATTTTAAATTTGTGGGCCTGTGAAAACATAAGATATCCATTGATGTATCAAGTATCTCCTTTAAGAATTGGGAAACTCATTATTTAGTCTATAATGTCTCTTTGAGTAAATAGTTTTATTGTAGACTATGTTGGCATGGATGTAGAGAAATAGAAATGCTTAGACATTTCTGGTGGGAGTATGAATTGATAAAATCCCAGTGGAGAACAACTTGAAAAATATCTATAAATGAAAGTACTTATCCTCTTTGACCCAGGAATTCCATTTCTGAGAAGTTATCCTTCTTGTACATATGGGAAATGAATTTCCTATCAGGTTCTTCATTGCAACAATGTTCATAATAGCACAAGATTGGAAGCAGTCTTAACATCATCCGTAGAAGACTGGTTAAAGATGTTTTGGTATGTCCACACAATGAAAGACTATGGAGCTATAAAAAAGAATAAGGGAGTTTTTTACATCTTGGTATGGAATGATTGTTAAGATATCTTAAGTGAAGAACATGAGTAGAACAGTGTGTATAGTTTTGTTATAATTTATGGAATATATTTATTTATGCCCTCCCCCCACTACCTCCTTTCCTGGATTTGTGTCAAATGTCCCTGTAAGAAACTGGTAACACTGATTGCCTTTGTGGGAAGAATTTCATGACAAGAGGAGGGAAGTGGGAGGGGATTTTTTACTGTGTATCCTCCAAACATTTTGAATTTTGAACACTATATGTATTGTTTTATCGTCAAAAATAAATAAATCCAACTTCTAATGAGTCCATTTGAACCCTACATGCATCATGACAAAAAGGAATTACTCATTAGCAGAATAACTCTCATGTACTGAGACCCAGTACCCTGAGTGTTTAACCCCCTTAAAACAGAAACAAAGCTGCTGCTTCTAAAAATCTTCCCCTCTCCTGCATCTCATCAAGTTCTACATGAAGGCATGGACTATAATACCCCATTGCCAGACCTTACAGAAATAGAAATAAGAGCAAAATTGGAACATAACTGCTCAACTCAAAGGAAGGTAAGGTAGAATGAGTCAGATCAGTGCCTCAACCGAATGTTAGGAAATTATAGCTCCATTTCTGCTTCAAGGGTAACTGTGACTCACGTTCCCTGGCAGAAAAGGAGATGAAGCCCATCACATACACCGCTTGTCATTTCTTTACCTGCTTAGGAAGTGTGAGAATTAAATCAACTAACGTTTTATAAAGAGTTTGGAATCCCTTGATAGCAAAGTGTTCTATAAGAATTTTATAATCTTATGAAGTTGATATAAGAATTTTATAAGCTTTCTACATCTTACTTTAAAAAAGCTAATGTTCTCATTACAACAAGAAATTGTGACACAAAACTAATCTTTGGATTTCCATTTTTGTTCCTATTTTTGAGGTTTGATCTGGGTTTTGTCTATTATACCCTCAAACAAAATGCTTTTAGTTCCAAGGATCATTCTGTTTCTATGAAATATCCTCCTATGTCACACAAGAATTGCATTCTTGAAATGTTTCAGTTTAAGTACAGAGGGTCACTTTGAGCGTACAATCACATGCGTGTACTCTTTACCTCCCAAGTAGAGATGGGTGCAGGATTTGTCCCAAACTGTTCTACTTTTAGCAATTCTTCTTATAAAATTCTTTGAGAGGAAACATTTAGAAATTCATTTAACTTTTCATTAAATTACAAACATTTACTCTTGAAAGAGTTCGTTCTGTACTTTATCATACTTCTTTCAGGATTATGGTTTTCCAAGAGGAATGAGGTTGTTATTAAAAGGAAGAAAGGTTCTATCAATTCCAAATGGATACTAGGAACTTCCCTGGTTGTGCAGTGGTTAAGAACCCGCCTGCCAATGCAGGGGACATGGGTTCGAGCCCTGGTCCAGGAAGATCCCACATGCCGCAGAGCAACTAAACCCGTGCGCCACAGCTACTGAGCCTGCGCTCTAGAGCCCGTGAGCCACAACTACTGAGCGCACATGCCACAACTACTGAAGCCCACACACCTAGAACCTGTGCTCTGCAACAAAACAAGCCACCACAATGAGAAGCCTGCACACCGCAACTAGAGAAAGCTAGCGCGCAGCAACAAAGATCCAATGCAGCCAAAAAAAAAACAAACAAAAAAAACCCCCAAACAACAAAAACAAACAACAACAAAATGAAACGTGAGAAAGGCCTTCATAAGGCAAAATCAGTGGTTTAAAAAAATAAAATAAAATGGCTACTAAATGGACTGACAGTTGCTAGAGCATGTCCATGAATTTTTGTTAAACAACATTAAAGATAACAATTATAGATTCTTTGAAGAGTATTGGAAACATTCAGATCTGTAGTCAGTATTTACTAAGTTTCTTTTAAGGTAACCTGGAGTTATGGTGGTGAAACTGTTCAGTGAGATAGTCTGCAAATGATTCCCAGGCAAATCAGATTTTTCCTTCCGCCTTCTTTTTTCTTTGAGAATAACCAGGGACTTGAATCACTAAGCATTACGTTCTCTCTAAAGCCTCCCTGTTAACCCCAGATTAAATTGAACCTAAATTCTGTCATTGTTTGGTTTTACTTTTCTTTTGCCTTCAAACTGTCTCATAAGTCTGTCTCTTTCTGTCTCAAAACCATTCTGCCCCCTTCACTCAAGTTAAGCCTATGGGTGGTCATTAACATTTTTCATCCTTTGTATTAACACACATACTACACATCTTGTAAAAAGTGTATCCCGGGGCTTCCCTGGTGGCGCAGTGGTTAAGAATCTGCCTGCCAATGCAGGGGACACGGGTTCGAGCCCTGGTCTGGGAAGATCCCACATGCCGCGGAGCAGCTGGGCCCGTGAGCCACAACTACTGAGCCTGCGCGTCTGGAGCCTGTGCTCCTCAACGGGAGAGGCCGCGACAGTGAGAGGCCCGCGCACCGCGATGAAGAGTGGCCCCCGCTTGCCGCAACTAGAGAAAGCCCTCGCACAGAAACGAAGACCCAACACAGCCATAAATAAATAAACTGATTAAAAAAAAATGCGTGCCTGATTTAAACGACTAAAATGGAGGCAGGCATTAAAAAAAAAAAAAGCGTATCCCTTGTATATTAGGCATGAAAGGTAGTATTTCTCTGTGGAAGGGGTGTATAAGCAGAAGTTTGGTTGGAAGGGATGAAAGGATGCTGAGAAATGTCAATTGTCAATATCAAAACATGTCGGGTGGTGATGGAGGTTGGGTAGGGTTAAGGCAAAGAGAGTGACAATCTATTAACCTCAGGTTATCCTTGTCAGATTGGTTTGTCATTTCCCATAACTCATGAGTGAATGAGAACATGTGTCTGAGTAAGAAAACAAGAATGTGAGAACAGACTGTCCAAGAGAATAACAAAGTTCTTCATGGGCTCCAGGAGAATGCATATCTCCAGTCGTGGAAGTTGGCAAAAGCGTCCATGAGTTAGCATCCGGGACTGGCCCTTTTGACAGGTAAATATGGAAGGGGTGGGTATTCCCAAAGGTGGAGGGATAAAACCCACCCTTACCTCCTTCAAACCTTTGCTCAAATGCCATCTTTTCAATGATGTCTTTCCAACCGTTCTATTTAAAATTACACTGTATG
Organism: Balaenoptera acutorostrata; assembly: GCF_949987535.1. Classification (NCBI taxonomy): domain Eukaryota; kingdom Metazoa; phylum Chordata; class Mammalia; order Artiodactyla; family Balaenopteridae; genus Balaenoptera; species Balaenoptera acutorostrata. The sequence continues at coordinate 69,589,747 of NC_080080.1, read as the reverse complement.
CCTTTCAACCTTCTTTCCTGCTTTACTTTCCCCCTACAGCTATGACCATTTGATATTGATATATTTTTTTACTTTTTGATCAGGTCTATGATATTTTGGGCCATCTCTCAGAAACTAGATAGACTTTGTAACCACATCCTAAGTTCTTTCCTAAATGTAATTCTCAAATCTGTCTTATTATAATTTTTGGCTTCCTGGCCTTGGGCACTGCCCCCTCCCCATAACTTAATGGAAGCCACTTTTGAGGGTATTGGAAACAGTAGGCTGGAGTGGAAAGGTACAAAAGGAACTCACTAAATCTAAGTCACTTTGCAAACCTGAGATATCTTAATGGACCTTTTATGCAGAAAACCTTTTTCAGTCTTTTTTTTCTTCTGTTTAGGACCTAGCAGCAGTTTGATTTTCCCTGCCTTTTTATACCCCAATTCTTTTTCATTTCTGCTTGTAAACTGGTCAATTCCTGCCTGAACTCAGCTCCTTCTTGTGATACCTTTCTATAAACAGCGAGAAGAACCAACACGTGCTAATATTCTGGGTATTTGCAACTACTTTCCTTAGAGCTATAGGATCATTAAGCACTTTCTTTGCCTTCCAAGTTCAGCTGATAGTTTTACCAAATGTTATCACATAACATTGGTCTTTTTCTTTCCAGATTGTGATGTCTACGCTCCTTCCACCTACTGCCCAGCTGCTAAGCTAATGCCATATATTTTTGTTTTTGTTAAGGCAGCACTCTGATGTACCATCTTCAGTATTAGCTGTGATGATGCTGAAGGGCAGAATATGCCAGCCCCAAATATGACTGTAGTAGTTCAGGACATGTCACCTCCTAATATGCTGCTTTGGTATATTGATTATTTTAAGCTGTAGGCACTTGAAAAACAGCAAATGCAGGGAGAGGCTTTTCTCTTTACTCTCCGTATCTGCCTAAAAACACATCCTCTAAAAAACACTCCTGTCAATTGACATAACTCCCCTCCCTAGGAGTCTTATCAACCAGGGAAGATAGACTCATCACAGGAGAGGAGACTAGAAATTGATACTACAGCCAGCCAAACTGTCACAAACTATTATACCTCCCGTCTATCCTTCTAAGGGCCCATTCATCTTTCCTAAAAATCATTTACTCTCCCTTAAGAGGCCTATATCCCCTCTGTTTTCTCTATTAGGATGGTATTTAAGTCTGAATTCTAAGTCACCTTGGGGAGTTACTCAATTTCCCATGGGTATCTCCCAGGCATACATGAAGTATACCTGTTAATAGATTTCTATTTGTTTTTCTTTTGTTATTGCTTTTTATTACAGGAGTCTCAGCTAAGGACACAGAAGGGTAGAGGGAAAATTAGTTTTCTTTCCCTACAGTGCTCAAACACAAAAAATGACCCAAATACAAGAGAAGTTTATTCCTTGTTTACATAACAAAGGTGGGTATTTCTTGAGTATAGGCAGCTTTCCTCTATGTAGTGATTCAGGGATCCAGAAATTTTCCATGTCACGGCTCTTCCATCCTTTTGGGGCCTGTTATTACTGTCATTCAGGCAGCAGAAGAAAGAAGGCATGGAGGGAAGGCTTCCTTTCTCTAAACTCTTGGCCCAGAAATGGCCTACATCACTTTTGTGTACATTCCAGTCACATGGCCACACCTAACTGCAAGGGAGTTTGGAAATACAGTGCCCAGGAATAGAAGACAATTTTGTTGCACAACTAATGGACCATCATACAAAGTCCCTTCCAGGAACCTGTGAAAGCTCAGAGTCCTTGCATCCTGAAGGCACACCAACTTATAGATGCGTAACTCTACACTGCTTGCTCATGATGAGCTCACATTTCACTATGGTCTTTGATTTTTCCCTTCTGTGTGACTTATAGTTTAAAATTTTGCAAGCATTACTCTGCATTTGTCCTTAAGATAACTTTAATTTCTGTGTTTCTGAACCTTCTACTACTTAATTAAAGTGATATGGAATTCTGATTATAACCCTCAACTAACTGCTCTCTCCTTATCCATAGATGCCATCTTCTGGCTTCCTGGACATTTTCTAGAGACCATTATTCACAGGTCTGTTGAAGAAAAAGAGGCTAAATAATACTCGTCAGAGAATGATATTTTATGGCTCATGTTTCTTACATCCCTTATCTGAGAGTGAATCTACTTATGGTTGTATGATGTAGATCTTATTTGTGTAAGGAATAAATTATTCTAGGCAGTATCTTGGGTCCTGTGAAAGTCAACCTTTAGTATACATCATTTATCTTGATGACCTTTGATCAACTGATCTCTTGACTAGTAAAGCACTCCGATGCTCCTGCAAGGGATCGGGTGACCCCAAGAGATTGTTATGACAAAATCAAAGCTGTGTTTCCTTTATAGTCTCTAAATTGCTTGGCCCAATATTTTTTTGAAATACATCTGATAAACAAGAAGCTCTGTGATATGTAGATTTAGATTTGCTAAAATAGAAATACCATAAAATACCATACTCCCAGTCACCATTTTCCCTCTAGTCTCTTAGCTGCTCCTGCATTATTCACACATAGTAGAAAAATAATTTTGTAATGTTTGATGTCAATTACTTAGATATACTGAAAGAAAATGTGCTGAGATGGTTTGAACACATTATTAATGAAGAAATAAAGAAGTAGGCGTGTTGCTGGGGACGGCAGGAGAGATGGCTGATTGCCCAGGCCCACAGTGCTTCTGGACAACATTGTAAAGGGAGCTAGGTCTGCCCGTGGCCAGCCCCCAGCTCCTTCCATCTGGACTCCCAACTTAGCGCATCCCCGGGTCCTTCCTTACTCTCAGCTGGCCACGGAAGAATCTCAGCAAAAGTTTTTTTTCAAACCTGATAAAGATTTTCAGGTGAAACTTCTCCTTAAATCATGTTCACAAGGAACTCCCTTAAATGAAAAAAATCTTTTGTGGGATGGAAGCAGAATGGTTCCATTTTTTTTCATCTAAAAACTGGGTTAATAATCCCAACCTTTCTTTAAATTGCAGAGATCACATGATAAATATTTGATACTTAGCAGTGTGCTGGGCACAAAGTCAAGTGTAGAACAACTGTTAAATCCCTTCTCTCTCCTCTTCTGGTGGGTAGAGGGATTTGACGCCATTCCTTAACAGCTACCCTTGCTGTGACTTTGTCACTTCTTTTTATTTCTCTTCAGATGGTAGGGTGAGTATAAGGGCCTTAATTTATCTTGTTAACTACCTTATCTCTGGCACTAGCAAAGGTGATGTGTTATTAATATACTGCCTTTCAACTGCAAATCCACCCTCTTTCCGTCCTGCTTTGTGATGCTCGCGCTGTACCCTGTAAACATTTCTCCTTTGATAGCTGGTCAGCGTTAGGCTTTGTCAAGAGAGGGCTGTAGAGAGTGAGATACAGCAGAGGAAGGGGCTTCTTCCGGTTCCCATGTGCTTTCTTCCCCCCTATGACACGGCTTTTTGGTGGCATATGTGAGTCCCAGTTGCACTTATTCTCTGGAAAGTTCTTCTGACACCACAGCAGACAGCTACCTCTGGACCAGCTCTGGCCTGCAGGCACCCTGGTTAATTTCTCCACCACTCAGTGGGCTACTGGCTCCAAGGAGACCTGAATCTCAGCCTTGGGATGGGGAGTGGTGAAAAAGGCTCTATCAAGTTCTCAGTCCCTTCTTTCTCAGCCCGGGGGTAGTAGTTGCTCTCTGCACTTGTGTTTTCTCTCATATGCCTTTTAGTAGTCAGTTACCAATTACTAGTTAATACTACTTTATATAAAAATTTTCCTGTTCAAATTACTGGTGTAGTTCCTGACTGGACCTTGACTGATCTTGCTGACTAAACGAATGGGCTGTCTACACTAAGCCAGGCTCCCGACATGGTGGCCAGGGTCTTAGGGCAAGGGGGAGCGGGACTACTGAATGAGAGAATACATCCCGCCCTTTCCCTGTTTATCCTCCCATCTACTCACACCTTGCCTGCGAGCCCAGGGCTCGCTCCCTCATCTCATCTGAGCCACCAGGCTCAGCCTAGTCTACCAACACGGAGGCGGCCTTTGCCTGTGATCCCAACATTCTCTCTCTAAAGGAGTGAACAAACAAGACGTGTCGTGTAACCTCTGAAAGATCATCAGTCCCTGCACTGGGTCAATGCCTTTTCCCTACGAGATTACGATCATGCTCTCCGTACCTTCTCCTTTCTTCTTTCTCAAGAGTATGAGGCTGATTCTTAGCCCAGATCACAGCCCACTTTCAAAATGTGACTGAAATGTGGGAGAAGAGAAGGACACTCGTGATCAGATAGCCTCAAAGCCAATGCAATGATCAGGAAAAGATCTAAGAGATGTATTTGTGGGACAGTGGGAATTTTAATCACTCCACAGTTATACAGCTATTAAAACAAAATGGTAGAAAACAGGAAATGTCTTTAATCAAGTCAAGTCTTTGTGGTGGTGGCTGATGAATATGCAAAAGCTGCTCTGAATTTTGTTTTTAGGGCATAGAGAACGGCCACATAGGCATCCCTAATACCTGTTTTTAGGTTATAAGAAAGGAAGGGATGTGTTAATCAAGGATGTCAAACGCTTAAAGAGATACAGACATTTTTGATTTTAGAAAACAACAAATTGATTCCTAAACACCTGAGCTCTGATTTTCAAATTGAAATATTTCTGGCAATTAGCATTATTGTATTCATTGAGTTAGTCAATGCCCAAACGCAAAAGCCTAAAGTTACGTGAGGCTCTAGCAGAAAATGGCAGAACTTAGAGATGATTCTCTCAAGAAACTTACATCAAGCTTTTCCAGAAATCGCCCTTCCTGCGTCAAACTTCCTTTGTAATTGAAGAGACAGATAATTTCCTATACCTTAAACCTTTGCCTATTCCTTGATACTCCCTTAACCCATCATTCTACAGTAATTCTCATTTCTACCTCTGTTTTCATTTTTTTGGATCCTGTTTAAAATATATTCAGACATACACATGTTCTTGATTAGAATCCAAGTTCGAGTGGCTTGTATTATAATTATAGGTAAGTAGATGAATGAATGAATTACATCTGCTCATTCCTTCAAGGTTTGTTGAGTACCTACTATGGCCAGGCACCAGGGAGAGTCAGACACTGATCCCACCTGAAGAAGAATGGTAAGTAGTCTTTGCCCTCGGAAGGTTCTCAATCTGCTGAGGGAGACGCAGCATGTCAACAAATAGCTGCTGTGTAGAGAAACATATGTTCCAGCTACAGGTTAACCCAAATGTGGGGTAATCAACTCTTGCTGAATTTCCCTGCATTACAGATTAGGGAGTGGAGGCACAGAGAAGTTAGGTAATTTGCTGACACTCATACGACATGAAAGAGTCTGGATATGATCCTAGGAAATATACCCCCAGGGGTTATACTCTCAATGATCACCATGCTAACTGCTTTTCACATTTGACCTGTCCAAGACTCACAGGGCTAAATATTTAATATATGTGTTTGGATGGTGATAGTCAATCCTTTTAAGTCACTGGTACTTATTTACATGCTGGTGCCCATTTCTCTAAAACAGTTGTCATCCTTCTCACCAAGGACCTCTAAAACAAAGCAAGGCAGGGAAAATCACTCCACATTTATGTAGCTAGAGAAAAAAAAATATGGTAGGAAACAGGAAACTTTTAAAAATCAAGCAAACTCTGTGACTGTGGCTGACGAACAGGCTGCTCTAAGCTCATGGGTCCAAGAAACGGCACCAAAGTATAGTCTGTGCACTGGATAGGAAACCTCTCCGTCACCAAGAAGCCTCATCTCTGCCCTTGAAAAAGAACTTCATCTATTCCCATATCCTCGATCCCATGTTCACGTCCTTTAAAAGTGGAAATAGTGAGATTCGCATTTGACAAAGTGAAAATCATGCCCTCCAGTTCTTGTTAGTTCTCCAGGTGAAATCACACGAATAAATACAAAGGGTGATTTACAAAGAACAGGAAAAGAAGTGAAAGCCGATGGGTGGGTCAGGAAGGAATAATGGTCTTTTCTACGTCTTGTCTGGGCTGTGTTCCTAGGAGTGAGCGCCTGACTTTGCGCATAAAGCTCTTTCAGCACCAGCTGAAGACTCGCTCCTTTCTCTCCCATCAATGCCTCCCTAGTCACTGTATGAAATTCAGGGATCCACTAAACTGCAGATCTGTAAGAAACTCATTCTACTGGGGATGGGTTGGGGGAGGAAAGATGCTGTAAGTACAAAGTGCCAAGGATGCCAGGATATACTGTCTGTAGACTTCAGTGAGGGTCAGAGAATTCAAGGACAATCCATGCTTTAGCTGAGTCTTCAAAGGTGAGTGGTGTTTACAAGCAGGGCAAAGAGGAGAAGCGCATTCCAGAGAAGAGGAACAGCTTGAGAAAAGACCCTTCAGAGAGAAACTATAATCAGGTCAGTACAGCGAGGGTGAAGAACCCTGAACCAAAGATAGTGATGGATGCTGAGAAATGTCTGAGAGACAGGCAGGGTGTGGTTTTCAAGGGCTCCATGTGTCATGCCAAAAAGTTTGCAGTCTATACCCTTGGCCAGTGGTTGACTCCCCTTTCTACCTATGGATTCACCTAGAGAGCTTTTAAAAAGATAACTAATAACCAAGCCTTACCCAAGCAAATGAGTCAGAATCTCTGGCAGGGGGACCAGATATCAGCTTCCGAGATGATTCAATGTGCAGTCTGGGCTGGAGATACTGCTGTTGACAATGGGTGGGGGGGATACTTAAAAGGTTTTCAGTAGTGATGTGACGTAGTCAGTTTTTCATTTCAGAAAGATCACCTTGACTACAGTATGGAGAATAGGTAGAAGTCATACATGAGGTGATGGAAAGGCAGTTTGGGAGATGAGTGCAAATCAGGATAAAGGCAATCAGGGTCAGAACTAAGGCAATGGCAGTGAGAATACGGACAAGGTAGGTAGTTGCCATCTTTCACCTCGGATTTATTGACAGATTGGAAAGGATATGTGGGTGGGGTGGGTTATAAAAATGACCACAAATTTTTCTCATGTTTGCATTCATACCTTGCAATCATTTCATCAAGAACTGGAGTCTGTTTTCTCAGTCCTTGAATCTGGGCTGGCCCTCTGACTTCCTTTGTCTGGTGGAATGTGGTAGAAGTATGTCTGAGTTTCTTCAATAAGTGCTGCTGGGAAAACTGGACAGCTACATGTAAAAGAATGAAATTAGAACACTCCCTAACACCATACACAAAAATAAACTCAAAATGGATTAAAGAACTAAATGTAAGGCTGGACACTATAAAACTCTTAGAGGAAAACACAGGAAGAACACTCTTGGACATAAATCACAGCAAGATCTTTTTTGACCCACCTCCTAGAGTAATGGAAATAAAAACAAAAATAAGCAAATGGGACCTAATGAAACTTAAAAACTTTTGCACAGCAAAGGAAACCATAAACAAGATGAAAAGGCAACCCTCAGAATGGGAGAAAATATTTGCAAATGAATCAATGGACAAAGGATTAATCTCCAAAATATACAAACAGCTCATGCAGCTCAATATCAAGAAAACAAACAACCCAATCCAAAAATGGACAGAAGACCTAAATAGACATTTCTCCCAAGAAACATACAGATGGCCAAGAGGCACATGAAAAGATGCTCAACATCAGTAATTATTAGAGAAATGCAAATCAAAACTACAATGAGGTATCACCTCACACCAGTTAGAACGGGCATCATCAGAAAATCTACAAACAATAAATGCTGGAGAGGGTGTGGAGAAAAGGGAACCCTCTTGCACTGCTGGTGGGACTGTAAATTGATACAGTCACTATGGAGAACAGTATAGAGGTTCCTTAAAAAACTAAAAATAGAATTACCATATGACCCAGCAATCCCAATGCTGGGCATATACTCAGAGAAAACCATAATTCAAAAAGACACATGCACCCCAATGTTCATTGCAGCACTATCTACAATAGCCAGGTCATGGAAGCAACCTAAGTGTCCATCAACAGACGAATGAATAAAGATGTGGTACACATATACAGTGGAATATTAGCCATAAAAAGGAACCAAATTGGGTCATTTGTAGAGATGTGGATGGACCTAGAGACTGTCACACAGAGTGAAGTCAGTCAGAAAGAGAAGAACAAATATCGTATATTAACACATATTTGTGGAATCTAGAAAAATGGTACGGATGAACCAGTCTGCAAGGCAGAAATAGAGACACAGATGTAGAGAACAAATGTATGGACACCAAGGGGGGAAAGGAGGGGTGGGATGAAGTGGAAGATTGGGATTAACAAATATATACTAATATGTATAAAATAGATAACTAATGAGAACCTGCTGTATAGCACAGGGAACTCTATTTCACTTCGCTGTACAGTAGAAACTAACACAACATTGTGAAACAACTATACTCCAATTAAAAAAATTATATGAAACAAACAAACAAAGAAGAAGTATATCTGAGTTTCAAGCTTGGGTTCAAGGAGCTTTGTAAGTTTCCTCTTGGATCCCTGTGACCCCCAGGCTAGCCAGCTAAACCATAAGAGACACATGGTCCAGCTGTCCTGTCATCCCAGCCCACAGCCAACCACTAGACGTAAGAGTGATGGCAGATGCATGAATGAGCCCAGTTGAGATCACCTTCTATGGGAGACTGGTTGGACCTGACCTCTCAAACTGTCCAGTTTCAAGCACTTTAGTAATAGCAATTACTGTCATCCAATAAGAGCAACTATTAGGTTGGCCAAAAAGTTCATCTGGGTTTCTCCGTAACACCTTACGGAGAACCCTGAATGAAATTTTTGGCCAACCCAATACTTTTAAAGTTTAAAAACTCATCTCAAAACAGGTTGTTTAAACATCAAAACTGAGACATCTTGCAAACAGAAAGGAAACATGGTCAACTTAAAATACAGTGGACCTAGAGTCTGTCATACAGAGCGAAGTAAGTCAGAAAGAGAAAAACAAATATAGTATATTAACGCATATATGTGGAATCTTAAAAAAAAAACAAAACGGTACTGATGAACCTAGTTGCAGGGCAGGAATAAAGAAGTAGACATAGAGAATGGACTTGATGACTTGGGGTGGGAGGGGGAAGCTGGGGGGAAGTGAGAGTAGCATCGACATATATACACTACCGAATGTAAAATAGTTAGCTAGTGGGAAGCAGCAGCATAGCACAGGGAGATCAGCTCGGTGCTTTGCGATGATCTAGAGGGGTGGGATAGGGAGGATGGGAGGGAGACTCAAGAGGGAGGGGATATGGGGACATGTGTATGCATATGGCTGATTCGTTTTGTTGAGCAACAGAAACTAGCCCAGTATTGTGAAGCAATTATACTCCAATAAATATCTATTAAAAAAAATATGGTGGTATTAGTCCAAGGTCATGTTGTCAACCTATTTGAGTAAATTAAATAAAGGATCTGGGGTAATCATAATAAGAGTACTGTAGGTTTTTTTTTTTTTTTTTTACTTTTGAAAAACTGTTTCCAATGTATTCCTGTCTTTCCCACAGATTGTATTGTTTCTCTTAATGTTTTTGTTATTGAGTTTACTAATTACCAATAGCCACACAGAGGGAGAAAACTGCATACCACATCTGAAATTTGTATTCCTGAAATTTAATCCATAACTGCATTTGGACATCTGCCTGGATTATAAGGAGCTTTCTTACTTTCAAAAATCATGCCAGAGAAAGCAAAAGTAATGTTGCTTCATTACTTTACAAAGCCTTTAACAAAAAAAAATGTAAATGCTATTTCCTGCCCCAAACATTTTGACAGATCAAAGTTTTGGTCTCTTCTTCACTTTTATCTTTCAATATCATTCATAATGGTTCTGTGTATCATCAGCTGGCTCACTGAGTCACTGGCTGCTTGAGGCCACTTTATTAGATTTTTATTGCTAAGTTACCACAAATTTAGCAGCTCAATTCTTACTTTACCGTTTCTGTAGGTCAAAAGTGGCTTGATTTTCTGATTAGGGTGTCACAGGGCTGAAATTAAGGTGTCAGCTTAGGTTTCAGTCTCATCTGGGGCTCAGGATCCTCTTACATTCTCAATGGTTGCTGGTAAAGTTTCACTGTAGTTGTAGGACTGAGGTCTCTGTTTTCTTCTAGTCAACTGGGGGCAACTGTCAATAACTAGAGTCCTGCAGTTTCTTGTTACATGGCAGCTCTCAGCTTGGATGTTTGATTTCCTCCAGGCCAGCAGGAGTCCATCTTTCTATTTCTTCTTTTGCAATCAGAGAGTGGGGAAAACACTCTATTTTTAAAGTGCTCACCTGATTAGGTCAGGCCCACCTGGATAATCTCCCTATTTTAAGATCAACTGATTTGGTACCTTACTTACATTTGCAAAATCCTTTTAAAGCAGTACCTAGATTAGTGTTTGATGGAACAGCTGGGAGAAGGTGTGTATACACCAGGGCTAAGAATCTTGAAGGCCATCTTAGAATTCTTAGAATTCACAGCCATGCTTAAGAGATCCTCTAATGGCACAATCGGTTTCTAATGAAACTTGGAACAAATAACTCCCATAGCAAGAGTTCTATCGTCCATCTTCCTTCTCACAAGTTTCCCAGTCCATTCCACCATCCAGTTGGATGTTTGAGCTTGTAAGCTCCTAGGGACCACAGGTGTTCTGGAGATCCTATAGGTCCAGCTGCATGACTTGGGCGGGTACCAAGGAGGATTAGAGAAAAGAGCATTCAACTATAGCACGATACTGAGGAAAGTGGTCACACCTGGGAAAGGCAGCAGCCAAGTTCACAACCAAGCAAAGGAGAAAGGATGAAGGCTTCCTCATAAGAAGTGCAGTTTTTTCCCATGGAAATTTATGAGTCTAGATATGTCACTCAAAGATATCAAGAAAACTAATATTTTTGAGGCTATGTTTTAGTTTGAAAGAAACGATAAACTTTTGGATACAGGACAGTTTTTTATCCTACAGATCTCTGATGAGAAAACCGGAAACAAACATCATTAATTTTTCTTTCAACAAGGCTGTGTCAATTCTCTAAGAGAAACTTTGTGATTTTACATAAAGCCATTTCTATTCCTTCAGAGCACAAAGAATCTGTGAAGAAATCTAGGCAGAACATGGTGTTCGGACTTTAATTTTACTCACCTGCAAACTGTCCCCTTTCCATCATAACTTTATTTAAATCATGGTTATGCTCTTAATTACCAGTTTAATTGGTTGGTGCTTTCTCAATCCAGTTCTCTGGAGGCATGGTTTTCTGTTTAACTTTTGTTTTAATTCTTCAGCAAAACCATAAAATTTAATTAGGAAAGTAACCAGCTTTGTAACAGCAGTTCTCTGTCTAATTAGCTATGCTCTGACCATACTGTCTCAGATTCCATTCAACAATGCACATACACTTTGCATTTGTTCTGGTTTCAGATAAAGCACTGTGAATTTAGCCTAAGCATATATTCCAATTGCTTTTCACTTTTCCATAAATGCTTGGTTACAGTCAATGAAATCAGAAAAAGTAACTTAAAGCATTCATATATGCTATTAAACCAAGAGCCATCAAAGGCCAAGATGTAGGAATACTATCTTACCATGCATATTCGTTTCTATTGCTGCAGAACAAATTACCACAAACTCAGCTTAAAATAATACCCATTTATCATCTTACAGTTCTGTAGGTCAGAAGTCCAGACACAGCTGGCTGGATTTTTTCTTCAAGATCTCACTGAGCAAAAATCAAGATACAAGCTGGGCTGGGATTTCATCTGGACCTCAGGGTTGTCTTCCAAGCTCATATGGTTGTGACAGAATTCAGTTCCTTATGGTTGTAGGACTGACATCTCCATTTCCTTGCTGCCTGTCAGCTGCAGATGGCTCTCACATCCTAGCAGCCACTATCCTTATCACATGGCTCCCATGGGCAGTTCACAGCATAGCAGCTTGACTGTGCCAGGGGGAGCACTTCTCTGACTTCTTCCTCTACCAACAGCTGGAGAAAACGCTCTGCTTTTAAGGGGCTCACCTGATTAGGTTAGGCCCACCCCAGGTAATCTCCCTCCTGCTGCATAATACTTTACATATCAAGAGAATGACTATTCTATCGTATTAACAGGCCCCAGCCCACACTCAGAGGAGGGATTATGCAGGGTGTACACCACGGGGCAGAAATGCTGGGGTCACCTTAGAATTCTGTCTACCACACTGTGCTGTAGGGAAAGAAGGCAACTCAAGGCCTCCCAGCAAACCCTCCTCTCTTCCCCTTGGAGGCAGTGCACAGGGTGTGCAAAGGAGCTGTTAACAATGGCCCCAATTCTGTCCCATCAGCTCCACAGGGCATCAGATGACAGACAGTCATATTCTTTCTTCTCTGCAGGCTTTTTTCTCTGGCTGGCCAGAATTGCTGCTTTCAGTAGTGCAAGAGGAATACGTGATGAAATCATATGAATTTAAAACGACCTCAAGTTAACATGATGCTTATTGATAGAAATTTAGTTAAGCTCAGTGCCTCAAACTTCAGCCTAATAAAACAATTTCTTTAGTGGAAGAAATGAAATGTGCAGAAAAGAGTTATTACAGCAGGCCTGAATCTGCTAGACTTAGAACGGCCTGCCTGCAAGACGGGCCTGGGAACTTAGATTGTGGCAGGGTCCCTACCATCCTAACCGAGAAGAGCAGTTCACGGTGCCTAAAGTGCTTGTGCAAACAGTATCGCTCACGCTGAACACCTGCTCTCCTGCAGGAGCCTGGAATTCTGGTGCGTGTGAGGCAAGGGGGCTACGTGATTAGGCTCAATAAAATCCCCAGGCGCTACGTCTATGGCGAGCTTCACGTGTGTCATCACAACTTGTTACTGAGGGAATTAAGAACATCCTGTGTGACTCTCCTGGAAGACGATTCTTGGAAACTTGTGCCTGGGTTCTCCTGGACTTCACGCCATGTGCCTTTTCTTTTTGCTCATTTTGCTTCGTATCCTTTTGCATAATAAATCATAGGTCTAATTAGGCCTGTAGGCTGAGCTGTGCGGCTCCTCCTGCAATCACTGAACCTGGGGGTGGTCTTGGTGACCCCTGACTCAAGGAACAAAGTAAGTAAGAGCATGATAATGATCACATTCTGAGACCAGCCTCCAATGCCCTGCACACTTGGCCTTGATCCTCTCCATTGTGAAGACGATCAAAGTACACAGACTACAGGCAAGAGGTAGCCTCACCTGGGTTCTAGAGGGTTTGGCACTGCTTAGACGTGTGTTCCAATTCTGCACTGTGACCTGGGGCAAGTTCCTTAACCTCTGTCTGTCTCTCCCAGTTTCTCTATCTGTAAGATAGCAGTAATGATAGTACCCAATTCATAGGGTCGTTAAAATGAGGCAATTCATAGAAAGCACTTAGCAGTGTGACTGTCACATAGTGACTGCAAGGGGCTGGATGCGACTGTGACGTGGACTCACCAGAACGTCGTCAACACTGGGATATTAACTCCCCATCCCCCCTTGCTCTGCTCCCCTCTTTCCTCACCAGTCCCTCCCCTCTTTCCTCACCAGTCCCTCCCCTCTTCTCTCAGTTATCTTCTAAGATCCTTTGCATCCAAACTGTTTCCTCCCCTAGTTTATTCCCTTTCCTTAAGGACCAAATGAAAACAATATGCGGGAGCATTTTTAAGTACAAAAAGGGCACAATGTAAATGTGCTGTCATTAGGGTCCACCATCCTGTCTATGCTCAACATCTTTCGGTTCCATCTACAATGACTGATGAGTTTTTAAGTAACCCCCACAGTTCTCACTGATGTAATCTTACTGCTTTTGATAATGGTAAGTGATCACTGCATACAGAACTCTGCAATTTCATTTTTATCACTTTGTAAGGCTTACCATGTAAATATATTCACAAATTGGGAGAAACGTCCTTTGACAAATCATGTTTTCCAATATTTGGTTCAGAATATTTGTTCCTGGGAATACTGCACTCTAAGATGTAAAGGGGCTACTGTTTTTTTCCACTGATATTTCTACAACACAATGGAGACAGAAACTTCTGCTTGAAACTTGCTTTGTTTCTGTGTAACTTTTGAGTCCCTGGTGGGTTATTCAGAGAGTGTTCAGGTATGGCTGCTGAAAAGGCTATAATGGGATTGATGATCATATGTGACCAGAGGAAGGTCAATGTCAGTACCCAGAAGCAGGGATTCCTTTGAGGGGGAGAGGAGGTTTAGGAAATGCCTGGTGAGTGCAGTCTCTCCGGTATTGGATAAAATCGCGACAGTTTGGAATAAGCTCCTGCATCCTCACTCTGAGCCCTTGTCATGGGACCCCCAAGCTTAAACAGGACACTGCATGTGTAGGGGCTGCAGATGAGGAAGAAGAAAGGAAATCAATAAAAGTTCAAAACCTCATTTGCAAATAAATTCAATATCTGAAGGGAAGATGTCAAAGAGAAACATCAAACCAAAAATAAAAGACCAAAAGTCTGATAATTATAAATATCTCCAGAAGCCACTGATTCTGTCATCCCTCCTCTGTCATCCCCCTAACACCATCTCCAGGTACAACTGTATGGCAGTCCTAGGACACTTGCTTGTCTATCCCACACTGAAGGTTAATGAGGCCTCCCTGGCAAGTCTCCTTTGCTGTCCATTAAAATGAAGCTAAACCACCACAAACTTTATGGGATGCTTCTATTCTTGGTAGGCATGGAATAGAGCCCATCACAACACTTCTCATCATAACCTTTTAGCTTTTAGCTGAAGTTAACACTCAATTATATTGTAGTAATGGGGAGATGAGAAACCCTCTAACTCTAAAAACCATAGAATTCATCAAAGATTGAATAATCAAAGCCCTTCAACCTTTGCCAACAAAATTCTCTTATCGGACTCACTGAAACATAGCAAAATTAATTAACTTGAATTTCTAGCTTTCTTTTCCTCAACTCACGTCTGCTTGAAGTTTTAATTAGAAGGAAAGTGTCTAGATGATCAGCAGGGAGATTTCAAGGAGGAGAAGTGAAGCTTTGGAAAATTACAAACTAAATCCGTTTGTTAAAAAAATTTTTACTGAGCTCCTAGGATATTCAAGACACTCACTGAGAACAGAGCAATGAACAAAAATAGACAAGCTCTCTCATGAAGCTTACATTCTACTAAGGGAGATGGAAAATAAATGAACTAGTAAATAGATGATTGGTCAGATATATAATATTTTGAGTAACCTTAACTATCCTTTAAAGGCACTTTCAAGCTATCTCTTATCATTTTCTTCCCTTGACTAATGAAGTCCAATTACTCAACTCTAGTCAGCAAAACCCTGTAAACACATTATGAGCATGATGATAAGTGAGTGGACACTCACTTACCTTCAGTTGCTGGTATATTTTCTTCAGTGCATATGCGTCCTCTTCTGTATTGGGAATAAGTCTTATCACCTTATCACTATAAGAAAAGGAAAACAATGGTGATATTTACCTTTCAAAAATAAAGATATCTTCTTACCTTTTAAAAAACTGCCTCTGCATTTAAGAAAAACAGCAAAACTTTGGACTGGCCAGCAGGAGTTTTATCCTGTCCTTGTTACTCTCTGATTGTATTGGTCTTTTTTTCTGTCTGAACACTATTCATTTTTTCATCAGCTTTTGAAGATTACAAACTGACACTCAAGCAGAGAAAGGCCAAAAACACAGGAACAGTGGCAACAGGACAAGAATGTTCATGGTATCTCAAAGCAGATACCAAGAAAGAAAACTCCTGATGACAGGGGAAAAAAAAACAAAACTACTTTTTATTTTATTTTTTAAATTAATTAATTAATTTATTTTTGGCTGTGTTGGGTCTTCAGGGCTGTGCGTGGGCTTTCTCTAGTGGCGGCAAGCAGGGCCTGCTCTTCATGGTGGTGTGCGGGCTTCTCTTGTTGCGAACCATGGGCTCTAGGAGCGTGGGCTTCGGTAGTTGTGGCACGCGGGCTCAGTAGTTGTGACGCACAGGCTTAGTTGCTCCGCGGCATGTGGGATCTTCCCGGACCAAGGCTCGAACCTGTGTCCCCTGCATTGGCAGGTGGATTCTTAACCACTGTGCCACCACGGAAGCCCCAAAACTACTTTTTAAATTTAACTTAATGCTGAAAAATAATGCGACTTTTGATGAGAGAACCTGTGAAACCCATACACAGCAGAACATTTCTGGTTTGGATTCTTCCCACATTGAGAATAGTAAAGATAAGCCCATCTCTACGGGGCATTTTATTTCTCAAGTACAGAGCTTCCCAACTGGTATATGAAGGGCCCCCAATTATTTGCGGGTGTGCCGTGAGATGCTGATGGCTGTAAAATTTTTTATTTTTTTATTCTTATTTTTTTTAATTTATTTTTTATTGAAGTATAGTTGATTTACAATGTGTTGGTTTCTGGTGTACAGCAAAGTGATTCATTTATACATAGAAATGTGTTCTTTTTCATGTTCTATTATGGTTTATGCAATATTTTTAAAGTGATAAAAATTTAAAATCAATTTTTACAGCCATTAAAGTTTTACCACAGTTGAATATTTGAACACTCTTTATAGATTCTGAATTGCCTAAGAAGACTGGAGGTGTCATGCTTTCCATCAGAGAGTTCTCTGTGGTGGTGACCGCTCCCCCAGGCGTGCCAGACAGGTATTATCGTTTTCTAATTACGTCATGAGGAGGTTGAGAAGCACAGCTCTGGTATATACTAATCACAACTATATATGTATAACTGAAGCACTGTGCTGTACACCTGAAACTAACACATTGTAAATCAACTATACTTCCATAAAAAAGAAATTCATTTATCATAGTAAAAAAATAATCACAACTGTTCCATGTGTTTTGCATGGCGTATATACTTATTAAATATTTATTAGCAGATTGTATAAAGGAGATCATTGAGAATAATTGGCTTCCAGAGGAAATGTAAGGAAAAACTAAGTACAAGGGGAATGCATATTTTTCGTCATCCTCTATGGCATTTTACAATGACTGCAGATAAAGAAGAATGTTATTAATACCACATATATATATAAAGCACAAAAAAAACCCTCTAGCAGTTCAGTCACAACTTCTCTCTCCAGCCTCAAAGTTGTATCAGAATAAGAATAGAATTTGCATGCTTTTCCAATGGTTTTACTACTTAGATGAATAGCAGTCTCGAAGGCTAGGTAAGATTAATATGGAGGACATCAGAGCCCAAGGGAGACTTCCAGATTTGTTGGACAGTCATTCTTTAGGGCTGTGTGTCCATTTCCAATCACTTCAGCTGTATTCTTTCAAATGATCCTGTTACACCTTCCTTAGGCCTATGAATTAAAAGACCCCTGGCTTGCTGATGATAATTTAGTATGTTTTAGGTACTCCTACTCAATATGGCTTTGTAGCTTTGATTTCCTCAAAAATCACACAAAGCAACCTCTCACTATCCATGTCATAAAGCCCAATTTTCTGGAAAGAATTAAAAAGTAGAAGGAAAGGAAAAAAATCAAGTCACTGTAAAACAACTCCAAAAATGACCTTCAGAATTTAAATGTAATTACACCTTTTCTTTTTTTCATTTCTGTTTACACATTTCTCTGGCCTTTGTTTTTCCTGGATTCATCATATCCTGGCCTCTCCCACCTGAACCAATATAATTCTTGGCAAAGAGAAACAACTCCGATGGATGATATGGTTGTTTTTGAGGGATGGATCACTTGACAGCTTGCTGAAAAACACCTCCATCTGGGGCCCTGTCAGCTCCTCAAGAGTGCAAAGAAAGCAATCTGTAGTTGTTTTACAGCCATGGGCAGATTTTTTTTTTTTTTTAAGATGATAGATAATTCAACCTGGCAATTGGTTCCTCCTCTGTGAGTGTAAGATAAAAGGGGACCACCCCTGGGATTAGTTAACCCTGAAAGTGATTGTTCAAACCCAGCTTTGTCATTTTTATCACAAAAAGTTCACTTCATCTCAGCTTGTAGAAATTTTCAGGTGTGACTTGAGAAATGTTACCATTTGATTACTTATCAAAGAGCAGAGAATAAGGAAAGCTATTTAGGAAAGCCCATGAAATGCCATACTTTTTTGTAAGCCTATAAATTATATTGGTAGACTAGCCAGTAACCAAAACCCAAGAGCTCTTTATTCAGCATGTAAAACCAAATGCCTTCCAAATGCTCCATTTGTTTTACCAAACAGAAAGCTTACTCTCCCTAGATCTGCTAGCTAGTTTTTTTCGAAGTGTCGAACAATAATTCAGGACCACAAACAGGAAATTTTCAGGTAGTGAAGTAGCTACTGGAACTTAGAAAAACTAGCTGTGCACAACTATCATAGAAGGTGAACTGAGGCGTCCTTTATAATTTATCAGTTTTTTCAACCAGTACGTGACAACATCATTTTAAGACCCCTTCGTTACCCTTTGGGATTAAGACGAGGGTAAATCAGATATTTCTGACTCAGCCTATATAAAGTTGTCAGAGAAAGACTGCACAGATGTTTTTAAGTACAGTTTAAGGATGTAGTACAGAGGCGGCAGGATATCCTAGATAACTAAGGTCCCAGTAATTATTAATATGTATTCATTCATGATATACTGATATTTTGTCCCCTTGTCTTACAGGACAAATGAGGTTATGTTGCTATAATGCTAGCATCAAGTCTGGTTGTAAATTTGACAACTAAACCTTCTGTACCACAGCAACCACATTAAAAAAATTTAATCAACTGAAAAACTATTATTAAATGTCTAATGAGAATGTATACTCCTAGAGAAGAGAATTCAGCAAGAGAATACCATCTCAAACTTGTTACCACCTGTCTGGGTCTCAGAGTCCTTGTTACAGGATTGAGGGGTGAACTCCCAGCTGCCTTTTCATTTTATTTTTAAATTTAATTGTATATATATTTTTAACTTTTTGAAGTATAATGGACTTATTAGTTTCAGGTGTACAACATAGTGACTCAATATTTTTATAGATTACACAGCAAAGTTATTATAAAATACTGACTATTTTCCCTGTGCTGTACATTACATCACTGTGACTTATTTTCTAACTAGCAGTTCGTTTCTCTTAACCCCCTTCACCTATTTCTCCCCTCGCACTACTTCTCTCCCCTCTGGTAACCGCTAGTTTGTTCTCTGAATCTATGAGTCTTTTTCTATTATATATTGTTTTAGATTCCACATATAAGTGAAAACATACAGTATTTGTCTTCCTCTGACTTAGTCACTAAGCATGATACCTAAGACTGTGTGGTTGGAGCTTGATGCCTGCTGTAGTCATCGCTATGCCTTGACCACACCTACGGAAGAACATCTGTGTATGGACAACCTGAGAGTCCTCCGCCTCAGCCTCCTTTTGAAAGACATAAATGTGAAGCTCCAGATTTTTCCTCTAGCTCCTGGCATGACCTTTCACAATTCTATTATCAAACTCTACATTTCTTTGTAAGTTACAGAGCTACTTTATGAATCCATGTTTATAAAAATTAAAATACTACACAGGGTGTGAAATAATAAAGTTCCTCTCCCAGTTCTCTTCCAACCCAAACTTCCCATCTGCCCCTAGTAGCCATTATTAACAGTTTCCTGTGATTTGCGCCAGACTCTGCATTTACACATGCACACGCGTGTGCGCGCACGCACACACACACACACACACACACACACACACGGTGATTTGTTTTATAACACTTGATAATACTAACTTGCTTTTATTTTTCACTTAATTCATTTTAAATGCTATTTTTTACTTAATTTGGTTTTAAAATGCTCCTTTTAAATAAACAACTGGATTCCATATGATAATATTTTATTTCAGAGTTTTATACCTATGTTCGTAAAGGAGGCTTTTAAAAATCCAACTTTAAAGCATCATGTTCTTTTTGAATCACTTTTGTCTGATTTTGGTATCAACATTACGTTTAATTCATGGGATTAATTAGGGATTTTTTTTACCACTGTAATATGCTCTGACAATTTGAATGACACAGAAGTTATGCTTCTGATTGTTTTGTAGAATATACTCATAAAATCTTTGAAGGTGAGACCTCCTCTTCCTTTTTTTTGTTTTTGTTTTTTTCTGGTGGTTGGGGGTTAGATATCTACCTTTTAAATTCTTTTGTGGATAATGGTGTGTTCGGTTCTCTTCTGGGCTTTTGGTAATTTACATTTCCCGGAAAACCATCCACTTATTTTTATAAAATATATTAAACTATTAAAAAGTCTTACAATTTAAGACATCTATCTTTCTTTATCTGTAGCTTTGTCCCCTTTTTATGTCCTAATGGGATTTTTAAAAATTCCTCAATCAGATTTTGCAAAATTTATTTTATTGGTCTTTTAAAGAATCATTTTGTTTTTATTGATCAATTATGTTTATTATATATAAATACATATGTATTTTGATGTATATATAGTTATATATGTTATATATTAATGTATAACATGTATTTTGATGATACATAGTTATGTATAAGCTCATAACTACTACATCTTCTGAATGGAATGAAACTTTTATTTGAACAAAATATCCTTAGAAAAATCATTCTTTGGCTCATTTAAATAGCCTTTACCTTGAATTCCATTTTCCCTAATATGATTGCCACTCACGCTTTCTTTTTGTTTAGCTGGCACAGTTTTGCCCATCTCTTTCTTATGCTTTATTCCCCAGATGTGTCTCTTGAAAATGTCATAATGCTAGATTAAATTTTTAAAATCCATAAAGAACTTTGACTTTTAGCTGGAGAATTGTACTTGTTCACATTAATTATCATACCTAATACATGTGGTTTTAATCTTACAATTTTTCATTTTGTTGTAAGTTCTTGTTGCCTTTTTCTTCCTTTTCTGCCTTTCTTAGAGTTAACCAATTTTCTTTGCCAATTGTTTCATATCTAGTGGTTTGTGAGCTAGGCATCTTATTTCTATTTCTTTAGTGTTTTTTTTTTTTTTTTTTAATTTATTTATTATTTATTTATTTATGTCTGTGTTGGTCTTCATTTCTGTGCGAGGGCTTTCTCTAGTTGTGGCAAGTGGGGGCCACTCTTCATCGCGGTGCGCGGGCCTCTCACTATCGTGGCCTCTCTTTTTGCGGAGCACAGGCTCCAGACGCGCAGGCTCAGCACCTATGGCCCACGGGCCCAGTTGCTCTGCGGCACGTGGGATCTTCCCAGACCAGGGCTCGAACCCGTGTCCCCTGCACTGGCAGGCAGATTCCCAACCACTGCGCCACCAGGGAAGCCCATCTTTAGTGTTTTTATACATTAAAAAAACCTTAACAGAAATAGAGGCACAGATGTAGAGAACAAACGTATGGACACCAAGCGGGCAAAGCAGTGGTGGGGAGAGGGGGTGGTGGTGGGATGAACTGGGAGATTGGGATTGACATATATACATTAATATGTATAAAATAGAAAACTAATAAGAACCTGATGTATAAAATTCAAAAAAAAAAACACCTTAACAAATACCTCTTTTATGTCTAGAATTAATGTCTTAGTACTTTCCTCCCTTGAAAAAGATTTAAAAATATTTTTTCTCCATCCCTCTCCCTCCCACATTTTTCCTCCTCCTTCATTCCATGTTTGTGAAAATCATCTGGCATTTTTGTTGCACGTGCCTAAGTGTGGATCTCTCCTCAAAACTCATATCTTGAAGTCCTAACCCCCAGTATGTCAGAATGTGAGTGTATTTTGAGATAGGGTCTTTGAAGAGGTAATTAAGTTAAAATGAGATCATTAGGGTGGGGCCTCATCCAATACGATTGGTGTCCTTTTCAGAGAGGAAACTTGGGCACAGACACTCACAGGGGGAGAAGCATGTAAAGACACAGGAGAAGAAGGCCTCAGAAGAAACCACACCCACAGACCCCCTGATCTCAGACTTCCTGTTCTAGGACTGTGAGGAAATGAGTGGCTGGGGCTGAAGTGAGCCAGTCTGTGAACTTTGTCACCAAAGCCCCAGCAGACTAATATTCATACACACTCTGAAGATGGCAGCTTATCCATTATGTCCTCATGGAGCTATTCTTTGATATGCAGAAAATTTCAGTCACCTTGTTCTTTCCTGTATTCTCCCAATACCTTATACATTTCCTATTACACTCACCATAATTATTTAATGTCTACATCTCTCCACTAAGCTCTAAACTCCATATAAGCAGGAATTCAATACATTGTAGTCTATTTGTGGGAATCCTGCATTCTGTGAGTATCTCTACAGAGTGGTTTGGAGCTGGTCTCGAGGGGTCCAGGGCCAGTTTTTTTGTCTTACTCGAAAGTCCTCTATTATGCAGAGGGTGAAGGAGCTCACACTCACGCATGGTAGAGGCCTGGGGTATCTGCTTTTCAGAGGTGTCTCCTATCCCCCACATCCCTAGGAAAGTAAAATCTCCCTCAGTTTCTTCCAGCTGAGTGGGAAGTTTTTCTCCACAGTTCGAGAAAAGTGCTTTGAGAAGAGCAACCTTTACGCAGACTTGCTTCTAGCTCCCCACTCCTGCCCACTGTGGGTACTGGAACCCCAGCATCAGCTTGAGGGCCCCTTTGCAAAGTCCTGACTCCCAGACCTCAAGGCATCAGCTTTTTCTTTTCACTGCAGCTTCCCCCACACCCCCCAACTGTTTGGCACCTGGAAGTTTCCTCTTCTTTTTTCCTCCAAAGCTCAGTCATCCACTAAAACCAGTGACAGGGTGGCAGCATCACACACTCTGGAGGCAAGTTGCCAGCACAGTCTGTGTGGTCTTAGGCAAGGTTTTTCACCTTTCTGTGCCTCAGTCCCTCTCTCTACAGATTGGGGAGACTCGTACCTAATTCATGGACTATTAAATGAGTGAGGGTTTAATGAGTATTCAAGTCAAGTGCTTAGAGTAATACCTGACATAGAGTCAGAGATATTATAGATGTTTGATGTTATTATTACATTCTGGCATTTTCAGCATTTTTTCACTTTATCCAATATTTACACTTGGAGGGTTCCTGATGGCATCCACTCAAATCCTTCATGTTCTCTCCTGTTCTAATCTGTTGAGTGGAAGAATGAATAAGACTCTCAAGAGGAAACTACTTGTAGCAGACCTCCTGAGCAGCCTCAGAATGTGTGACCTGTCTGTAGTCTGTCCTCTGCTTGGTGTCGTGTAACTGCTTCCCTTGGGACCAACCTAATTTGAGACCCAACTTAAAGACAGTCCGTGGAGAGTAAGGTGGAATGACAAGTAAGTCCTGCCCAGTTGGGCTCACTCTATGGCCGGTGACTGACAGTCTATGCAGTCAGATCCCATCTTGGGGAGTTTGCGCTTGAGACATAAAGAAAAGGACCAGTTAGTTTGCAGGATCTGGAGCAGGGGCACCAGAACCAGGGAACAGCCAAGTGGCCACACTGGCAAAGTCCTCAAGCAGGGAGCACAGGCACTTGACACACAGCCCTTTGTGAATGATCGTTTGGTTCCAGGGACCTGGGTTGGAAACAGTCCCCCCTTTTCCTTGTGCTTCCTTATGATAAACTTCTATTGTCTGATGTATCTGGAACGTATCTTTTTTAAACCCAGCAAATGCACCAGTATTAAGAACACATAAGCTTCAGATACTTCAGTTTTTCATTCCTGTCTCCAAGTCACTGGATTTATCTTCTCTGATCCAGTTCCTTGTTCATTTAGGGAAGAAAAAGAATAAGCCTGGATTCCAATCAGGGCTCCACCACTTGACCAAACTGTGTAAACATTTAGAGCCAATGATGCCTAATCCTTAATTGGGGAAACACTAGAATTTTGTTGCACAAGGTTTTTGTGAGAATTATTTCATTTGGCCACACTTATTAAGGTTTCATTATGTGCCAGACACAGTGGTGGATGCTGGGGATAGAGCAGTTCCTGCCATGATGGGCTTACACTCAGTCCCTGTGAGATACTGTCTGGGAAACGCCTAACTTAACATAGCCTCTCAGTGCATAGTAGCTACTGTTATTACCTCTACAGGAAAATATTTTTTCTCATCCTTTAGAACTTAACAAGCTGAAAGCAGATGCTTTGCCAAGTGTGTTTCACTGTAAGTATCAGAAACAAACCACGATTTAGTTGTGGATCTATTTAACTTTCTTTGGTCGTTGTTGGTGTTTTTATTTCTTGACATTTTCACAGGTATTTGAATCTAATTGTTGATCAGTTTCTTAATTTGGGACTATTTCCTTTCTTCTCAGGCAGCTCTTCGGCATCTCAGAAACGCACATATTAGGTAATCTCATTTTCTACAACAGCGATTTATATAAAATAAAAAGGGAAAATAATTTCAGAGACAGTCTTGTAGAGATGTTCTCTCTATTGGTACAGGCTACACATGTTCAATTTTTCAGTAAAGACACAATTTACCTGGATGTAGAAAAGGATTTCTAATGTTGCCCTTTACAAGGTACCAGATTAGATGACTGTAGTGCATGCTTTTGACTGCCCCTCTTAAATCCATTTTCCTTTCCTTAAACCCTAACAGGACTGGTTTGCTCAGATACACACCCCAACCCCGTTTCAGGAATGAGGCTTGATCAGCCATTCAGAGGATAGATATCCCCTGGACACTTTTGTTAGTCTGGAGATGGGCACGTGCTATAAATGGACCCAATCAGGTTTAAGGGAAAGATTGATATTCCAAGGTTGAGGGAAAAAGAAGATTCACTCTCTTATTGAACATAAGCAATGTGTAACCCTGCTTGGCACTGGCAGCCTGTAATTAAGAAGGGAGTGAACTTTGTGGTGAAGCAGATTCTGTGGACTGTTGGGAGAAGAGACGGAAAGAACCTGGGTCTTCAGTGATCTTGTAGAATCAACCAACCTTCAAGCTTGTCCTATCTCTGGACTTCCTGTTATACCGTGTAAAATTTTTCTTTATTGTGTAGGCCAGTTTGAGCCAGTTGTTTCCTACTTGTAACCAAAAGCATGTTGCACAATAACAGTAATTTTACTTATTTTGGCTATTTTTAGGAATGGGATAAGGAAAACCAATAGAATAATTAAATGTACTGTTATTTAATAGTAAGCAAAGTCTTCGCAGGTGGGAAAACACATATTGACATTCCTTCTTTCTTCCCTAAATACCATTCTCTAAAACATCCCTTTAATTTTGGTGGCAGCTTAAAAAACCGCGGGTACTTTCAGAAGAGAAGATTTACGGAACTCAATGGCTAAGACTCATCTCGTATTTGCAAGAAAAATAGGACAGTTTAAAATATTTGCTGATTTTTCTGAAAACTTGTATCTTGTGGAAGAATTAATAATAGGATGTTCACTTATTAAACAAAAAAATCTCATGCCCGAGCACAAAGAAAACCATTAAGTAATTCCATCTAGAAAAATTAATGTTCACACATAGATTCTATATTATAAAGGTCTCAAAGCTGTACTTCCCTTGTTGAAAGATTGTGTTTTGATGCACATGAAAAATTTCATTAAAAAGCAATAAATAAGAGACAACTTGGCAGAGAATACTCTAGAGAGCTAAATGGAGTCTCCCTTCTTTGGTCATGGTTTATAGTTGCAATATAAAATACTCAGAACATGAAGAAGCTTCCTATGGCAGTTTGCCTAGGACATGAAGATTTAGACTTCACTCTCGGATTAACATTAAGCATAAGCAGAAGTGATGACTTTCTTCTTTTTTTTTTTTTTTTTGTTGTTGTTGTTGTTGCTACAGTTATTTTAACAGGAGAGAAAAGAAAAATATAGTCTGCAAAAGCCTTACTGTTGTACTTCACTTTATAACAGAAATTTTCTCAAGAAGTTGAATGCCTACCATGGTGTCTCATCTGTAATGAATGATCAAGAAATATCTGCTGAACTGAAATGAAATTGGCTTTTTGTAAACTGCTATGTTTTAAATTTCTGAAACTGGCTTCCATTTTAAGGCTTGAAAATTTCCTATTCTCTCATTAGCACCGGTCAGAGAGGAAAAAGAAATAAAATGTAACCCTGCCATTAAGTTAATTTCTTACAGTAAGATATTATCTTCACTATGTCTCAAGGACTTTCTATATATCATTGTCAAATCAGTATTTGACAAGTCCTTCTTGTGATATTTAAGAATAGGACTCAATCTGAGGAAAATGGTACCGCAATGGAGAACAAATCATTCATTCAACACATATCTATGTAGCAATTATTCCATGCAAGTCCCCGGTGGGGCAGAAAAAGGAAGTGAGTATAGAGCATATATAATCTAGTATAAAGATGTCTAATCTAGATGGGTATATAAGACATAAGTAATGCCTTATATTATTATCGTGATATAAGGTAGCATGTGATCAATGTTTTATAAATTACACAGAAAATGAGATCAAGCAGGACCCTGTGGGGCCTTCCCAGGGACAGAACCCCATGTCCTCCACCTCTTGTTTGTAGAAAAGCTTTAGCCTCCTAGGCCTTCCCCTAGCTCTGAAGAGCAAATTTAATCAGCAAAGTAAAAAATACAGAAACGAAAGGGAACAGTCAAGCAAGATGAAATAACAGTAGTTTAGCTATAAAACAAAGTCAAGGACCTTTAGTTCCTCATCAAGAGCTATAGATAATATCCTGAGCCATATCGTTGAGTTGTTTTGCTGACACCAAAACCCCTACCAGGTAGAAGAAGTTAACTGCATGCTGACCACAAGCATGTGGGCCCCAGACTGGTTGGAACCAGAAGGTTAATGATGTCGACTCCCAAAATACCACCCCATTACCTCACCACCAACCAATCAGATGAATGTCCATGAGCTGATCAGGCACCCTACAACCCTCACCCCTAATGTTGCCTTTAATAACCCTTCCCTGAAAGCCGGTCAGGAGGGAGTTGTGTTTAGCTGGAACTATCAGAGAAGACGATATGGAAGGACTTGAATACTTGAAATGAAGATTTGTGTCCCAGTTGACTGAGAGTCATTGGTATATAATAGCTTAGTGGTTTTGAAATTTGAGTGTGCATGAGATTCACGTGGGAATCTGCCAGAATAACTTGTTGGGCTAAATATCTTGCAATCTCCTTTCAGTAACAAACCTTAGCAATACTGAAATTTGTATGTGTGTGTAGTGTATCTTTTAATATGCATGGGTAGGCTGGCAATAAAGTAGGGGAAAGCCTAACAGGTCGAAAATGCTGAGATAAGATAACACTGAAGCAGTGGTCACCCTGATTGAGGGCATCTGGGTAATCCCTGATGTCCTAGAATCTGAACAAGGGGAACATTCAAATCAGAGACACCAACAGAAGGCCTTAAAGATAACCTCAGTGAAAGGATGGCCAGAAAGAATGCCTTGTGAAAAGAAAGAGTAGGAATACTTATCTTTCTTGGACTTGGCTCTGGATAGAGGAGAAAAATATAGTCATCACTGAATTTAAAACCACAAGCTATCCAACTAGTAGGGTTAGGAATAAAATTCAAACTGCCTATGTTGTCCAAAATCTCCAATCCTCATTCTGTCAGCTGCAGAGCCTTGCCTAGTGATGGCTCACAGCTGAGTCGATCTTAAGGCATTACCTTCAGTTTAGAGGAAGCGCTTCACCCAAGATTAAGGCTCCTCCTACTTCTCAGAATAAAGGCAAACCTTAGCCCATCCTTTATCTTACTATAGTGCATTGCTCTGAGGATGAAAAATTCTCAGGGGTATCAAATAAATCAACAATTAAACAAGGCACCATAAGCCCATGGTGGGACTTCATGCTTCTCCCTGTCATATCATATATCATGAGGATAAGTAGGGTATTAGAAATAGGATGGGAAAGTTTATATTCAGATACATCACAAAGTAAGGAGAAGGAGTGATGACAATTTACATCTAACAATCTCTCTTCTTCCATCACCTGTTAACCAAATGCATTGCTCCTGAAGGGGAGTCCCTGAAGAGTGAACAAAGAGAACACTGGTAAAACATATTGAAGATGAAGGTACATATTGCATCCAGGCAACAGACTTAATGGCCAAGCTTTGTATCTTATCTACTCATATATCCTAGAATTCAATTTAAGAAGGAAGAGGGTTGTGAAGGGGCTGTGTATTAACACAAAAGTATGAATTCAAAGGTGAAGGCAGCCTTTCCTGATAGAAACCAAGTCTGATTTGGCTGATTGGCTTGACAACGAGGTTTTCCTTTGCCAGTTAGAGGATATAGCACATAGTTTCCTAAATGAGCTATATCTGCAGAATCAAGGTTTAGAGAAAATTCTATTTTAAAGCAGGTGATAACACCATTTTGTCAAATATTATTGTGTCAGCATAGATGTAATGAAGTTCACAATATTTCAATTTTCCCAAATCTTTGTGATGATATCATGTTAAACGAAAAAGGGTGAGGGATGCATTATTTTCTGGAATTCTTTTAGGGGGGCATGAGTAGAGCAGTGGAGAGCTGACTTTCTTAGCTCTCTGGGCTGATTTCTGGTTCTCTCTTTAAGATGGTAACCCCTCAGACTGAGCACACTTCCCTGGAGGTGTTGTGAAGTTGTCAGGAGAAAATCAGGGAAGGGAGGAAAGACATTCTTGTTGCAGGTGAGAGAGGAACTCAGAGTTCTTATTTTAAATATTAATACTTGATGTATCTGATGAAGCAAAATATTTGATCATTGAACAGATACCTATCACTGCCATTTTTCCAGGCGCTGGAGATACAGTAATGAACAAGGCAGGAAATTTTCTGTTATCATCTAGCTTATGTTGCAGTGAGGGAGGCAGATAATGAGTAAATAAATTAACAAACAGCGTTTCAGATAGTGACAGAGCTATGGATAAAGTAGGGGAGGATTCCATGGAAGAGTGCTAAGAGCCCTGAGTTGAGACACGCTTGGTCCTCTCTGAGGACAGCAGGACAGCGAGTCTGCAGCCGAGAACAAAGGGGTGCGTGGAAGGCGGCCACGTTAGAGGGGGATGACCAGGGCGGATCACGTGATGGAGCCCTGGACGTGCGTATGGAGTTCTGTTTTTATACCCGGTGCAATGGAAGCTCTTACAGGGTTTTCATCAGGACAATAATATCTGATTTATGTTTTTAAATGCTCACCCTGGCTGCTGTGTGGAGAATGGACTCTGGGGGGAAGGGAAGAGAGAGGGGAGAGCAAGGTGACCAGTAGGATGATTGCTGCAGTATGGGACAGAGGTGGCTTCTCTAACGAAGTGGGAGAAAGAGGCTAGATCCAGGATATACTAGAGGTAGAGCTCACAGAATTCACTGCTGAATTTATACAACCAAAGGAGAGTTAGAGAGGAATCACAGATGACTACCACATTTTAGCCATTAACTGAGATTGAGAAGACTGAAGGCAGGTTTGGCAGGAAATATCAGGCTCCTATTTCTTTCTGAACATGTTATATTTGTGATCCTATTAGACACGGATACGGTGATGATGAGGAATCAGTTTGATGATACGAATTTGGGGCTTAGCAGGAAGCTGGGGCCAGAGGCAGAAATTTAGGAGACATTAACATACGGTTAGTATTTAAAACCATGATCCTCATTTCTCCTAAGCAGTGCATAAAATGTTTAGAGAAGAGTAAAATATCATAAATAAGATTTGGATTTCCCAGAAGTTGTTTGCCAGACTTTCTCTTTTCCTAGTTATTCCTTCATTCTGTTTGTAAAATTAGGATTTGAGTGTTCGGTAGAAATCATATGAGGCACGAGAGTCGGGGAGAGAACAGCACTGCTTATGTCATGAGGCATTCCTCATACGTACAAAGCTGGTTTGGTATCACGGTGTCTCTCTCCACTTAGCTCCAAGTTTGAGTCAGGGTCAAATGGAACCTAGATCACATCTAGAACCAAGGGAGCTTGGGTTTCTGTAGCCTCTGCTGGCCAGAAAGACACACGAGCAGGGGTTGGAGTAGTTGCTGAGGGAGCCAATCCAGCGTCTGCCCCACTGGTCAGAAAAATGTGGATACTGGCTTTTAATGAGGCTTTAATTCTACAAGAGATTTGAGGAATTTTTATTGGAAATTTATCATGCAGAAATATTTTGCCTTCTGGTACATTACAGGGATGAAGCAGTTATAGAAAGCTGTAGGAAAGCTACCTTGGAAGCTATGAGCCAGTTTTCTAAATTAGACTTTTATTTGTTAATCAAAAATAAGAATTGACTGAAATGACTAAGAACAGAAGTGGGGGATTTGGTCAGTGAAACGTGGACAACAAACCAGGACCTCTTTACATTCTTGCCAAATGTGTTCCTCAGTGTGCAGATTTGGAGGGTTTTTTTTTTTTTAGGATTTTAATTTGGTTTGGGAGGGGATTTTTTTTAATTAAATTGGGAAACATACTCATTGTGGTATGGGAATGGTCTTTATATCTCTGGAGGTGACTGTGTTTACTGCTTTGTGGATGTACAATTAATACAGAATGCATAATTGGGAGGGCAAGCTCCCAGGTTCATTGCAGCATTATTCACAATAGCCAAGACGTGGAAACAACCCAAGTGTCCATTGATGGATGAATGGATAAAGAAAATGTGGTATGCACATATATGGAATCTAAAAAAAAAAAAAGTAGTTCTGAAGAACCTAGGGGCAGGATGGGAACAAAGACGCAGACAACGGACTTAAGGACACAGGGAGGGGAAAGGGTAAGCTGGGACAAAGTGAGAGAGTGGCATGGACGTATATACACTACCAAATGTAAAATAGATAGCTAGTGGGAAGCAGCTGCATAGCACAGGGAGATCAGCTCGGTGCTTTGTGACCACTTAGAGGGGTGGGATAAGGAGGGTGGGAGGGAGAAGCAAGAGGGAGGGGATGTGGGTATAGAAGTATACGTATAGCTGATTCACTTTGTTATACAGCAGAAACTAACACACCATTGTAAAGCAATTATATTCCAATAAAGATGTTAAAATAAAAAAAAAAAAAGAAAAGAAAATGTGGTACAAAGATTCAATGGAGTATTATTCAGCCATAAGAAAGAAGGAAATCTTGCCATTTACCAAAACATGGATGGACCTGGAGAGTACCGTGCTAAGTGAAATAAGCCAGGCAGAGAAAGACAAATACTCTATGATCTCACTTGTAAATGGCAACTAAAGAAGCCAAATTCATAGAAATAGCAAATAGAATGGTGGTTGCCAGGGGCTGACGGGTGGGGGAAATGGGAGATGTTGGACAAAGGGTACAAACTTTCAGTTTGAGATGAATGAATTCTGGGGATCTAATGTACAGAATGGTGACTATAGTTAATAATACTGTATTGTATACTTGGAAGTTGCTATGAGTAGAGCTTTAATGTCCTCACCATAACAACAACAGCAACAAAATGGTAATTTGTGAGGTAAGGGATGCGTTAAATAGCTTTACTGTAGTAAATATTTCATAATCATCATATGGTATACCTTAAACGTACACACAATATTACATGTCAATTATATCTCAAAAATGCTGGAAAAACATCCGAAGTGCAAGCATTGAATTTTTTCATGCAGAGACTATGGTAGCTGCATAAAACGAATAGCTATACATTCCTATATATTCTCTGCTTAAATTTTTTTGGGGGGGGGTGTTGACAAAGATGTCTAGAACTTATTTAAAATCACATTGGAGCTGTCTGAATGCAATGTGAATACGGAATTGTCTGTTTTGTGAAGAATAATTAGGCTTATGATAATTGCCCAAATTGAATGGACTGTAGAGTTCTTTTTTTAAATTTTATTTATTTTTTATATAGCAGGTTCTTATTAGTTATCTATTTTATACATATTAGTGTATATATGTCAATCAAAATCTCCCAATTCGTCCCACTGTAGAGAACTTTTTCAATTGTAATGTTTAATGTATTTACTTTCATCCAAACAACAATAAATTACAATGATACCCAATGGTTTTTGAGTTCTTATTATCAATTTTTTTTCTAAGTGCTTTATGTTTTCTCATTTCATCCTCTTATGATTTTTAGTATTTGCCTAATTTTAAGGTTATATTTGATTATCTCTATCTTTTAAGGATTTGAAGAAATGATAAACAAAGGCAATGATTATCTCTATACACAAGAGCATTGAGAGTCAGGGTTGAATTTTGTCAAGGGTTATTCAGTGTCTTAGAAGGATTACTTTGTCAATAGTTTGTCCAAACTTGTTTCTTATGTCTATAAGCAATGTATGACATGAGAACTGTATAGCTATCATCACCTGTGACTCGTTCTTTTGAATCTGAAAATTTCTAGGAAACAAGAACAACTTTGAAGTAAGCTCAGTCTGACAAAGAGCTCCTTGCGTGGCATTGGTGGCAGATTCTGTGAAGACTTATGGGAAAGTGGCAGAACTATCAATACAACCAGCCTGTGGAGAAGCAACAGCAGCAGTGGGAGGGAAATGAGGACACTTGTACAGAGCGAGGCAGCCGGGCTTTGTCATTTCCCCCATGGGACCCAAGAGCCTGCAAAGGCTCCAAACACCCTGGACGTGCCTTTCTCCTTTTCTTTCCTTATTTTCACTATTCAATGTTATGTGGTGACTCTATGTATGATGTTGGGTGATTTATGTCTTTGAAGTCCTTTCCTGGAGGAAAGATTGAACTTACAGATCACCCTTGAGCAACCTGGGGGCTAATCCACATATAATTTATAGTCAGCCCTCCAGTATCTGAGGTTCCTCTGGATCCATGAATCAAGCAATCAAGGAGCGTGTAGTACTGCAGTGTTTACTACTGAAAAGCATCCATGTATAAGTGGACCCTGGCAGTTCAAACCCACCTTGTTCAAGGGTCAACCAACTGTACTTTTCTTTTTTGGTGGTGGGACTCTCTGGCTCTGTAAGTGTAACCAATTCTGGAACACTTCAGTCAGGGGTTAAGAAACATGATTGCATAATTAACACATCACTTAAGATGCTTTTGGTTCCAAATAACAGAACACCCACCTCAAAATGAACCAAACCATATGGGAAATTATTTGCTTATAAATGAAAAATCTAGCAATAGGTAGCAGAGTTTGGTCAGGGCTCCAGCTCAATTTCTCTGCAATTCTCTTAACTCTGTGTTCATCTATTCACTCAAGCCCACTTTCCTTAATGTCACAAAATGGCTGCAGCAGTCCCAGGCCTCACATCCATACACCACATTATCAGAAAGAATGGGCTACTTTTCTTTTCCAAATATCGAAAGGAAAGAGTCCTAAACTCAAAGATTTAGATCAAGTAAGATGCCAGGCTCGCCCTTGAACCAATCATGGCGCCAGAAGAATGCATTCTTCATGTTATCTAGGCTCACTCCTGCAGATGGTGATGGGGAGATTTTGGTGATGGTGGGGGAGGCATCATAAAAATACATGACTGCTTCACAGTGAGGAAACACACAATGTTCACGTGTATAAACCAAGACACAATCCCACGTGCACTTGCTTTCCAAGCTCTTGCAATTGTCATTCCTAGATTGCACCAAGGATTAGTGGGATGCCTTGGGGAGGGGGCTAATTTGGTAGGTTTTAATGTACATGTACATGAGGGGCAACCTGCAGGGGTGGGAGTGGAGAATAATCTTGCAGGCTCTTATAAGCCAAAGCCTTCTGGAAGAATATTCTGAGAAGGCAGACTTTTGGCATTTAACAGTAGCTCAGGAGTAAGTTTAATGAAGAATAGTCAGTGAGGGGATGTTAATATCAGCGGTCTAAAATTAACCACACAGAAGCTGAAGAGCCAAAGAATTGTTGTCAGCTATGTTCAAAGGCAAAAACTAAAATGTATTCCTTTTGTCTCCCCCAAAGGAATTTACATGAAGCTTAAAGGCTTTGTGATTCTACAAAGGCCTTTACACCACAGTACCACCTTGTTCAGGCTGCATTTTTTAGTGTCTTCTTACTGGGTACTCAACTTTCCCCATTTGGTGGATAAAATCTATATGATGTAGACTTTTTGCTATATGAATGGCCAGATCCTGGAAAGAAACACAGATCTAAAAATGTTATGAGATTCTGGAAATCTGGAATAGTGGGGGATTTCTGGAATGCGAACGGCTTTATTTGCATCGTGCAGCACAGAATATGAAAGAAGGCTAGGGCTCCTGAGGACAAACATCAGAGACCTCAACCCCTATACTGGCTTCCCTCCTGCCCCACACCTCACCCTTCTTCCTTTTATAATATGATACAGGCTGGAGGAGGATTGAGGGCAGTTGATGAAGAGGGTTTTGTACAAGATGGGTGCCAGTCTATGCAGTCTCTGTGACAACGTCCTTCTCTGAGGGAGGCTGGAAACAGAGCTCTGTGGGCATCACCATATTATTCTGACACATCTACACTGTCTTGCTTCCTTTTCTACATCACCCCAGGCCTAGAGGGCTTACAGTGATAGGCGGCCAGATCCATGTAATTTTCTGTTTCTGCACTTTAAATTCTAGTCCTGGCTTTCCTATCACTAGCCGTGAAACTCGAGGCAATGATTTCACCTTTGTGATCTTTCTATAAGACATGGATAATTCTGCCCTTCATTATAGCACCGCTAGTAGGATCAAATTAGGTAACATGGAGGCATTCTCTGAAAATTATAAAGTTATACAATGGTAGAGAATTATTATTTAATCTCTCAAACACCAAAATGGTCTGGAGTGTTTCAATCGTGCAGTCTTTCAATGTGCCTGAGGTTTCTTTGTTGTAATGGTAATTCTTATTGCAGTGATATAATTTGATCATTCTAAAAAGCAAAGCGCTAAGATGCTTGTACTTTATAAAATTAGATACAGGAAAAAAGGCATATGCAAGTGTTTTGGCTGTTACCATCCAAGTAGAATAGCAGTCAAATCTGATAACAGGGATCCGACTCTACCATTAGCACGGTTTCTGTGATTTCACTGGCTCTAATGAGCTGGAGAGAGAGAATGCCTACTGTGAAATACATAACAGGAATCAGAAGAAATGAATTTTGATGGGAAGACATGAGGATGTATGTCCCTCTTGAGATTAATTCTAAAACCTCATTATGGTTGGCCATGAAAAACATTTCAAGTCCTTACTCTAAACTGCTTAAACATAACATTTTATTCTGCTGCGATTCTTTTGTGTTGCATTAATCAGGACCCACAAGGAAAACTAAGTGACCTCTCCTCTCCATCTCCTCTTGAGGGAGATCACATAGACTGGTTCTGATGCCCATTCACAAGTTCCTGAAAAAGAAGGGCATGAGCTCAGCTGGAAATGACAGAGGGGTCCTGTGTGACTCTTTAATGGCATCGTTTAAAAGCTGTGTTTAATCTCTTCAATCCCTGACTTTAAAATGACTGCCATTGTGTGAGTTGGAAGACACAGCACTGAGGAGGGCATGGTGGCAAAGACAGAAGGAAGCACCTGAATTTTTTTTTAAATAAATTTTTTTTTTGTACAGAATTTGTCCCTTAGTTCATCCTTAGCTCTGTTTTCCCTGAGGTTATTTCTTGTCCATCTCCCTTCCTGGACATAAAACACTTGCTCTTGGTTATTACCGCAGGCATATGGGTTTTGGTGTGTGTTGGGATCCAGCTCCTTTGAGTCTCTGTGGAAACAGAGAAGCATACAAGGCAGGCAGTAGGAGGAATTATTATTACTACTATTTGTTTATTTTTGCCTCCTTTGCCCGACTATGCATGGGGTTGGGTGAGAAAAGTCTGCAGGAGAAGGGCTGGTTGGGATGCCCTTTTTAACCCAGATCAACCAGAGGCAGAGTTGATTCCCACCCCCAACCCTGACTTCAGAAACCATTTAACTTTCCCATATAACCTATAACTCTAAATAAACACTGTTGGTTTGAAGTAGTTTCTGTCTGAGACATTTCTATTTCCGGTATCCCATTCTTCTCCCTCCAAATATCCCCACAAATGCCAGGGAACAGGAAACATGGGTCAGTATAGCAATTACTGATTAGCCCCAAATCTAAGTTATTTACAATTTAATGCTTATGGAGCACATATGACAGAGAACTCAGAGGACTCCTGGTGATGTGATCGCCATGGGATGCCCAGTTGCAAATCTGACCTTACACCACTTAAGAGCACTTGAGTTCAGGTCATCAAAATGGGTTTCAATCTTTGGCTCAGCTGCTTCACCTCCCTGATGCCTGGTCATCTATAAAATGGTGAAACCTCACCTAAGTAACAGAGCCTCGGGAGGGTTCAGTGAGAATAAAAATGAAGGCTCTTTGTACAACAGTCAAATGTCATGTAAAAATGAGCTTCTGTCTGGGCCTGCAGCCCTTGGGATTTTAAGGATGGTCTTTATGAGTTTGGGAGTGTTCCTTAATGTTCCAGAACAGAGGGCCAGAGCCAAATGCACAGGTCCCTGTACCTAGATCTCTGGACCTATGCAAAGTATTTCCAAGCAATTTGGCCTTGAAGATTGAGTTGGGGGAACTGAGGCAATGCAATGCCATTTCCTTTCTTCTCAACTATTAATATAAACCCAGATAATAAAGAACACTACCCCATCTTCTACACCTACCGCCCATCTCCGCACCTCTTATCACTAGATTTATTTTGCTTAAATATATGGCATCTCCAGATTCAGACCAGGGGGAGCAGGAGTGAGGACTCGATGGATTGTGAATGCAAATCTGGACGCGGGTGAGGAAGATACAAAGAGGGGAAGAACCTGGGGATACAGAGAAGCCAAAACTGCAGGTCTCTTCATCCATTTCCCTCCAGAAAGAATAAGTAAATAAAAGAAAAATTAAAAAGATAACTTTAGGGCTTCCCTGCTGGCGCAGTGGTTGAGAATCTGCCTGCCGATGCAGGGGACACGGGTTCGAGCCCTGGTCCAGGAAGATCCCACATTCCGTGGAGCAACTAGGCCCGTGAGCCACAACTACTGAGCCTGTGCGTCTGGAGCCTGTGCTCCGCAACGCGAGAGGCCGCAATAGTGAGAGGCCCGCGCACTGCGATGAAGAGTAGCCCCCACTCACCGCAACTAGAGAAAGCCCTCGCACAGAAACGAAGACCCAACACAGTCATAAATAAATAAATAAATAAATAAAATTAAAAAAACTAAAAAGATAACTTTAATGATGAAAGTCTCATTAAAAAAGAATCCTTGGGCTTCCCTGGTGGCGCAGTGGTTGAGAATCTGCCTGCTAATGCAGGGAACACGGGTTCGAGCCCTGGTCTGGGAAGATCCCACATGCCACGGAGCAGCTGGGCCCGTGAGCCACAATTGCTGAGCCTGCGCGTCTGGAGCCTGTGCCCCGTGACGGGAGGGGCCGCGATAGAGAGAGGCCCGCGCACCGCGATGAAGAGCGGTCCCCGCACCGCGATGAAGAGTGGCCCCCGCTTGCCGCAACTGGAGAAAGCCCTCGCACGAACCGAAGACCCAACACAGCCAAAAATAGATAAATAAATAAATAAATAAATAAATAAATAAATAAATAAATAAATAAATAAAAAAGAATCCTTTGTGATATTGGTTGTATTGGCATCAACCATTGCAAATCTCTGGAAAATAATTCCATGTTGATGGAGAATAAATGAAACCAGAGAATTCTTAAATAGGACAAAAAGGGAAAAACACCAACCAACCAACCGAGCCCTGCATAAAATAGCTAGCAATTTAACAAAATCCTTCTGTGCTTTCTCTAAAAGGTACGAAATCTCAGAAGCACTGGTTTTACAAGTCAACAGCAAAGATAACTGGTTCCACCCCTGTCCTCCCTCCTAAGGGGAGGCCCCATCCACACCCGATGCACTGTGTTCGCTGGTATCCCCCAGCTAGTCCTGTCCCTGGTTTCTGGTAGGTCTTCAGCAAACATTTGGTGAACCAAAGTTTTTTTCAATCTTGGAGGTTCTAAAGTTTTTGTTTTATCTTTTGTCTTTAGGTGGAATAAGGGTAAACACTCCGCCTAGCTGTAGCTCTTCCATACGCCCTGCCCCCTCTCCCCCGTCTCTCTGTACACCCTCCTGTCTCTCTTCTGTCCACCCTCCTGTCTTTCTGTCCTCACTCTGGGCAAGCGCTAATGGCTCAGCTGTTTCTGCAGGGCCTCCAAGTGGCCTTCCTGCCCCACTTTCTCTTCATGCTCACATGCTCTCTCTGCTGCCACCAGTGGGCTTTTGTGATGTAAACCTGCTCATGTACTCATTAAATCAGTATTTACCGAGTTCCTGTGTCATGCTCGCAACTATTCTAGGTTCTGAAGATCCCCTTTAACAACTTAACCATCACATGTGGGATTGCACGGTAACCAGCCTCCTCTCCTGGCCTCCTCACCCATCTCACCAGCTGGCTTTTCAACCACACCAGAGTCCTTCTCATTTCCTGAGAGCAGTGCTGACTCACCCCTTCTCGTCTTTGCTGTTCCCTCTGCAATGAAAACCCTTCCCTGCCTTGTTGGTCTGAAGAATTCCTATTCATCCTGTAACACCCACGTAAGGGGCTTTTCTGTAAAGCCTTCTCTAACCTCTTTTTCTATCCAACCCAGAGTGAGGTCACCATTGTACCTTGCACACTCTGAGCGCTACAGCACTGCCAGCCTGTACCTGTGTGTTACATTTGTGTACTGCACATATGTAATTACATATACAGCACTGGATTGTAATGCTTTCTTTCCATGGCCGTCTCTCTGGCTGCAGTGCCAGCTTCCTGAGGTCAGGCATTAGTTCTAGTGCGTCCTGGCGTGCCAGCGCCTAGTGAGGTATGCAATACACATCTGTTAAAAGAATAGCAGCAGATCAGCTTTCCCTGGGGATCCTCCTCCAATACCTGCCTCTAAATGTTGTTTCTCCAGGCCTCATTCCCTTTTCACTCCAAGACTCTTTCCCTAGGCAGTCTCACCTAATCCCATTACTTTGATGCATCTGTACTCGATAACTCCCCCAAATTTATCTCTACATCAAACCTCTCTTCCAAGTTCCTGCTCACATATCTGACTGTATATCTAACTTATTAACTCTTCCTGGGCGTTTCCTAGACACCTCAAACATACTATTCAACAACAAAGTTAATCTTCCCCTCAAATCCACTTCTCCATTTTGTTACATGGCTCTAAAAATCCACTCCCCCCCCTCCAAGCCGGGAACCATGATCTTGTCTTTGAAAGTTCCTTCTCCTTCAACTCAACATTCAATCCATTACCAAATCCAGTACATTCTACTTCTCATACAGATCTTGATTCTTTCCTGCTTTCTTCACCTCCACTGGCCCTCCCTCCTCCTCTCTCTCATTTGGTTCACTTTTCCAGCCTCCTGACTGCTGTCTCTACCACCATCTTGCTCCCCTTCAATCTGCTCTCCATAAGGCAGGCAAACAAATTTTTAAAAACATGCAAATAGCATTTTGTCCCTCCTTGCTTAAAACTCTTCAGTACCTTTCCACTCACAAAAAGATAAAATTCTTCTCGAAATCTTAGCATGACCTGCAAAACCCTATCCCAGCTGGCCTCTACCTTCCTCTCCAGGCATTTCTGGCACTCCTTATACCCTCACTTTTTATGCTTCAGACATACAGGCTTTACTTTTTGCTCTTAATAGGCCAGGATTCCCCTACCAAATGGAAGCAGACACATAGCAGAATTCAAATTCAGATTATACCAGTTATCAGGGGATGCTGAGATTCTCCGGATTAAATTATGGTTGCCAGTCATCACTCAAACTAAGGATATTGCTAATTAAGATACAAAGCAGTGTGGTATATGTATAACCGAGCACTACCTAAGGTAGGAAAGGAATATGCCAACCTATTTATTTCAGTTAGAATTAGCTGGGCTCATTTAGGATATAGTTAATCTTGGAAAAAAATGGAATAGATTAAGTTATAATGTCTGTTCTAAGATAGATAATTCTTTCTCCTCTGATGCACACTAAAAAAATATTATCACTATTTTCCCAGTCTCGTTCAGAGAGTCTCCTGGAACCTGGATTATTATTGAAAATATATTATATATTGGAGAACTTCAAATCTACAGTCAAATAAACTGCAAACCTAGTTACATTTGCAAAACTACCCCGAGGTCCTAACGCTACATTTTAACAAGGTATTCAACCAGCTGAAGGCTAGAAGCAAGACTTCACATTACCAAACCTGTCTTATTCATGAATTCCACAAAAACAATTGATTTTCACATTTATCATCAGTAATAAATAAATCACATTGTTATCAAGAGGCAAAGCACATTTTATGATACATTGCCTTTCCTTTTCATTGCATTTCTTTTATTACTTAGAGATTTTCCCCAGTGATAAGCCAAGATGATCTTCAAACAATGAACTGGAAAAGATAGGAGCTGTTAAAATATCATTTCCTTCTACTGTGGAAAAATTTCATTGCTGTAGTCAGTGTTTTAATAATCCAGGTAGAAAGTGGTTACAGAGGCTTGGTAATTTCAAATCTAGTTCAGGGTCAGCAAAAACAAACCCCAAGTGGTCTGATGTTATTATCTGTGGAGAGAGTGTAACATGATGGGAAGGCTTTGGATGGTGGATTCAGAAAACCTCAGTTTGAATCACATGGCAGAATAAATATGGGGAGATGACTTCTCTGAGCCTCAGGTGTCTCTGAAGAATATTCCATCTGCTACAAGGGTGGGAAGGTGTAAATGACCTGAACCGCCAGTGCAGGGCTGGGCACGTAGCAAGGGTTAGGAATTGCAGTTTTAGTGACTTGTAATGATGCAAAGCGTTCTCCCACCCTCTCCTGATCCTCCTTATTTGTGAAGGAAGATGCCAGCTGCCTCTGGAGTTCGTATCGTTGTGCAGCTGCAGCTCCTGTGGATACTTGATTCCATTAATTTCCCAGAGCATGTGGGTTTTCTGGAAAAGTTGGGTTTATTTTGCTACGGTTCACTTGAGAGTCTAGTGATTTTGGCATTACTACTATTGCCAGTGATCTGGATTAACATCCCCTGGTTGTCACCGAATTCTGGAATTACTGTGGACCTATACAGATTCCATTTAAAATTCCATTCTAAAGGGAGAGAGCTTTTTGTGTAGTGATACGATTTCTAACCATTCTAGGGAGCAAACACTAGTTCATTCTTTTTTATTTTTTTAAATTTTTGGCTGTGTTGGGTCTTTGTTGCTGCGCGCGGGCTTTCTCTAGTTGCCGCAAGCGGTGGCTACTGTTTGTTGCGATGCGTGGGCTTCTCATTGTGGTGGCTTCTCTTGTTGCGGAGCTCAGGCTCTAGGCACGTGGGCTTCAGTAGTTGTGGCACATAGGCTCAGTAGCTGTGGCTCATGGGCTCTAGAGCGCAGGCTCAGGAGTTGTGGCGCACGGGCTTAACTGCTCTGCGGCATATGGGATCTTCCTGGACCAGGGCTCGAACCCGTGCCCCCTGCATTGGCAGGCGGATTCTCAACCACTGTGCCACCAGGGAAGCCCACTAGTTCATTCTTTTATTTAGTAATTTATTCAAGTATTCACTGAGTGTGTACCACATGCCACACACTGTTCTAAGGGGAGACAGCAATGGTCAGAAATACAAAAACCTCTGTCAGGGAGGAAATACACATACTTCATAAGTAAGTAAACCATACAGTCTGTAGATGGTGAGGGTCACTATGGAGACCAGAAGGCAGGGAAGCTTTCTAGGGAGGTGCCAGAGGAGGGTCTTCGTTCGAATTTTAAATACGGTGGTCAAGGAAGGTGTAATTGAGGAGGTGACACTTGAGTGAAGATGTGACAGAGATTAGTGAGAAGGCCACGTAGACTCCTGTGGGAGGAATGTTCCAGGCAGAGGGAAGGCCAAATGCAAAGGCTGAGACGTGGAGGGGTGCTTGGTGATTAAGCAATAATGAGGCACCCACTGTGGCTGGCAGCAGTGAGCAAGGGGAGAACAGAAGGAGGCATCAGAGAGGGAGGGCCTTGAAGGACACTGTAAGGACCCTGGCTTCTAATCTGAGGCAGAGGGGAAGTCACCAGAGAGTTTTAAGCAGAGGAATGGTGTGATCTGAGTGGAGTCAGGGAATCGCTTCAAAAGTTATCCTTTTCACGCAGCGGGAATCTGGGGCAAAAGCTACAAGAGTCGATTACATAGCTCAGGGAATATATTCTTAAAAATTTCTGAGAAATGGGAACTCTAAAACAGAGTGAGCAGGGGTAGAGAGAATAAACACCAACTCCCCATACCTCCCTCCTTCCCAGTCCCTGGCAGCCATCGTTCTACTTTCTGTCTCTGTGAATCTGACTACTCTAGGAATCTCATTTGAGAGGAATCATACAATATCTGTCTCTTTGTGTCTGGCTTATTTTACTCGGCAAAAGGTATTCCAGTTTTATCCGTTTTGTAGCGTGTGTCAGAACGTCATTCCTTTTTCATGGCCGAATAATATTCCTTTGTATGGATACACTTAAGCCCTTTTAAATGCTACTCCTTCAGTATGACATCGCCATCTTGGATGTTCCTTTATTGCCTTGGGTCACTACAACTTCCTCGGGCCATGATTTGGGGGAGGGACTTGGAAGAGGCAGGTAGTTGGAGCCCAGGCAGAGGAGTTCCACTCTTCCCTCTGAGAGGAGAAAGGGGTTCAGGATGGCTGGCATTGGGGGCAAGTTTGGAGTTAAAGGGAGTAGCACGTGAGAATGAGATTTCTTGATGGCTTCTATTTCCTCTTGTAGGATGAAGGGGAAGTTAATCTACGAAGAATGCATGAGGTGCCCACAAGCCAACAACTTCCTGAGGCAGTCCATCCCAATTCTTTCTCCATCTCATGTACCAGCGCTCATCTTTGGGTTTTGTGGAACAAAGTTATAACTCGTGATATAGTCCTAAAAAATGAGATCCTGGACTACATAGTTATTCTAAGGGAATGAACATTAGCCCTGTACCTAATGATTTATTGCTTATTTGGTCCTTTTGATGAAGTACTTTGTTTTTGTGTTATTTTAATGTGTCTCAAGGGGACACAATGCTCTGCAGTCAGAACCTTGGAGAGTTATTTGATGTCAGTAACATAGAGACACATCTCTCCTCTCCTCCACTTATCCTCAGAAAAAAATCAGTTTCTTGACATTGTCATTTAGAGCCGAATTACACTGAGAAGAAGAATGATTGGAGAAAAAAGAACGGGTGCAGTTGGAAGGCTCTCCTCTGAGAAACGGGCTTGTGAGGCTGGTAGCTGGTGGTGGTGACAGTCTCCCCCTTAAACTCTCCAGAAGAGGGAGCTGCTGGTCTCTACTACCTGCCCTTCCTATGAAGAGTTCTCTACTCAGAACCTGAAAAATAAAACCCAATGTATATACTACACTGCCTCAGAGTAAAAAAGCTCTAAATCTCAAGGCTAATATAAAACAGAGATGAAGTAATCATTGAAAACCAATGAAGATCATCTTTCAGTTACAACATGTAAGTAGAGTAGACTTGGTTAAGCCTGGATGGTGGAACTCTTTTAGCCTATTATTAGCCAGTTACAAGAGCTATGCAACCAGCCTCTTTGAACTGCTTGATGTAGCAGGTATGCTTCTTTATGAACAACACTGAAAGTCTCCCACATAATGTTTTAGGCTGTTAAGCAAGGAATCTGTTGACTCACTGTCCAGGTAGAAACATAGGTCATGAGATGCAAGTAACGGACGCCCTTCTCAAAATAAGGAGCAGGAAAGGGCCTTTATAGGAAGGATGCTGGGTTGTCCTATAGAATTTAAGGAGAGGTTGAGCGACCAAGATTTGGAGAGAACAGGAACTAAGGCAATTCTAAAGTTCTCATTCCAAAAGTTCATAGACTATACTTGGGGGTCCTACCATTGATGGGACTCAGTTCCTAAGTTTGCATGTTCTCAGTTCAAGTGGTCAGCAGAAACTAAGACCGTCACACCCCACTCCACATCCCAAAGTGAGAGAAGCTGATTCAATGGTTTCAAGTCAGGTGTCAACCCAGACCTACCCCTAACGCTTGATGGGCCTGAGTCAAGAGTGTAAAGGAGACTCCCATGCCAAATGTGTAAATATTAAAAGTTACAAATCAAGATAATAAGACGATAAAATGTTCTATCCTCTTACCTTGGTCACAGTAACACGATAAATCCTAAGCAACTTATCTTTTTACTTCTGAAGTAAAAACAGCTTATTCTTCCCCCAAAAAGATCAGCAAAGGTTTTACTTTTAAAGGTCATGTAGACTGTCAATGCCAATTTTGTGGCTTTGTTCTACAAGGCTTTTATTTCTTCTCAGGAAAACAAAACAAAGCAAAATACC
Source organism: Balaenoptera acutorostrata (assembly GCF_949987535.1). Lineage (NCBI taxonomy): Eukaryota > Metazoa > Chordata > Mammalia > Artiodactyla > Balaenopteridae > Balaenoptera > Balaenoptera acutorostrata. The sequence goes on along the minus strand of NC_080080.1, from coordinate 69,545,749 downwards.
ACAACACCTGAAAACAATTCAGGTTCAAAGTGTGCTAAGGTTTTATTCCATTACTTTTCTCTTCTGGGTTCCTTAATAGGCATATCTGTGTGCAACTAAGATCTTCAGGACCTTACATGACTTCTTCTCTACATGCAGTTGTAATTTCCTATTTTCTGACCTCAATTTCCACTGCTGAAATTGAATAGTATGACACCAACAGAATGAAAGAAAATGGCATAGGAACAGATCTCTCAAGAAACAGGATAAATATCTCCAACTATAGGGACTGAAAAGATGGAAAAGTTTGTACAAAACTGTTTTGAAAATATTTTAAAAATTATAAATAAATCTTTTACAATTAACCATATATACCTGTGGTTTCTTATTGTCTAAATAATAGAGTCCAAATTGATTAAAATTTTCATCTTTCTGGTCTTCTTTATTCTTTATAGCCTCCAATATACACATTTTTCTATGGCTCTGTTTTTATTTTACCATTCTTCTTGTTTGAGAGCTTCCAGTGGGGCCCTATTTGCTACAGCAATGATTCTTAAGCATACAGGCAATAAAGTTTGAGTACCAGCTTTAGACTCCAAAAAAAAAACCTGGGTCTGAGCTCCAGTTCTGCCACTGACAAGTTGTGTGATTCTAGACAAATTACTTAACTTTCCTAGTCTCTAGTTTCCTCATCTGTAAAATGGGAATAACAGTGCCTATCTTATTGGGTTACAGTAGATGTTAGATGAATTAATACAGATAAACTCTTACGGCAGTGCCTGGCAAATATTAAACCTTCCGCAGGTAATTAACAAAACAAACATGTCCTCTTAGGGTTTGTGGTCCTCCCGCATCCCTATCGGCTCATCTCTTGCTGTTCCCAGTCTTATAACTCAGGGGTCCCCAACCTTTTTGGCACCAGAGACCGGTTTTGTGGAAGACAATTTTTCCACGGATGGGGGCGGGGATGGTTCAGGCGGTAACGTGAGCGATGGGGAGCGGGAGATGAAGCTTCGCTCGCCGGCCCGCTGCTCACCTCCTGCCGTGCGGCCCGGTTCCTAACGGGCTGCAGACCGCTACCAGTCTGCGGCCCAGGGGTTGGGGACCTCTGTTATAACTTATATTTCAGAACTACTGAACTACTCAAAGTTTCCTGACCATGCCATACAGTTCCTTCTGTGTAGGATGGCAGACTCACACTTTCCTTTAAAGAATCAAGCTAGGACATGACCTCTTCAGGAGTTCTCCCTTTGCCCAGACACAGGTAAGAGCTCGCCCCTCAGTGCTAGTTCTATATATACGTCTCTGCTACGCTTCCTCAGTGTGGAGGATGCAAGTCCTTGCTTGGTGAGAAGAGTCACAGAAGTGGGCAGATTTCCAGCAAGTTCTCCGAAATAAGGTTTACCCATTGCCCCAGAAAAACAGGTCCAAGGACACCTCGGGTATTGGTGAGAAAGGGTAAAGAGTCAGAGGGCCGGGGGCAGGGCCCTGGTAGTGGCCAGTGAAGCTGGGCAGAGGGAGACATGGCCTGGGCTCCTATGGTCTTAGAACCTGGACAAAAAGTCCCCCTTGGCTCTTCCTTGTTATGGGGATGGGAAGAAAGAAGCATGTGGGGTCAGCGGTCCAATGAGAGGCCGGTCTTGGAGGGATTCTTAAGAAAAGCTTTTTACTCCAGAACCCAGAGCAGCACATGGTGAGGCTGGTGCTGGGGGGCCTCCGTGCTACACTGACCAGGGACGCGGGCTGCCTGGTGGTGTGACTATGACCCAGCCTTGTGACACAGTGGCCCTGTGTGAAGACTGTAGCCCTGCTATCTGGGGCATTGGCAGAAAGGGAAGGGCCAAGTTCAGGTGACATGTTGTGGGATCTATGGCTCGATAAGAGTGGTTGAAACTCTTGATTGTTCTTGAGTCCCCCAAACATTTCACTGGTTGGAGCTTAGGCCCAAGAAATATTAGTTATTGCTACTCCAGAATGGCAGAGTCTGAGGAAGTACCTGCTGCACACAGTATTATAAATTATAGGGTTTATGTGTCTCTATTTCCTCTTCTTTTAGACTGCGGGCTCCTTGAATGTAGACATGTGGTTATAACTGTCACCAGTGCTGAGCAGACTGTGGTCTACAGATGTTCAATTAAACATTTAACTATCTGGAATCAAAAAACCTATCATCTGGCACCTAAAGAGGTTCTGGATTCATTTCACTTCATAACAAGGGCTATTCCATAATGACCAGCCTAGTGTTATCACTCTTTCACTACTAAAGATCCTACTTATTGCTTATTATTTTCTTCAAGGAAATCATATTTTGCAAAACTTGGTCTACCAGACCGTAATTATTAGCAATCTGTTTCCTGTTTCCATTAGACCTATTTAACTGCCAACCAAATCTTTTTAAGAGCCTCAACTAACCATTTACCATGAGATAATCATGATACATCATGAGCCAGTCAATTACCACACTTAATAGCCAAAAGAAGAATTTGAAACTTTAGTTTGTAGAGTTTTTGACTAGGCATCTTGAAACACTGAAACTTGATGGTGGACTCCCATTTCTGCTTTGATTTCAGATCAGGAGTGAAGGCTTCATGTTCAATGCTGTCACAGGTGGCTTGGGACTGGGTTTTTTATTCTTAGATCTGGAAAGGACCTCAGAACACCTAGTTTAGCCCCTCAGTCCCCAAGTCCTCCCAAAACACAGGCTAAGCAGGCCAGTGTCCCCAGACTAATTATTATCAGAGCCAGAACCAGGACCCAAGCGTACTAAATCCCAGCCCGTGGGAAAGAATCCCATGCCAACATTACTCAACTCTCTAATTTCTGCACAAAAAATTATAGATAGAAAAATTTTAAAGCTGTTAAGACTTTGGGTCCATCTTCACATTTCCTCTCATTTTACAGACTTAAAAAGGCAGGTTCGGCGAGGTCAGGTGACTCATCTGAGGGAGAACCTCAGAATTAGGAGTGAAAGTGGGATTAGATTTCTGATCCTCTGACTCTCCATCCAATTTCTTTTGGTAAATGAATCTGAAATTAGTGTAATCTCAGCTGAAGACAAGATATGTCTTGGCTTTACATGATGGAATCGTGGTCATTACTGGATGCCCTGCCCCCCGTGGCTGCCATCATGGGCTGCTCGCTCTGAGGAAGTGCTCCGTGGGTGCTAGGCACTAGGGTATGGCAAGATGAACAAGGATGGTTCCAGCCTTCCAAGCTGCTGGGAAGACACGAGCTTCCCGAGTAACAACATATCAGCCAGTCCTTGCTATGACCAGTCAAAAGGCAGTCGTTTTATAGTATTGACGTGGCGCTCTTCTGCACACATAGAAAGCTCTGTAATATTTGGGTTGATCTGGCACTGTTATGCACATGGATTTTTCTCACATATACACATATTATCAAAGTCATCCAAAGAGGAGAAGCCTTATTACCGAGGACAGTATGTGCATATGCATTACTAACTAACATCAGTAATCCAGTTAAAAAGGCTTTGCTTAACGTGCTTTTACCCTGCAGAGTTTGAATTTATTCATTCCATGGCTAGGAAATTGCTTTTGTTGCAACATATTGGTAAAATATTTTGTCAAAGTAGTTTAAATAGCCTCCAATGAATTAATCTATATTCTCTATTCACAACAGTTCGTAGAGCTATAAAAAGGTATTTACACCCAATAAAGCCTTCAGCTTCACAGTTCCTCATCTGTTGTCCATTAGTTACACACACAGGCAATTCTAAATTGCTTTGCTAGTGTGAAAGAACTGCTTCAATTAAAATGAGTTAAACAATGTCTCTAACTTATAACAGGGATGACAGTTGACCTTGAACAACACGGGTTGGAACTGCCTGGGTCCACTTTATGCAGATTTTTTTCAATAAACATGTACTACTCCATCTGTGGTTGGTTGGTTGAATCCACAGATGTGGAACCAGGAATCCGGAGGGCCAACTGTAAAGTTATATGTAGAATTTCCACTGCAGGGGGTTGGCACCCCTCACCCCTGCATTGTTCAAGGATCAACTGTGTTTATAAATGTGAAGCCAGTTCTTTCTTCACAGTACAGTAGCTCCTCTCCAGTAACTTAATATTTCAAAATAATATATCTCAGCAAAAAAGAGCATATCCCACTGAAGATATGCTCTAGTAGGAGAAATGGATACCTGTTGGAACGTACGGTATTGATTTGTTTCAGAAGTTCATCTGAGATTTAGGATAACAAAATCTCCCAATATTCAGTCATTCAAAAAAAATATCTAGGGCTTCCCTGGTGGTGCAGTGGTTAAGAATCCGCCTGCCAATGCAGGGGACACGGGTATGATCCCTCGTCCGGGAAGATCCCACATGCTGCAGAGCAGCTGGGCCCGTGTGCCACAGCTGCTGAGCCTGCGCTCTAGAGCCTGCAAGCCACAACTGCTGAAGCTCGCACGCCTGGAGCCCATGCTACAGAACAAGAGAAGCCACTGCAATGAGAAGCCCGTGTACCGCAGCGAAGAGTAACTCCTGCTTGCTGCAACTAGAGAAAGCCCATGCACAGCAACAAAGACCCAACTCAGCCAAAAATAAATAAATAAAGCCAACAACAAAAAAAAAGTAAAGGGAAGAATGCTTTACATTTGTACAACAAGTAAAAAAAAAAAAAAAAAAAAAATTTCTAAATGCCTACTAGGCACCCAGCAATTATACCATATTTCAGGTAGGCAACAGTGAAGCACATAATTTAGAGAGGAAACTGACATGCAAATTCACAATGACATTGCATTATGCCTGCTACAGTGGAGTACCATGGGAGCAAAGGAGAAAAGAGCCGCCAAATATTCCTGGGAGGAAAGTTTCTTAAAAGAGGCAATGTTTGACCTAAGGCTAGAACAGCAGGTAGCTGCTCCTCTGTAGGTGGCTAAAGGAGGGGGGAGGCTGGAGGTCATGGAGGAAGGATCACTCCAGCATCAGTGAAAAGATGCATTGGAGGCAGATCCTGGAAAACCAGTTTGGTTGTCAATAAGCTTAGCTTTCTTCTCTTGTTAGACAAAGATCTACTAGAAGGTCAAAATCATCTAGAAGGTCACCTAGGAAAGATATTGAGTTATCATCTGATTTATTCCACTGCTAATTGCAAATTGGCTATTTACACCACCACATTCTTAAATGAGGACATTTATTGCTAGAGGCTTAAAGTAGTCCCCGACCAAGAGGATTGTTCTTTAGTGTGGCAATATCATTTAACTGTACAGAGACAACTGATTATCGCTTCAGAATTTTCTTCATATGTGGACAAAAGAGAGTAAGAGGTGAGTTTTTAAAAAATTGTTAGATGGTTAATTTAATCGAGTTATATGTGTATATCTATAGATACACACAGTCTTTCCAGAACTCATCCCAGGAACAAGAAATAAGCAAAATCATTTCCAAGCTGCCAAGAGCAATATTACAGAATCTGTGCTGAGGTAACAGAATTCTTCGTGAACTGACTTATCTATGTTTAATTTAGAAATAATTCTAATACTTAGTTTAGTAATCTAGCTTCTTAGCTAATAACTTCCTTCTGTCCTCCCCCCCTTTTCTTCTCTGCATTTCCTCCTTTCCTTCTCTCCTTCCCTGTTAAGTATCTATCATTTCCTAACACTATGCTAGAATAACAGAAGGGCAGACATTCAAAAGGGAGTGAAGAGTTTACCATAGACATTTGGTGCTTCTTGCTTGTCTTAGATGAAACTAAGAACAAAAAAGGATATAAGATACAAAAACTGCTATAAGGACAAAGGATAGCATCTGGGAGCCATATAACATGGAAGCCAAGAGATCTCAGCACTTCAGTGTGTCTAAATAATTGATGTTGATTATAATCCCTCTTGGTTATAAAAGGTTAAGTGTTAGCCTTGTGTTCAGTTAGGGTGTGTTACAGCTTAGAGTGATTTCTACTAAGATAGTTAAAATAAAAACATTGAATTTTATGTTGCTCTCAGCTCCTTTAAGACTAGTCTATATAGAATAGCATTCTTTGAGGGGCCTCGGGAATCTCTCCAGTTACCCATCCAAGACAAAATACCTACCTTTTAGCAAAGTTAAACATAATGCTCTTTAAATCAAAAGCTGATTACAGATTAGATCACTGGCAAGCCATTTACTACTGGTCTAGGCAAACCTCACCCTTCCCATGTACAGTGCTTCCTCAGATCTGGGAGTCCGAAAGGGACAGTCAAAGAGAGTAAAAGAAGACGCAAGTTTATCACTATTACCAGAGAAAACAATGCAAATTACAGTATCTATTAATAGCTGGGCCATAGTATTATCTTGCCTACTAGCATGATGTGTGAGCACATACCTCTGTGAGAGAGAGAGAGAGAGAGAGAGAGAGAGAGAGAGAGAGAGAGAGAGAGAGAGAGAGTGTGTGTGTGTGTGTGTGTGTGGTTAAAGGGAAGCAAATCAACACCAAGTATATGTCTTTATCCATTGTTTTCTTCAGGTTACCCGAACTGCTTTGTGGGCTGGAAAGTAATTTAGAGGAGTCCTGAATGGACACAGAAATAAAGGCAGGGGAAGTGGGAGAGGAACCTAGTAGGGGGCACTGCAAATAACATACTGAATACTGATTCTAATATATTTATTTAATCTATACCATTGACGTGATTCTGAATGTTCTGAGAAAGGAAACTTGTATGTTAATGATTCATCAACTTCTGGTTCAAGGTGGTGACATAGGAGGACCGTGAGCTCACCTTTCCCCATGGACACACCATCTTCAGCTGCATATGGAAAATTTTCCTATGAAAAGAAACCCTCAAAACTAGCTGAGTGACTCCCACACATTGAGTGAAAGAAAAAACCCACACTGAGGTGAGGAGACGCTGGGACACAATCTTGCAGTAAACAAACCCCATCCCTGGTGTGGCCATCCACAAATGGAAGGGAACTTGCAACCCCAAGCTTCTCTCTGAGAAGTGAAGTGTTTGAATCTTACATTGGATACCCCAGCTTTTCAGACTTGAGAACTGAGCCCCCAAAAGATGAAGCTTTGAAAGCCAACAGGGCTTGCATCCACAAGAACCGCAAGGCTACAGCAAACTGAGAAACGGTTCTTAAAAGGGCTCGTGTGCACAGATTGACCCACCCCAGGGCCCGGCACAGAGGCAGCCAACAGAAACATGCCCAGATTTTCTGTGAGAGAGGCTTAGTTGCTTGTCTTAAAGTGTCAGCCTGAGGGGCAGGCCTCTAACGTAACACAAATCTCGGGGTTTGCGGAAATCCTCTCCAAATGGAGATTGGCAGGTGCCGTCCTTGTGCTCTCGCTCTGCCTCCCTCCAGCTCACTGGCATCTCCCAAAAAGGAGCCTGTACCCCCATCGGGCACCCTGACTTTTGCGGCTGCCACCCAGGGGACAACTGTAGATTGCCTGGCTCTGGGGCCCAGTGGGGCTTTTGCTCATGTGTCCCACAGGCCTGTAACCAGTGGAAAAAGAGTTCTTAACTGGCTAACATCCCCAGGGTACAGTGCAGAAACAACAGACTGAGGGGCCCACTCTTTCTGTGAAAGAGGCCTAATAGCATATTTTTATAGCTAAGACCTAAGGGGTAGACCTCTAACTGAACACACCTCTAAGGGCTGACAGTTATCCTTCCCAGAGGCCTTTAAGGGTGGACACTATCTTTGCACTCTCCCTTTGTTGCAATCCACAGTGCAAAATCTCCTGAAGGGGAGCCTTTATATGTGTCTGGTGTCCCAGCTTTTATGTGTGATGCCTGGATTTGTGACTCCTGCCCATGGAATTCTCCTTGATCACCTGGATCTAGTGGCCAATGGGGCTTGTGCCTGCGGATGCCATGGAACTGTAACACACGGAGAGACAATTTTTGGCCAGCTACCACCCCCAGGGCACAGTGCAGACAGCAGGCTAAACTGCACCCTTGGTCTTTCTGTGAAAGATGCCCATGTGCTTGTCATGGAGCTTTGGCCTGAGAGGTAGGCTTCTAGTTTGTCAAGCATCGAGGGGCTACTGAGGTGCTTTCTAGGAATGGCCAGTGGGCACCATCTTTGTGTTCTCCCTCTGCCTCACTCCAGGTCATTGGTATCTCCTGGAAAAGATACTGCATACTTGTGCGCCACCCCAATTTGTGTGGCCGCTGCCCAGAGGACATCTCTAGATCACCTAGTTCTGGTGGCCAGTAAGACTTAAGCTCATAGTCCCACAGGACTGTATATATTTGCATATTTTAAAAGCTGTTGCCTGAGGGTCTGGCTTCCAATTAGCCTGAATCTAGGTACTGACAGAGATCCTCCTCTTCGGGACACTGATAGGTCTTGGAATACCCCCAACTACCAGAGCCACTAAAAGTAAAGTAGGCTGCTTGGAAAATTAAAAATATATGAGATACAACCAAGAGTTAGGGCAGGGTCGAATGGTAAGTTTCATCTCCTACATGAGGCCTTCTTCTTCAAGACTGGAAGAGGTGGCTGTTTTATGTAATGCAGAGAAACCAAACAGAGAGTTGAGAAAAATGAAGAAACAGAAGAATATGTTCCAAGCAAAAGAACAAGACAAAATCTCAGAAAAAGACCTTAATGAAATGAAGTTAAGTGGTTTACCTGATAAAGAGTACAAAATAATGGCCCTAAATATGCTCACTGAGCTTGAGAGAAAATGGCTGAACAAAGTGAAAAATTTAACAAAGAGACAGAAAACATAAGAACATACCAAATAGAAGTCACACAGCTGAAGAATACTATAACTGAACTGAAAAATACACTAGAGGGGTTCAACAGCAGACCAGATAAAGCAGAAGAAATGATAAGTAAATTTGAAGACAGGGCAGTAGAAATCACCCAATCAGAGCAGCAGAAAGAAAAAAGAATGAAAAAGAGTCAAGATAGCTTCAGGGACTCATGAGACAACTTCAAGTGGCCCAATAGTTGCATTATAGAGGTTCTATAAGGAGAAGAGTGAGAGAAAGGAGTAGAAAACATCTGAAGAAATAATGACTGAAAACTTTCTTAACCTGCAGAAGAAAACTGATATGCAGATTTAGTAAGCCAAGAGAGTTTCAGAAAAGATGAACCCAAAGAGATCCACACCAAGACACATAATTAAAGTGTCAAAAGTTAAAGATAAGGAGAAAATCTTAAAAGCAGCACAAAAAAAACAAAACAAAACAAAACTTGTTAGATACAAAGGAACCCCCATAAGAGTATCAGCAGATTTTTTTCAGCAGAAACTTTGCAGGACTGAAGGGTATGGCATGATATATTCAAAGTGCTGAAAGATAAAAACTGCCAAACAAGAAAACTCTATCCAGAAAAGTTGTCATTCAGAATTGGAGAGATAAAGAGTTTTTCAGATAAGGAAAAGGTAAGGGAATTCATCACCACTAAATGTGCCTTACAAGAAATGTTCAAAGGGGACTTATTTGACCTGAAACAAAAGGGTACTAATTAGTAACAGGATAACATATAAAAGTATAAATCTCACTGGTTAAAGGTAAATATATGGTAAAATTCAAAATAATCTAATGTTGTAACCATGGTGGGTTAATCACTTGTAAAGCTTGTATGAAGAACTTTAGAATACATTGAAACTTAAGTTGTTATCAACTTAAAATAGACTTGTTATAAACATGTCTTATTTTTACAGAAGCCTCATGGTAACTGCAAAGCACAAATCTATAGTAGATACACCAAAGATAAAGGAATCTAAGCATACCACTACAGAAAATGATCATATCACATAAAGAAAATGTGGTACATATGTACAATGGAATACTACTCAGCCATAAAAAATAATGAAATAATGTCATTTGCAGCAACATGGATGGACTAGATATTATCATACTAAGAAAAAGATGTATACAATATGATATCACTTATTTGTGGAATCTAAAATATGACATGAACAAACTTATTCACGAAACATAGACTCACAGATATAGAGAACAGACTTGTGATTGCCAAGGGGGAAGGGAAATGGTGGAGGGATAGAGTCAGAATTTGGGGTTATCAGATGCAAACTAGTATATATAGAATGGATAAACAACAAGGTCCTACTGTATAGCATAGGGAATTATATTCAATATCCTGTAATAAACCATAATGGAAAAGAATATTAAAAAGAATTTATATATACGTATAACTGAATCACTTTGCTGTATAGCAGAAATTAACACAACACTGTAAATCAACTGTACTTCAATAAAAAATGTATGGAAATTTAAAAATAAAAATATAATGTAGGGCTTCCCTGGTGGCGCAGTGGTTGAGAATCTGCCTGCTAATGCAGGGGACACGGGTTTGAGCCCTGGTCTGGGAGGATCCCGCATGCCGCGGGGCAGCTAGGCCCGTGAGCCACAAATACTGAGCCTGTGCGTCTGGGGCCTGTGCTCCGCAACAAGAGAGGCCACGATAGTGAGAGGCCCGCGCACCGCAATGAAGAGTGGCCCCCGCTGGCCGCAACTAGAGGAAGCCCTCGCACAGAAACGAAGACCCAACACAGCCAAAAAAAATAAATAAATAAATAAATAATAATTAAAGGTGCTAATAATTTAAAAAAATACATATATATATAATGCAATAAAAAAAGAAAATGATCAAATCAGTAAAGAAAAGAGCAAGAGAAGAAGAAAGGAACAGATAAAGTACAAAGAAGCCAGGAAACAATGAACAAAGTGGCAATAAGTACATACCTATTAATAATTACTTTAAATGTAAATAGATTAAATTCTCCAATCAAAAGAAATAAAGTGGCTGAATGGGTAAAACAACACCCATCTATATGTTGCCTACAAGAGACTTACTTCAGATATAAGGACACACAGACTGAAAGTGGGGGATAGAAAAGATTCCATGGAAATGGAAACAAAAAGAAACCTGGGATAGCTATACTTATATCAGACAAAACTGTAAAAGAGACATAGAAGGTCATTCCATAATGATAAAGGGGTCACTCTAACATGAGGCTATAACATTTGTAAATATTTATTCACCCAACACAGGGGCCACTAAATATATAAAACAAATATTAACAGACCTACAGGGAGAAATAGACAGCAATACAATAACAGTAGGGGACTTTAATACCCTACTTTTACCAATAAGTAAATCATCCAGACAGAAAATCAATAAGAAAACGTTGCCCTTAAACAGCATGTTAGACCAGATTGACTTAAACAGACATGTACAGAAAATTCCATCCAAAAGCAACAGAATACACATTCTTTTCAAGTGCACATGAAACATTCTCCAGGGCAGATCATATGTTAGTCCACAAAACAAGTCTGAATAAATTTAAGACTGAAATTATATTAAGCATCTTTTCCAACCACAATGGTATGAGACTAAAAATCAATTACAAAAAGAAAACTGGAAAGTTTACAAATATGTGGAGATTAAACAACATGGTATTGAACAGCCAATGGCTCAAAGAAAAAAGTCAAAAGAGGAATCAAAAGTACATTGAGACAAATGAAAATGGAAATGCAACATACCCAAACTTATGAGATGCAACAAAAGCAGTTATAAGAGGGACATTCATAGATGTAATGCTTATACCAAGAAACAACAAAAATCTCAACTTAACTTTACAACACAAAGAACTAACAAAATGAGGAACAAATAAAGCCCAAAGTTAGTAAAGGAAGGAAATAACAAAGATAAGAATGGAAATAAATAAAACAGAGACTAAAAATATAATAAAAAGATCAATTAAATTAAAAGCTGTTTTTCTGAAAAGATAGACAAAACTGAAACACCTTTAGCTAGACTCACCAATAAAAAAGAGAAGACTCAAAGTCAGAAACGAAAGAGGAAACATTACAACTGATTCCACAGAAAAACAAAAGATCCTAAGAGACTACTATGAACAATTAAATGCCAAAAAAATTGAACAACCTAGAAGAAGTGGATAAACTCCTAGAAACATACCACATACTGAGACTGAATCATGAAGAAAAAGAAAATCAGAACAGATTGATTACTAGGAGGTTGAATCAGTAATCAAATACTCCCAACAAACAAAAGTCCAGGACCAGATGGCTTCACTAGTGAATTCTATCAAAAATTTAAAGAAAAATTAATACCAACTCTTCTAAAACTCTTCCAAAAATAGAAGAGGAGGGAATACTTGCCAACTCATTTCATGAGGCCAGCATAACTCTGATACCAAAACCAGACAAGGATGCCACAAGAAGAGAAAATTAGAGTATAGGTCTTTCAACCCCTTGATTAAATTTACCCCTAGGTATTTTATTCTTTTTGATGCAACTGTAAATGGGATTGTTTTCTTAATTTCTCTTTCTGATAGTTTGTAATATCAAATATCAGCCAATATCCCTGATGAACATGGATGCAAAATTTCTCAACCAAATTATTAGCAAACTAAATTCAAACAATACATTAAAAGAATCATACACCATGATGAAGTGGGATTTATTCCAAAGATACAAAGATGGTTTAAGATCCACAAATCAATGTGATATACCACATTAAAGTGATAATGTGATATCCCAATTATCCTTATTAAAATAAGGATAAAAATTATATGGTCATCTCAATAGACACAGTAAAAGCATTTGACAAAATTCAACATCCAAACTCAACAAAGTGGGTACAGAGGGAATATACCTCGGCACAATGAAGACCATATATGACAAGCCCACAGCTAACCTCATACTCAAGGGTAAAAAACTTTTCCTCTAAGATCAGGAAAACAACTGGGATGCCCACTCTTGCCGCTTTGATTCAACACCATATTGGGAGTCCTAGCCAGAGCAATTAGGCAAAACTTTTTTAAAATAAAAAAAAAAAAGAAATCCAAATAGGAAAGGAAGCAAAATAGTCACTATTTATGGATGATACTAAAACTGTTGGAATTAATAAAAGTCAGTAAAGTTGCAGGATACAAAATCAATATGCCAAAATCTGTTGTGTTTCTATACACTAACAGCAAACTATCAGAAAGAGAAATTAGGGAAACAACCCCATTTACAACTGCATCAAAAAGAATAAAATACCTAGGAATAAATTTAATCAAGGGGGTGAAAGACCTGTACACTAGAAACTGTAAGACACTGATGAAAGAACTTGAAGACACAAATAAATGGAAAGATAGTCCATGCTCATTGATTGAAACAATTAATATTAAAATGTCCATGCTACCCAAAGCAATCTACAGATTCATTGCAACCCCTATCAAAATTCCAATGGTATTTTTCACAGAACTACCACATACAATCCTAAAATTTGTGTGAAACCACAAAAGACCCCCACTGGACAAAGCAATCTTCAGAGGGAAGAACAAAGCTGGAGGCATCGTGTCATGCATATATGGTCAATTAATTTACAACGAAGGAGCCAGGAATCTACAACAAGGAAAGGATAGTCTCTTCAGTAAATGGTGTTGGGAAAACTGGACAGTCACATGCCGAAGAATGAAACTAGACCACTATCTTACACTGTACACAAAAACAAACTCAAAATGGATTAAAAACTTGACTGTAAGACCTGAAACCATAAAACTCCTAAAAGAAAACATGGGCGATAAGCTCCTTGACATTGGTCTTGGCAATGATTTTTTTGGATTTGACATCAAAAGCAAAGGCAACAAAAGCAAAAATAAACAAGTGGGACTACATTAAACTAAAAAAATATTCGGCACAGCAAAGGAAACCATTAACAAAATGAGAAGACTAACTACCAAATGAGAGAAAATATTTGCAAATCATATATCTGATAAGAGATTCATATCTAAAATAGATAAAGAATACATGTAACTCAATAGCAGAAAAACGAACAATTCAATTAAAAAATGAGCAGAGGATCTGAACAGACACTTTTCCAAAGAAGACATGCAGTTGGCCAACAGGTAAATGAAATGGTCCTCAGCACCACTAATCATCAGGGAAATGCAAGTCATGACACAATGACCTATCACCTCACACCTATTAGGATGTTTATTATCAAAAAGACAAAAATAACAAGTTTTGGTGAGGATGTAGAGAAAATGGAAGTCTTGTATTCTGTTGATGGGAACGTAAATTGGTACTGCTATCAATACTATAGAAAACAGTATGGAGTTTCCTCAAAAAATTAAAAGTAGAACTACCATATGATCCAGCAATTCCACTTCTGAGTATTTATCCAAAGGAAAAGAAAACACTAACTCAACAAAGTATAGGCACCCCCATGTTCATTGCAGCATTATTTACAATAGCCAATATGTAGAAGCAACCTAAGTATGATATCAGTGGGTGAATGGATGAAGAAAATATACAAATATACAATAGAATATTATTCAGCCATAAAAAGGAAATCTTGCCACTTGTGACAACATGGATGGACCTGAGGGCTTTATGCTAAGTGAATTAAGTCAGACAAGTCAGACCAATAGTGTATGTGTGGTCTCACTTACATGTGTAATCTAACCCCCCCCCCACCCCCCAAACAAACAAAATAATAAGCTCATAGATACAGAGAACAGATTGGTGGCTGCCAGAGGTGGGGGTGAGTAAAATGGGTGAAGGTCGTCAAAACAGACAAAATTCCGATTTTAAAACAAATAAGTCACGATGGTGTAATATACAGCATGGTGACTACAGTTAATACTGTATTGTATATTTGAAAGTTGCTCAGAGAATAGATCTAACAAGTTCTCATCACAAGAAAAAGATTTATAACTGTGTGGTGATGGATGTTAACTAGACTTATTTGTGATCATTTCACAATATATACAAATAGCAAATCACTATGTTATATACCTGAAACTAATGTGTTATATATCAATTTTCAGTAAAAAAGCATCTCCCTTGAACTAAAAAAAATAATTCACCTATACTATATACATAAACACAAACTCACGTATGTTTCACCATCTTTGTTCGTTTTGTAACCCAAGAGGATGGCTCAGGGGGTATCTTCAGTTTCATTTTGGAGGGAAACAGTACTTCTCTATCTGTTAATGTGAGTTCTTATTCTGACTACTGATGGCAGTTGCTGTGGAGCCCAGAGCTGTTTTCAAAAATGAACTATCATGTGGTCAGCCTTGAAGGCCATCGGCTCCCATCTTGCTTAGAGCCCACAATGGTGTCCAGCTCATAATAGGTGCTCATTAAATATTGTTTGGAATTAAAACCTGCCTGTACATCTATCTTTCAGTTGTCTGTAAACTCTGTACCTTCTCCCTGATCCTGGACTCTGGGTCCCCTGACAACCTTTTATCTTCCTTCATTTCTGCCCCTCCCCCACCCCAACACTGTATCTCACTCAGCCGGAGATGCTCTTCACGAAGGCCCTTCTCAGTGGCATCACATTACTGAACACATCTGTCTAAAGCTAGCAGACACACAATGTTTTGGCTTCTTCATGTCAGCTAGTGTTCCACAGGGTTCATTGGCGATGCTAATAGAAATGATTAAGAATCGGGCTGAGAGGCTTGAAGTATAAAAATATATGAAACAAGACAGAATACTACTGCATCCTTACATGTCTTCATTCTGACATGATGTCCTTGCATCTGAAACCCGCGAGTGCGTAGTCCGCTTCAGAAACAAGAGGCTTTGGAAGAAGATTTTACTTCTCAATTGCTAAGAAAACCATTTGACATCACATCTTCGTGCAGGTTAGAATAGTACCTTGGTTTTCTTCCGCAGTGAACTTCAAACATTTTTGCTTACTTACACACAAAGGATTTTGAAGAACTATCTCCTCACATCATCTAATATTTTCATCGTAAGTTTAAATAGTTACAATGGATATAGTTTCAGTGTATTGTAAATATTGACATTTTAAAAATACATCACGTTTTAAAATGTATCTAAAGGAATCCAAGTATCATGTAACAGTGGGAAATCTTATATTCTTTTCCTCTCTGAACTCATATTTTCATTCCAATTCTAGTGCAAAATATTCTTCTGTTACCTACAAATTGTCTAGATTACCCTTTAATAGTTCCGTGCAACCCAAAGCAGTGCATTTTCTATTTTTTTCCTGATCTCACTGAACGGCATCACCATCTTTTTTTTAAATGGATTTTTAAAAAAATTAATTAGTTTATTTATTTTTGCCTGTGTTGGGTCTTGTTGCTGCACGCAGGCTTTCTCTAGTTGCGGCGAGCGGGGGGCTACTCTTCCTTGTGGTGCGCAGGCTTCTCATTGTGGTGGCTTCTCTTGTTGCGGAGCACAGGCTCTATGCGCTCGGGCTTCAGTAGTTGTGGTGCGTGGGCTCAGTAGTTGTGGCGCACGGGCTTAGTTGCTCCACGGCATGTGGGATCCTCCTGGACCAGCGCTCGAACCTGTGTCCCCTACCTTGGCAGGCAGATTCTTAACCACAGCACCACCAGGGAAGTCCCGGCATCACTATCTATCCAAGTCCTCACACCAGTAACCTAGAAGTCACTCTTTCTTTTATCTTCCTCACTCATCCTGTCCATTATCAAGTCCTTTTTACTCTACCTCCAGTGTCAAGTCAAATCCATCCGAGTCCCTCCAGGACCCCAGGGGTCTACAAGAATTCCCGAGGGGTGATTCGTCAGCAAGCTGAGGCTCAAAATGATCGTGTAGAGGCAAAAGCCTGAGCAATTTATATTTCATTTAGAAAGTGTCATAGCAGAAATGCTATTAACCTAGGTACCAACCAGTCTGAAGTCCTGCTCAGAACACAATCAAAATGCTTTGTTCTAAGTCCCATAAAATGTTTTGTTTTTAAAACAGATGAAATGCCAAATCAGAGGCTTCTTTGAACAAATATGCCCTAACCACTTTGTTTGCTTTAAGCTTATAGGATGCTTTTGGCATTGCAAAGGAAGATATTATTTCACTAAGTTTAAAAAAATAAATCAAGTTTTTATGTAACAAAGTAAGTTTCCAAAGTCGTGGATGACAGCAACTTGGAAGCTATATCAATTCTGCAGTAAGTAACAAGGCAACTAGGTGTGATTTGCAGGTGCAGGTATACTGGGCAGCTAATCAAATAGCCCAAGGAGAAATATAAAAAGATGAACTGTGGACAAGGAAAAAGGAGACAGAAATTTCTGCTCAATAAAAGAAGCAGGGATATCATGCCAGGTCTAAATTCTTTGGTCCTGTTTTTCTTACATCTATCCCCTTGTCTTACTCTATCTGATAGCATGAAAACCAGTTCCTGAAAGGGGCAATATAAAGGATGTTCAAATTTTCTGAATCTAGGATATAAAACAGTTTAAAGTTTGAATTTGAATGTTCAAGGTTGCATTATTTTTATTTTGTAATCTCTTCCAATGGTTTATTTTTATCCTCAGAAAAATAATAGCATTTTAGCACTAACATGGAATGGAATAGACTTAATTCAGCAAAATTCATTTAACAAAGATGTATTAAATACCTCCTATGCAGCAGGCACTATCTGAGGCATTGAGAGTCTGGTGTTGACCAAAGACACTAGATGTAGACAAAAGATACAAACACTGGCCTTTCCCCTCGAGAAGCTTTCCATAAAATTGTTATATATATATATAGAACATTCTAGCAAGAGTTGCGTTATGAGGTAAAGGTAAATAAAGGGAGGATATTCAGGTAGATAATAATAATAGCTACCATTTATTGAACACTTACTATATGCCATATTCCATGTTATTTTATATGTACCATTTTTCTTAATTCTTAGAACAATCCTATGATGCAGGAACTATGAACTCTATTCTATAGTTGTAAAATCTGACAGCGGGGTTAAGCCCACTGTCTTACAGCCAGGGAATGGCAGAGCCAGGATTCGAACCAAGGTCTATCTGATTTTTTGGCTCAGACTTAGGCAGGCTGTGCTGTAGAGGCTAATTGGGCATTTTCTAGGAACAATGTAGAGAAGAGGCCTGCCTTGGGTGCAAGGTTACGCTAGAACTCCAAGGTTGCTTTCATGCTAAATTCCCACAGTGGTAATTAAGGCGGGCTGGTTATCTGCTTAAGGATCGCAACTGAAAACTACTGTCGCCCAGCATCATATCCACAGCAGGAATCTGACCACAGTGATAGTCTTCTGAGTAGGGATACAGACTATAGGACTGATGCTCCTGGCAGATTTACTGATCACTGGAAGCGTCCAAACAAAGAAGCAACCATAGTGAAACTGGCCCTGGGTATGTTTTCCCATCAGACACATCCTGCCCCATCGCTGGGTTGGTTGCCCTCCTCATTTCAGCTGGGACCTTCCTTCCTCCACAGCAGAGGGGGTGGCTGCCTGCAATTCTGGAAGCTATGCTGGTGACCTGCACATGTTAGAGGTAGTTTTGTCCCTCTTTCTACTC
This sequence comes from Balaenoptera acutorostrata, assembly GCF_949987535.1. NCBI lineage: Eukaryota > Metazoa > Chordata > Mammalia > Artiodactyla > Balaenopteridae > Balaenoptera > Balaenoptera acutorostrata. The sequence goes on along the minus strand of NC_080080.1, from coordinate 69,527,524 downwards.
ATCCCATTGTCTCCCACATTTTATATTCTAGTTACATTCTTCCCATTTAAATCTTACCACCCTGGTACCTTGGTTCTTTTACTCCTCCCCTACTCCATCAAAACAGACTCTAACTGATCCACTACTTTTTTTTTTTTTAACATCTTTATTGGAGTACAATTGCCCCACAATGGTGTGTTAGTTTCTGCTTTATAACAAAGTGAATCAGTTATACATATACATATGTCCCCATATCTCTTCCCTCTTGCATCTCCCTCCCTCCCACCCTCCCTATCCCACCCCTTTAGGTGGTCACAAAGCACTGAGCTGATCTCTCTGTGCTATGTGGCTGCTTCCCACTAGCTATCTGTTTACATTTGGTAGTGTATATATGTCCATGCCACTCTCTCATTTCATCCCAGCTTACCCTTCCCCCTCCCCGTATCCTCAAGTCCATTCTCTAGTAGGTCTGTGTCTTTATTCCCGTCTTGCCCCTAGGTTCTTCATGACCATTTTTTTTTTAGATTCCATATATATGTGTTAGCATACGGTATTTGTTTGTCTCTTTCTGACTTACTTCACTCTGTATGACAGACTCTAGGTCCATCCACCTCACTACAAATAACTCCATTTCGTTTCTTTTTATGGCTGAGTAATATTCCATTGTATATATGTGCCACATCTTCTTTATCCATTCATCTGTCGATGGACACTTAGGTTGCTTCCATGTCCTGGCTATTGTAAATAGAGCTGCAATGAACATTTTGGTACATGATCTTTTTGAATTATGGTTTTCTCAGGGTATATGCCCAGTAGTGGGATTGCTGGGTCGTATGGTAGCTCTATTTTTACTTTTTTAAGGAACCTCCATACTGTTCTCTATAGTGGCTGTATCAATTTACATTCCCACCAACAGTGCAGGAGGGTTCCCTTTTCTCCACTCCCTCTCCAGCATTTATTGTTTGTAGATTTTTTGATGATGGCCACTCTGACCGGTGTGAGATGATATCTCATTGTAGCTTTGATTTGCATTTCTCTAATGATTAATGATGTTGAGCATTCTTTCATGGGTTTCTTGGCAATCTGTTTATCTTCTTCGGAGAAATGTCTATTTAGGTCTTCTGCCCATTTTTGGATTGGGTTGTTTTTTGTGTGTGATATTGAGCTGCATGAGCTGCTTGTAAATTTTGGAGATTAATCCTTTGTCAGTTGCTTCACTTGCAAATATTTTCTCCCATTCTGAGGGTTGTCTTTTCATCTTGTTTATGGTTTCCTTTGCTGTGCAAAAGCTTTTAAGTTTCACTAGGTCCCATTTGTTTATTTTTGTTTTTATTGACCCACTACTTTTCAATGGAGAGGATCTGATTACCCAATTCACTCAGCACTTCCGTGGGACCCTTCTCTTAGGCATGTTGTCTTAAATGAAGGCAATCCCTCAACCCACTGAAACGACATTTTTTGCAGTGAAAGTCAAGTGTAATTTGATGTGAGAACCATTTGTGGGGCTAGGGAGGGGGGCTTTGTGCAAACCCTCAAATCATACCACCGATGCCTTACCTATTTATAACCCTAATACTGCAGGGTATCTTTGCTCTGAAACACATTTGCTCCTTTGGCAGAGATCAAGGTCTTGTTCATTTTAAGGTCAGCAAAATCTTATTTTTCTGCTAAGAGCCACATTCCTAAACTGCAGTGCTTTCAGATATGGTGTGAGGCGCTCTACTTCTACGTCAATTGTATAAGTAGAGGAGTATTTTTTCAGTCTTTTGCTTTTTAATCGGGTTATGGGAGTGTTAGCAGGGGGCAGGTGAGAACAGTTATTACTACTTCATCTGCACAGTTCTGGCTCTTTTGGACATCTCATAAATACAGAAGGGGGGCTGTGCTTTCACTTCCCATCAAGTGGAATCCAACAGAGCCTGCATTTATAAGGTTTAACACTCATTCAAATAAGGTTTAAAAGAAATCAGGTCACATTTACTAAAATACCACGCTCAGGCAAGTCTACATCTTCTTTTAAACCCTTAGTCTTAATTACTTTCTGTGACTGTTTGGACATGTCAGATATTATTTTATTTTTTAAGCTGATGATAGTAATTGCAAGAACTTCGAAAGGTATAGCTTCTGTCAGGCCACTCTGTTTTGGGAAGAGGGTTACTTCATTGCCATTTAGCTTTTAACTTGGACACTCAGCTATGTTATAAACTTTTATAGATTAATTGCACAGAAATAACCGGTATCAGTTGTAATAGGTTCATTTGAATTCTTTTCCTTAAACAGGCTTTTACATGCCTAGTGGACATTCCTTTAGAGCACTGAACTTTAGCATCAGAAATAGTAAGAGAGGTTTGTGTTACTTGAAGAGTTATAGTATATTATAAACTCTATTCTTCTATAAAAGGATACTGTTGTTTAAAATGCATCCAGTATAAAAGCCTTTGAACGCTGAAATCCTTACTTATAACTATTAATAAGGATATTATATCTGCAGATTTTGACTTTCCAATTTTAGCAACAACTCCTCCTCCAAACCTGGGAAAATATGTATGACATGTCTATCTCTGTAGATATATCTATCTCCATCCCAGCAGGACCACCGTCCTAAACTGTACTACATAACTCTATGGGTACTATTCAAGTCTGACCCCTTCCCAGGAGGTGTGTAGGATACAATTTTCATAGTTTTCCATGGAGGGCCTGGAATCTGCCAATACAATTCTTGTCTTGCCATGGGAGGTACTTACTATTTCTCAATCCATAACACTTGGGATGAGATGAAGAGTTTGCTATCCATAAGTTATTAATGAATGAGTCATTATTGTTCAATAGCAGCTCCTTCACTCTTTCACACATATTCCTGTTGAAGTCCTTCTCTTTATTCACTCTCAAAGCACCATTTTATTTTGCTGCAAGTGAAGGGGAAGATGGCATGGGGTCCAGAATTAGAATATGACTGCATTTTACACTTTACTTGTACCGTGTACTTGGAACAGTAGGTGCCAAGGAGGCTTTTGGAAGCTGTCCTGGAAATCAACTATTGATAACAACATTGGATGTATGTAGAAGCATTAAAAAACAACTCACAAATGCATGTTTGGAGCACACTCTGCACCTTAACATATGTGTGTATATATGTGTCATGTGTGATACACGATATACATACACATGTGTGTATATATACACACATATATGTATATATGTATATATATTATTGAAAATTATTGTCTTTGCTCCACTAGAGAAATAATCAAATGCCCAGGGTGGTAAATATCTAGGCAAGAATGGATAGCCATATAGAAAAAAATAACTCGACTCTATTTCACACAATACACAAAGATTAATTCCATGTAGACTGTAGCTCTAAAAGAGAAAACAGTGATTTTGAAAAAAAATAGGAGAGTATCTTCAAAGCCTCAGGGTAGGCAAAGATTTATTAAAAGAAACAGAAAAAGTGCCAAACCTAAAAAAACCTGATAAATTAGATTACGTTAAAACAAAGAAATTCTGTTCATCAAAAGACACCATAGAATGAAAGAGGAAATTTAGAATTTGTTACAAATTGTTATTACAATTACACTACATGTATCCAATAAGACCACATATCCAAAATACATAAAGGACTCCTATAACTCAACAGGAAACAATAATCCAATAGAAATATGAGCAAAGGATTTGAATAGGCACTTTATGAAAGAGGACATCCAAAATGGCCAATAAACATATAAAATGGCATTTTATTAGTCATCAGAGTAATGCAAGTCAAAACACTGCAGTACCACCACACGTTCACAGGAATGGCTCAGATGAAAGGTAAATTATATCAAGTATTAGCCAAGTTGGCAACAACTAAAATGCTTGCTGATGGAAGTGTAAATTGTTGCAACTATTTGGGAAAACTGTTTATAGTAGTATCTACTAAAGCTACCCAATGACTCAGCAATTCCTACCATACCCCGACAGAAATACATCCGCGTGTTCAGCAGAAGACACATACAGGAATGCTCACAGCAGTAAACATTTTAAGCCCCAAGCTAGAAATAACCCAATGATGGATATATTATGGTATGGAAATAAAACACAGTGACAGTGCACAGAGATGGACACCTCTCCTGAACATAATGTTGAGTGAAAGAAACCCAGATATGAAGAGTATGATTCCCTTAATATAAAGTTCAGACACAGGTAAAAATAAGCTATGGTGTGAAAAGTTAGGATGCTGGTTAGCCTTTGGGGGAGGGGCTGAGAGGACCGCAAGGGAACTCGTAGGTGCTGGTAATATTCTGTGTCTTGGTCTGGTTATCAATTACATGGGTCTGGTCACTTTCTGAAAAGTCACTCAACTGAGCACCTATGGTTTGTGTACTTTCTTCTAATATGTTATACTTGTATATTATATGCTAATACAAAGTTCAGATTAAGAAAAGAGCCTCAAGAATTCCAAGAACCAAAAGCATTTTATATTTATTTTATCCATGAGAGCTTATTGATTAAACAGTCCTCGGTATTACCCTGCTCTTTATAGAGAGGACATTTTCGCTCAGATCAAACATATGCCTCTGTGTTAAAAACCTTACTTAATATTTGGAAGAGAAAACACTCGAGACAGAATGCTTCTAGGCATCTGTTTTGAATGGATTTTAATGCCTCTGAAAGTCTTTTTATTGATAATGTGCTAAGTTAAACATTTTCAATTTCATATCATTGATTTGAATGCTGCATACTATGCTTTTTACTACTAAAAGTTCAAATACTTATGCTAACCGGTTTGATATTTGGGATGCCAGAGTGGAAAGCCCTTTGTCTACATAAAGTAATCAAACAGCAAAATAGCCAGAGGTATCCATAGCTGTCATGATTTCGATGGATAGGAAGCCACAATCAAGAAGAACTGCTTGGCCAAAACACCCTCACTAAATTAATCAGCACGCTGTTGAGTTTTAGTTTGTTCTTGTGTGAATGGCTGTTTACTACTTATAGAGCGTTTACTCACATAGTTCAATCTGTTGTTAGGCTTAGATCCAAGAATGTTAGGACTTAATTGTCTCATTTCCTCGATAAGTGGTGCAGCATGTTATTACTTGGCTACTTGGTTGATGGTGATCATAATACAGACTTGGAGGTGGGGTGTGCTAGGGATTATGCATTGTTTTTGGCCGTAGCCATGCAGGAGGAGCATACGTATAAAACTGACTTGCATGCAGGCTGGACTTAAAACTATTCATTGTCCTTTTCTAAAGATTAGTATTAAAATGTATTTTCCCCAGGATTCCCATCCTTATGTCACTCTGAACAGAGGAATAGATTAGATGAGAAGTGAGAATGCCATCTGTTCCCATCCAAACCAAGTGTAATTTAACAACATTTGAGTGCTTGCTACTTTCAAGGAAATTAAGTAACCTTAAAAGTTTTTCACATGACTACACACGTGGGCACGTAGGTACTCACATAGTCACTAAAGTTATCACTGTGAAATATGCACTGTTGACAAAACTGTGAGATCAGTGAGGCAGAGTTTATAAACAGAGTTTATAACTGCCGCAGTGCCTGGCACATAAAATGTATGCAGAAAACAACAATTCTGATCGTTATTTTCCCCCCATGTTTAAATTGTCGTATACTTCACATACTATAAGTTACCCCATAAAGTGTACAATTTCTTGGTTTTTAGTGTATTCACAAAGATGTACATCCATCACCACTATCTAATTCCAAAACATTTTTATCACGCCTCTCTATTTTAGCAATCATATATACCATTAATCTTTCAGTTACCCAAGGTCCAAAGTTTGAAGTCACCTTTACTCTCATTGTAGTTGTAATGCATCTGTGGAATGCCTAATTATGTTGAAAACTTTTTTCATGGGCTAATTTGGCCATTTGTATGTATATATTTTTCGGCAAAGTGTTTAAATCTTTCCAATTTGTAAAAGTTTTTGGCCATGATCTCTTCAAATATCTTTTTCTGCCCTCCTCCCTATGATCTCCTTTTTCCTGGTCTTTGGGGCCTTCAGTTACATGTATACCAGGCTGCTTGATATTTTCCCATAGTCTACTAATGAGTTGGTCTTTTTTTTTTTTTTTTTGTACTTTTATCTGTTTCATTTAAAGTAGTTTCTGTTGCCTTCTTCAAGCTCACTAATCTCTTATTCTGCCTTGTCTAGTTTGCTATTCACCGTATCCAGTGTATTTTTCATTTTAGACATAATTTTCATCTCTAGAACTTCAATTTGTGTCTTTTTCAGATTTTCCATGTTGCTACTTACATGCTTTATCTTTTGTCTGCCTTCTTGAACATGTGGAATACTGTTATATAATGACTGTTAGAATGTTCTTATCTACTTATTCCATCACTAGTGGCATTTGTAGGTCTGTTTCTATTGACTAATTTTTCTCCTTATGGCTCATATTTTCCTACTCTTTTGCATGCCTGGTAATAGTTGATTGGATGCCAGCCAGTGGGTAAAAATTCCAATTTGGGGGTCTTGGACATTTTTTGTATTCTAATATTTTTGAGCTTTATTGTCAGAAGCTAAGTTACACGGAAACAATTTGATTCTTCCGTCATGCTTTAAAGCGTTGCTAGTCAGGATTAGAGCAGCCTGTGTTCTATTGCTAGTTTTGTTCCACTACTAAAGGCAGACCCTTCTGAGTTCTCTCCCTGATGTTCTGTGAATTAAGAGGATTTTCTACTCTGTCCTTTGGGAAAATAAACTATTCCTGCCCTACCCGAGTTACAGGGACTGTTCTCTTTAATCTTTGGGCTGGTTCTTTCTCCAGGCTTGGGTAGTTTCTTCACACTCATTTGTTGATTAATTCTCAGCTGAAGACTTGAGGTGCTCCATGCAGATCTCTGGAACTCTCCACTAGAGCTCTTCTCCTTTCCTTATATTCCCCCCTGTAAGCTCTGCCTTCCACTCCCAACTTTGTCTCCTCAACTCAGGGAGACTTCTAGGTTCTACCTGGGTTTCCCCTCCCTATGCTGCTTCCTGGAAGCTCTCTCCAGTCAGGAAGCTGGAGCAATCAGACTGCTGACCTTGTTTGTTTTCTCTCTCTCAGTGACCATTGTCCTGTCAGGTCTGATGTCCAATATCTAAAAACCATTGTTTCATTTTGTTTTTCTTAGTTGTTTTAGGCAGGAGGTTATATCCAATCTCTGCTACTCCATCTTGGTTGAAAGTAGAAATCACCATGCCCTTTTAAACTTTTTGGGTCAATCTTTGTACAACTCACCCAACATGTCCCATCATATCATCTGACACCTGAACTGCTGACTACTGTAATTTTCTAACTACTCTCCCTGTCCTTAGGCTCTGCTACTTGCCATGCATACACTCTAACTTAGTCACAGTAAAGTTTATATACCATGGCTTTCTTCAGAACCAGTGAAGGTTCTCCTTTGGCTTTAGGATGCAATTCAAATTCCTAGTCTGGCATGCATGATCCTTCACTATCTGACCTCCAATTATCTTTCCAAACTTACTTACTATTCCAGCCAGGCTGAACTAAACATGTTCCCAACATTACTTATGCCTCAGAGTCTCTTTGCCTTGTTCCAATATTCTCCCCATGAGGAACACTCTCCTTTATGACTATTCAAGTTCTACCCATTTTTCAAGAAGCAGTTTAAGTCCTACTTCCTCTATGGATCCTAAAGGACCCTAGTCCATGAAGCTCCTGTATATATTTTTTGCTTCTATTGCCTGAATTATTGTCTTTCCTACCAAGACAGTAATTTTTAGAGTAACTTAACAGTTTTCCTAAGTAATCTAAGAGCTGCTCAGAACAAAGCTCAAAAGTTCAGGTACTTTTCACTCTTAAGAATTAATTTTTGATAGACAATTCTGATTTTTCCTCACTAGATGAGAGAGTTCTTGACATCAGAAGCTTGTCTTACACATCATTCCCCTCATGCTTAAGCTTATCACAGTCATGTGTCATGTAGGAGCTTAATAAATGTTTCATGCTCATTCTCTGTTCTGTTCATGTTCTCTCACTAAAAACGCAAATATTAGTTTTCTATCCCTGATAACCTGCCAGTTCCGCAAAGCTTCAAGGTGATGGGTTGTTGGAACTCTAAGTTCTTACCTCCCTGACCATTTCTCCCTCAAGAACAAATCATCAGTAGCCTCACATGTGGGATGATTTTTACAACAGGCTGAGGGATGCCAATGAATCGGCATAAACACCTCAGCCTCTCCCCATATCAAGACTGAGCTGATGCCTGGGAAATCTAGGCTCTCATACAGGTCTCAGTCAGCTTTAACTCTGGAGAAGCAGGAACCTGCCCACTCTCTCTCGGGAGCTGTGGACATCGAAAAAGCAGGGTCCTTTTTGGCTGGGTATCCAGGTATGCCAAAAGGTTCCCCGTACCCTAAAGCGAATTTCTTTTTTCTATGTCCATTCTGATATTCTCAGCCATCCTCCTGATGTAACTAGCCCAGTGGCTCTTTTTTGTGTTGTAGCACACATTTAAAGATCAAAATTGTTAACTACCATGATGTAATAACAGCTCATGGTGCCCGTAAAAGGATCCACAGTTGTCATTCTTGTGGTCACTTTCTAGCCATTTCCTAGTTTGCAGCGTAGACCTCCATTTCCTTGAGTTATCATGAGGTGACCAAAGGTACTGATCTATAGCTTGACTTTCTTTCTGCCTGGAGTATTCTTCCCCCAGACACAGTCATGGCTTGCTCCCTCACTTCATTCGTAGCTCTGATCATTTCATTGAAAAAGCCTTCTCCAACCTCAGCAGCTAAAATAGCCCTCCTTCTCTACCCTTCACTTTCTATCGCCTTATCCTGTTTGATATCACATATATCTTCTCGATACATTTATTTATTTGTCTGTCTCTTCTCCACCATAATATAGGTAGAGCCTATGTGCCTAGAATGAGGCCTGGCACATAGTAGATGTTCAAAAGGTAATTGTTGAATGAATGAATGAATGAAATCTTTTTGCTTTGGTCAGGCTCTCATTTAGACTCATGAGGCAAAACTCTCTCATGCTCTGGTTAGCACACAATCATTTTGGTGCCAGCAAAGCACCAAATGACCCCCTTCTAGCCTGACTTCTCTCATCAAGCAGTACCCACACGAGTAGCCAACATGAGTGGCTCATCTCAATTATCTGAGAGATATCATCATGACAGAAGATCAAGCCAATAGGATCATTTTTTGGTCACATTCTCCCCTTAGCCTGGGCTGCTACCACCCACCTGTCACTTAATCAATCAACTCTCATATAAAAACCTGATTCAGTACACACTAGTATTAGAAAAAATTACCTCTTAATTATATGAACATATATATGTTTAGCCAAAAAGGAAGTAAGAATTATGTACGTATAACTTGGGGGAGGGCTAGCGGTGACAGCAGGAGTTACGAGTTTCTGGACCTAGGGGTTCTGCCCTGGCTGACCACAAACCCACTCTAGATTGCAAAAGAAAACTGTCAGAGCCTTTGATTTAGTACGTAGGTTCTCAAGCAAAACAGTTATAAAACAAAATGGAACTTTATTCATTTTTGTGTTTACATGTTTAATGGTTGCGTTCCAAGCTGGGATTTTGCAATTTCAAACTGTATGAAAGAAGAGTTTACACGCTGAGGTTATTCTTAGGGGGCATGTCAGCTAAGGAATAAATTTATGAACACTACTTAAATACACAAGGGGAGAGCTAGGGAGTGGCTTCTCAAAAAGATAAAAGAAATCAAAACAAAATTTAAGAGGATAGGGGATGGGAAACTACCTAGAAATGACTTTTACACAATCAGTGTGAGAGAGTTCAAAAAAAATTTTTTGAAGAACAAAATTCGACTAAACTAAATTCTGCTATGTAATGGATACTCATACGTAGTGTTTACTCTGGGATTTCAGAGGCCAAAAATCTCATGGTCTACCCAAAGTTACCTGTACCTGTCAGGGCTTAAATTCCTCCTTTCCTGCTTCTTAGAGGTGACATTTTAACTCCACTGATAAATTAGCTCTTCTGGGAAAAAGAATAGCAAATTAATTGGGATAATATTTGGAATTTCCCACAGGATACATTCGTGGACTGAAGAGTGTCAGATAATTAGCGACCAAGTCATCCTGGTTTGTCCAGGACTTTCCAGTTTTAGCACTAAAATTCCCATGATCAGGGAAACTCCTTATTCCTGGGCAAACTGGGATGGTTGTCATCCTTTCGGTATCTACTTGTAGGATGATGAGCCCCAAGTTATCAGATAAGACCCAGGACTGTCTTCTGGGTTTTGTGAAGCCATTGCCTGATGTACCAAGAGCAGAACAATGGACTTGGGGTCAGAGGACCTCAGCTGGATGGGGGAGTTTTGGGGTCTGGCAGACATTTTTTTGGCTCAGATCCTATTTTTCCCGTTTACTAGGCCTGTGACCTTTCACAAACGACTTAACTCTCTTGACCTTCTGCTAATAGAGTTGTTGGTTGTAAGAATTAAACATGAAATGTGGAATGTACTTAGTGCTGTGACTAGTATTTAGTAACCACGTATTTAATAAGCTGGAATACATGGTAGCTCAGCAGCTGCAGCAGCGTTGAGGCCTTTAGAGTCAAAGGTTCAGGTTCTGGCTCTTTTGTTATCTATTATTGTGACCTTGACCAAGTCTTTTCACTTTCCTGAGCCTCAGTTTGCTTATCTGTAAAGTGAAGATAACTAAAGCAGCTGTCCTTGTCTCAGAGGGTTATTGTAAAATCAAGTGAGACCGTGTAGGTTAGGAGCAACGTAAACTGTAAAGCATGATTCCAATGCAAGGATTTAAGATCTACTCCTGTGTAGGTTCTAAACAAGGGACCAGACTTCCTGAAACAAAACTGTTAACAGCAGTTATATTTATTAAGATGCCATCATTTGGCATGCTGCGTCTAGTTCTGGTTGTTTCACTTCAAGAAAGATAAAAGAGATCTGAAGAAGGTCTAAAGAAGGGCAACCAAAACAGCCAAGGGGTCAGAGGAGATGTAGGATGGCCGATGACTCAAGTCTAAGAAATGATAAATGGCTTGAGAAGGTTAACTCTAGAATTGTTTGCCAAATCCCCACAAAGACAGGGAACATTCCTTGATTCCTGAAAGCGACAGGTTTTAGGGCATGTATAAGGAAGTGCTTCTCCTTAAGGCAGTTATCAGTCCACAGGGTTCATTAACCCAAGATTTAAAGCCTAGAAACATGGACCACCTCACAAAGTTCCAGCTACCTTACTGTGGACTTTTTAATGCATGTGTTAATCAATTACAGTCTATATCCTTAACTCTGAGGTTCGTGCCAAAGAAAGCACTTTGATGACATCAATTTCAGAGTTTGCCCCAATCTTGAAATTCTTTCCTATCCCATCTTCCATGATATTGTACAGTCCTGTCCTAGTTGGACTTTTTGCTTGAATGAATGAATAAAAGAATAAATGATTATTAATAGTCACTTGTTTGTCCAACTATTCATCTATCCCTCCATCCATTTCTAGAACAAGCTCTTATGATCCTGGCACTATGCTGGACACTGGACATAGAAAGATATATAAGACCTAGTAATTAAGAAGGTTCCCATAGTCTAGTACAGTTTTCTCAGATTTGAATATATTATTCCATCTGTTGTTGTAATCCTATTTGTTATTTTTAAAGATCTTGCTCTTAATATCACCTCTGTGAAGCATTCCATAAATTCCATATGCTAAATCACCAAAGACTCAATGGAACTCCCTAAACCTTTCATTTTTGGCAGTAACTCTCATACCTGGGTCTCTAGTTATAGACATTTCCATATACACATATTAGCTGCCATGCCCACTCAGAACTTGGGTGTAAGCTTCTTAAGTATAGGAATTGTTATTCATCTTTGTTTCTCATAGGTACTCAATCTTGATCAAATTCCATAATGTCTCATTCCGTAGCTAAGACGTGACTGGTCTTGATAGAATGATGTCATGTCCTTATCATTGTTAATATATCAGAGGTTAATATATTTAAAGTTGTCAAAGACAACAGAAATAATTTAATAGCATGATTATTAACTACTACCCAAAATTAGAAGTTTAAAAATCTGTATGAATAATTATAACCACATCAAATAAACTTAATATATTAAGAAATTTGGTTCTAGCAATCTATTGGAGACATGTGATATTTTTAGTCAAATGATCACAGTGCTTATTCAAAGGTATGTTATTTTAAACGACACAGCACGTAAAGCAATATTAGTGTTCAGGAGTCAGAGGTTCTGAAATTAAGAGTCCTATTAAACTCTCAGAAGCAAGATAAACAGCCATATCAACCTAAGGAGCTGATATAGGACACATTAGAAGAGGTAACCATAGAAGGAAATTCTTATCAAGTTAAAAATGCGAGTCAGAAAGTACTGTAGTGAATCAACAGAGATTTTTTAAAAATTGACTTCAATATATATTCAAGTTATGAATAAGTTGCAGGGAAAAGATTACATATTCAAATGTGGGATGTATTTCAAGAGACAACAAAGTGCCGATGAATACAAACTTGAGATGACAAGTATAACTATATCACACAGTCAGTATGGTACAAGTTTATCCACAATATATTTATTGTACAAATCATTTTTTTATAAACAAAATAATTAAGTATGAGTGACTAGTCTAACTAAATCATATTCCCTGAAGGACAAAACTGTACATTAACTTGAAAATTACATTCTGATAACTGCAAGCATTTGTCACTTCTGTTTTCCCTTCACGTAATGATACAAAAGTGAACCTTACAGAAACAAAGAAAACAAGAGGAAATTCACATATGAACAAAATATTTGACTGAGATTAGTGGGCTCATCAGTATCTTTGTTTTCTGCTCCCTCTTTAGCACACCACAGACTATATTTTTCATCTGCTGACATCTATGTGGCCCTGGGCGACCAGTCTGGTCACTGGCATGTAGGTAGAAATGATGTGTGCCCCTTTCAGTCCTGACCCCTGAAACTTCCCTTGAAACCCTCTTCACCTCTCTTTCCCCATTTGCTGAGGGGTGCAGAGGGTCCATTGCAAAAGTCTGAGGCTTCAGAAGATGGCAGCAAAGATGCAAAGAGCTTGGATCCCTGAATGACTCTGTGGTATAGAGCACCCTTAGCCCTCACACTGTGTCATGAGCAAGAAACAAATCTTTTCTTTTTTTTAAGATATATCTATAATATTTATTAAGGTATAATTTTATACAGTAAAAAGCACAGATCTTATATGTTCAATTAGGCAAGAGCAACAAACATATCTTTAGTGCTCCTCATATATTTCTGTGCCTATGATGGTTTGTGATATTTAAATTCAAGATATAAATATCTCTGTTAAATACTTTACCAAGTTACTTCACTGTCTTATATTTTTAAATTTTTCTAATGTTTATCTACATAGCACCCTGAATGTTGAATAGACTTCGGGAAATTGGCTTTTAGTGAAAATAATCTACTACAGGCCCATTTTAGAAAGAAAATATTACCTGTAAGGACCAAAACATGAACTGATAAATTAAAACGAAACCCCAAACAAATCTTTCATATCAACTCCAAAACCTTTTTGATTGATAGAGAATAATTCCCTTATGAACTATGCTGGAGTTGACACATCATCTTTTTGTCCTAGAGGATGCTTGTGAAAAGACAAAAAACAAGAGAGTAGTGAAAAGTTGAGGGTGATGAAGGGATATTTCACTTGTTAAAGTGTGAACTATGTGCTGGCAGCTGCTTGAAAATATTATTTATTTTCATAAGTCTAACATAATGCATTTCATCACTGTACTATTTTTATTGAAACTGTTCTGTAAAGAATTTTAATGATGAAAAGTAAACATTTTTACCCTATTGAGATTTCTAACAGTGAAGTTTATCTTTCTTGCTATAATTTATTATGTATATATCATGTATTCCTTAGCTATATGATTTCAAGAGTGGGCATGCTAGGCTATTTTTCATTAAAGCTAGTATCACACAGAAATGCTGATGCTTAACTGATGGGTTTATTAAGTGGCAACAGGTCCTATTAGTAGGAAGTTAGTGTACTTCACCATTAAATCATAGGTCTCCTTAAAAGTGTCGACCTCTTTGCTTCAAATTAGGGCACAGATAATCAGTTCAAATTAATACCCAAAGTAGTTCACATGTAATATTTATGAGCTGATAATATGCTAGAGCTATAAAAGTAGATATATATTCACTAAGAGTCATACCAATTAGCATAGACCCATAAGCCTAGGGCACAAAGGACTCTAGTGAGGGGCTAGTTCACACAAGCAGGAATAGAAACCTGAATAAAAATTCCAACATTGACTCGGGGGCCCACCATTATTGTCCATCTCTCGTTAGTGAGGCTGGTGGCTTCAATGTTATCAGTGCAGTGGCGACCGTGAAAAGGTTGGTCCCAAACAGGAAGATAACTGTGAAATGAAATTTCTTCTGTTTTCCATGCAGCATTTGTAAACTGTGTGACCCAGGATCGCCATTTTTTTTTTTTTTTTCTGTAGCACTATCTTAGGGAACAAATGATAGGATACTCACAGCTATTACTAGAGCTCCCCCCCCCCCCACACACACACCCTCCACCAGTACATCTTTGGTAAAGCCAACAAACTTAATTAGGGACTTTGAAAACCCCCTAGTGCATAAGCTATCAGGAGAAACAGGACACTCATAGAAGGTAGAACAAACCATGGACCATGGTAGAGTCAGGATCTCTGGTTTACTCCTGAAATTAGTGGAAGTTGGGCAAAGGGGCCACATTTCAAGTCATCGAGATTACTTGCTGAATGGATGCTCTCATATATAGGTGAGTTCCTGTTCTAGAGAACTTTGAAAAAGTTCCTTAAAAGATTTGTTCCCAAAAGACCTGCTTGAAAGCATACCTACAAGGCCAAATAGGGACCTTACTCTGCGCTGTCCTCTAGGGCAGTGCTTCCTAAACCTTTCCACATCATGGCACACATGGAAAATGACAGCATTAGTATGGGATACTTGGGGAAACAGGAATTTGGAATCCTGGGTGAGGAGGAGGTGACAGGCAAACTTAAGGTTGATAAGATGGATTTCCCAGCACATAGTTTGGAAGCTCTGTTTCAGAGAAGATGAATGAGTAATACTGAGGGCCTAGTGAGAGGTCTAGAATCTATTAAGTAATAATAACAGTAATAGAAATAGCTATCATTCATCGAATACTAACCATGTGCCAGCCACTGTACCCAATGCATTAGGTACACTATTTCTTTTCATCCCCAAAATAATCTTATAGACTCTACTTCTGGTAATGACAGCATGAGAAGGTCAGATAACTATTCTCCATAGAAAATGACTATACACTGGACAAAATTATTAATGACAATCATTTCAGGGCACTAGAAAACCACTAAAGATAGGCAACAACTTGAGAAATGTTTACTCATGAGAAACTGATACTGCATTGAATTATGGGTTGGCAGCTTTCTTGGGGGGAGGGGGTCTGGGAGTATTCCTATCTTCCACCAACTGCCCAATGTGGGCAGTGAAAATCCACAGGTTTATCAGCTGGAGGTGACAGACTCGGTTATGAGCAGGTGTCAAAGCAGCCAAAAACTTGAGAGAGATTATGGATGTGAGAAAACTATAGAAGAGCTGATATAATAAATGTTCCTGGCTGACTGCTAAACTATGTGTGCTCATTTGATACCCCAGGGAACCTAACAAAAATTAAAAGCAGGAGGGCTTGTGAATTTGCCACACCTCTGAATGTGTACTGCCATCCACACCAGAAGAGGGTGAAAGAATTACTGGCTTCAAGTCTCTGAGCCTAATCTTTGCCCAAATTATTGTCTGACCTCTAAATTAAAGGTGCAAGGGAGAACCGCCCCCCCCCTCCAGCGGCCCCCTAAGAGATCCTGGTTTAAAAAAAAGAAAAAAATAGCAGTTGGGGATTTTAGTTTAACTGTAGACATATTAATAATTTAAAAATCCAAAACCTCTTCAAAGGACAAAATGCATTCCAGAGTCACTACAAGAATTATCCATAAATATTTTCTAATTTTCTACCAAAGATTATGAGATGTGAAAATGAGCTGGAAAGTATGACACATATTTAGAAAAAAAGGTAATCATTAGAAACTGACTTTGAGTGGGCTCTGATGCTGAATTTAATACAAAGATTTCAAATAGCTGTTATAAATATGTTCAAAAAATTAAACGAAATTACGTTCAAGAAATTAAAGAAAATTAATAATGAGTAAATAAACAGTGAATACAAAAAAGAAAAGTATAAAAAGAGCCAAATGGAAATTTTAGGGATGAAAAATATGTTAACTAAAGTGAAATATACATTGCATAGACTCACAGATTTGGGATGGCAGAGAAAAAAACAGTCAATGAATATAAAAATAAATAGAAATCATTCAATCAAAAAACAGAGCAAAAAAGACTGAAGAAAAATAGAGCCTTGAAGATCTGTGGGTCAATATCAAACATTGCAAAATACATGTAATTAAAATCCCAGAAGAACAGGGGAAAGATCAGAAAATAATTAAGGAAAAATGGCTCAAATCTACCCAAATTTGGTGAAAAACATTTACAAATCCAATAAATTCCATAAATCTAAAGTAGGATAGACCAAATGAAATACACCTGGACATACAAGTCAAGTTTTTGAAAGCCAAAGATAAAGAGAAAATCTTGAAAGCAGCAAGATAAAAATGACTCAGCACATAGAGGGAAACAATGATATGAACAATGGCTATCTTCTCATCAGAAACAATGAAGACCACAGATATTGGAATGGCATATTCAAAGTGCTGAAAGAATAAAACCCTGTCAGTCAAGAATTCTCTTTCCAGGGAAATGATTATTTCAAAATGGGGGTGAAATAAAGCCATTTACAGGTAAACAAAAACTCAGCAAATTGCTAATGGACCTGTGCTACAAGAAATGCTTCTTAAAAAAGCCCTTCAGACTAAAGGGAAGTGAAACGAAAAGGTTACTCAGATTCAGAGAAAGGAGTGAAGAGCACTGGAAATGTGGAAATACAGGTATATGTGGTATGTGTATATGTACATATATGTGCGTGTATATACACAAATACACACACACATACACATATGCATACATACATTTATTTCTACTCTCACCATTTTTTCTTTCCTTTCTGAACTTCTTTAAAACATATATATGACTTTTTAAAGCAAAAGTAATAAAATTGTGTTATTGGGTTTAAAACTTATATACATGAAGTATATATGACAAAATAGCAAAAAAGAATGGATGTGTAGATCTTTATCAATGTAAAGTTCCTACATTTTATGTTAAAAAAGTAAGTATTAACATGAAATAGGTTGTTAGATTTAAAAAATGCCTACTGTAACAGCAAAGAAACAGAGCTACAAATTTAATAGAGAAATTAAAATGTCATACAAAAATACTTATTTTACAGAAAGAATATAGAAAAAGGTGATGAGAAACAGAAAATAACAAAATGGAGAACTAAATCCAATTATATCAAAAATTATGAATTAAACACTCCAGTCAATAGGCAGAGATTGTTAGATGAGATTTTAAAAAGCAAGATACAGACACTTTAAAGTCAAAAACAGATGGGTTGAAAGTTAAAAGATGGAGGAAGTATACCAAACAATAAATATATGATAGCTGTAGTACACAAAATAGACTTAAAGGCAAATAAAATTACAGGAAACAAAGAGGTATATTCCATGTTTTTCAAAGGGTCAGTACAGCAGGTAGACATAACAATTATAAATGCATATGTATCTAACAGCAGAGCTTCAAAATACATGGAGCAAAAACTGCTAGAATTAAAGGAGAAAGACAAATCAACACTTACAGGAGATCAACACTCTCCCCTCAGTAATTGATAGAACAAGTAGAGAAAAAAAAAAATCGATGAGAATAGAGAAAACCTGAAAACTAGCGACAAATCTGACATGTATAGAATCTTCCATAAAACCAAGAGCAGAATATGCATTCTTGAAGTGCACATGGGATATTCACCAGGATAACCAGATGTTAGGCCAGAAAAAACTTCATAAATTTCAAAGAACCAAAGTCATACAGAATTTATTCTCCAATCACAATGGAATTAAATTAGAAACCAATAAATTACAGGGAGAATTAGGAAATAATCTTGAACTGAATGGAAATAAAAACACAATATATTAAAGTGTGTGGCATGAACCTAAAACAGTGTTTAGAAGGAAGTTAATAACTTGAAATGTTTATATTGGAAAGGAAGAATTGTTTAAAACAAATGGTCAAAGACTCCACCTTAAGAAATTTAATAAACAAGAGCAAATTTGATCCAAACTAAATAGAAAAAAAATCACAAAGTAAAAAGCAATGAAAATGAAAGATATAAATTAAGTCAGCGAAAAAAGTTGCTTTCTTGAAAAAAAAAATCAATAGATAAAGTGATCAAGAAAAAAAAATGTATACATTACCAGTATCAGGAATAAAAGAGAGGATATCACTACAGATTCTATAGACATTAAGAGGCTAATAAAAGAACATTATGAATAACTTTATGCCAACAAACTTGACAATTCAGAGGAAAGGGAAAATGCCTCAGAAGACCAAAATTACCAAAACTACAAGAAGAAACAGAAATTTTGAATACACTTTTATCAAATAAAGAGTTAAATTAGTAAGTTAAACTCCCTTATAAAGAAAGGCCAAAGCACGGATAACATCACTGGTGAATTGAAACAAATATTTAAGAAAAATAATATAAATATTAAATAAACTCTTTCACAAAACAGAAAAGAAAAGGACACTCTCCAACACATTTATGAGGTGAATATTATCTGGATATGAAAGCGAGACAAAAACATGAAAGAATAAAGAAACAATAGCCAAATATCTCCCCCAAAGACATTTTAAATGTTAGCAAGTCAAACAATATTTGAAAGGATCATATTACATGACAAAACAGGGTTTATTCTAGAACTAAAATGTTGTCTTAATAGTAAAAAAAAAAAAAAAAAAAAAAAAAATCGATAAAGGAATAGATTATAATAATGAAGGAAAATAATCATATGATTACACAATAGGTGAGAAAACTCATTTGACAAAATTAACATCCATTCCTGATAGAAAAAAAAATCTTAACAAACTAGTAATAGATGGGAATTAGCCTTACAAAGAGCATCTATAAACATCCATTTATGATTAAAAACAACCTCTCAACAAAGTGGGTATAGAGGGAATGTACTTCAACATAATAAAGGCCATATATGACAAGTCCATAGCTAACATCATACTCAACAGTGAAGCACTGAAAGCTTTTCATCTAAGATCAGGAACAAGCCAAGATGCCCACTCTCATCCTTTTATTGAACATAGTACTGGATGTTCTAGCCAAAGCAATCAGGCAAGAAGAAAAAAGTCATCCGAATCGTAAAGGAAGAAGTAAAACTATCACTATTTACAGATGACATATTATATCTGGAAAACCCTAAAGACCCTATCAAAAAATTATTAGAATAAACAAATTCAGCAAAGTTGTAGGATACAAAATCAATATACAAAAATCTGTTGCATTTCTATACAATGATAATGAACTAGCAGAAAGAGAAATTTAAAATCCCATTTACAATTAACCAAGGAGGTGAACATTCTGTACACTGAAAACTATAAGACATTGAAGAAAGAAATTGAAGTTGACACAAATAAGTGGATATTCTGTGCTCATGGATTGGAAGAATACTGCTGAAATGTCCATGCTATTCAAAGTAATCCTAAGATTTAATGCAATCCTTATTAAAATTCCAATTGCATTCTTCACAGAACTAGAACAAACAATCCTAAACTTTTATGAGACCACAAAGGACCCTGAATAACCAAGACAATCTTAAGAACAAAGCTGAAGGCTGATTTCAAACTATATTACAAAGTTAAAGTAATCAAAACAGAATAGAATTGGCATAAAAACAGACACATAGATCAAGGAACAGAAGAGAGCCCAGAAATAACTTACATGGTCAATTAATTTATGACAAAGGCACTAAGAATATACAATGGGGAAAGACAGTCTCTTAATAAATGGTGTTGGGAAAACTGGACAGCAACATGCAAAAGAATGAAACTGGACTCCTCTCTTACACCATACACAAATGTCAACTCAAAATGGATTAAAGACTCGAATGTAAGACCTGAAACCATAAAATTCCTAGAAGAAAACAGGCAGTAAGCTCCTTGACATTGGCCTTGGCAATGATTTTTTGGATTTGACCACAGGCAAAGGCAACAAAAGCAAAAATAAACAAGTGAGACTACATCAAACTGAAAAGCTCCTGCATAGCAAAGGAAACCATGAACAAAATGAAAAGGCAATTTACTTAAAGGGAAAAAAAATTTGCAAATCATATAACTAGTAAGCAGTTAGTATCCAAAATATATAAAGAACTCATATAACTCAATAGCAAAAAAACAAACAATACAATTTAAAAATGGGCAGAGGATCTGAGTAGATATTTTTACAAAGAAGACATACAGATGGCCAAGAGGTGTATGAAAAGGTGCTCAACATCATTAATTATCAGGAAAATTCTATTCAACACCTTGATGGGATATCACCTCACACCTGTCAGAATGGCTATCATCAAAAAGACAAGCAATAAGAAGTGTTTGCAAGGATGTGGAGATAAGGGAACCCTTGTGTACTGTTGGTGGGAATGTAAATTGGTGCAGCCACTATGGAAAACAATATGGAGGTTCCTCAAAAAACTAAAAATAGAACTACCATATGATCCAGCAATTCCACTTCTGGGTGTTTATCCAAAGAAAAACACTAACTCAAAAAGATATATACACCCCCATGTTCACTGCAGCATTAATTACAATAGCGAAGGTATGGAAACAACCTACGTATCAACTGATGGATGAATGGATAAAGAAAATGAATGGATTTCACACACACACACACACACGAATATTATTCAGCCATAAAAAAGGAAATTTTGCCACTTGCGACAACATGGATGGACCTTGAGAGCATTATGCTAAGTTAGTCAGACAGAGGAAGACAAATACTGTGTGATATCACTTATACGTGGAATCCAAACAAAACAAAACAATACCAAAACCAATAATATGAGCTCATAGATACAGAGAACAGATTGGTGGTCACCAGAGGGGGTCAAAAAATTGCAGTAATAAAATAAATACATCACTGGGATGTAATGTACAGCATGGTGACTATAGTTAATGATACTGCATTGCATATTTGAGAGTTGGAAAGAAAGTATATCTTAAAAGTTCTGATCAAAAGAAAAAATTTTGTAGCAATGTATGGTGATGGATTCTAACTAGACTTATTGTGGTGATCCCACAATATATACAAATATTGAATCATTATGTTGTATACCTAAAACTAGTATGATGTACTTCAATTATACCTCATTAAAAAAAAACAGAATCAATCTCTCACATTTGCATACTTAGAAAACTTTGTAGTAGAATTTTCTACCATGCTAACAAATATCTCAAATGAAGACTTGTGAATTTGAAGCCCATTAAAATATTTCAAAATTTAAAAAGAGCATCTATGAATAACTTAGAGCTAATATGATACTTGAAAGACAGATTGCTTTCCTGCTAACATCAAGGAAAGGATGTTTTCTCCCACTACTTGTATTCAACGTTTTATTGGAGGTTCTAGCTGTTGAAATGAGGCAAGAAAAATATATAAAAGACATACAAGTTGGAAAGGAATAAGTAAAACTATTTATTCAGAGATGACATGACTGTACAAGTAGATATCCTAAAGAATTTACATAAAACCTACTAGAACTGATAAGTGAATTTAGTAGGGCCATAAGGTACATTGAGTAATGGCCCCCAAAGATATTCAGGTACTAATATCTGGAACCTGTGAATTTTACTTTATATCTACAAAGTCTCTTGTGCTATATGATTAAGTTAAGGATCTTGAGATGGAAAGATTGTTCTCGATTATCTACCTAGGTGGGTCCTAACTATAATCACAGGTGTCCTTATAAGAGAAAGGCATAGGGAGATTTGACTACAGAAGAGGTGAAGGTGACATGGTGATGAAAGCAGTCTTTGAAGATGAAGGAAAGGGCCATATGCCAAGGAGACAGGTGGCCACTAAAAGCTGAAAAAGGCAAAGAAAGTTTTTTCTTCACAGCCTTCAGAAGGAACCAGCCCTGCTAACACCTTGACTTTAGCCCAGTGAAACTGAATTCTGACTTCTGATCTCCAAAACTGTTGAGAATAGATTTTGTGTTGTTTTAAGCTATTAAGTCTATGATTTGTAACAGCATCAATAGAAAATTGACACAGAGATCAATATAAAAATTAAATTTCTATATACTAGCAATGAAAATTCAAAAAATGAAAGATAATTCCATTCATAACAACATCAAAGACAGACTCAGGAATAAACAAATTATGTATAAAACCTCATAGAAAACTGTAAAATATCACTGAGAGAAATTTAATAGGACATAAACAAATGGAGATATGTACCATGTTCATGGGTTGGAAAACTTAGGATGGCAACTTTCCCCAAGTTGATATATAGGTTCAGTGCAATTCCAGTCAATATCTACAACACCTACAGATTTTTGAGAAATTGATAACATCTACAACACCAAAACAATTTTTTTTAAAGAGGAGAAAAGTTAGATGACTTATACTACCTGATTTCAAGACTTAGTAGAAAATCGTGTAATCAAATAGCATGGTATTGGCATAGGAATAGAAATATAGATCAATGAAGAGAATAGAGAACCTAAAAAGAGACCCACGTTTATATGGTCAATGAATTTTTCAACAGATGGGCCAAGTAACTTGATAGTGAAAAAAATATTTTCAATAAATTGTGCTAGAATAATTGGCTATCCACATGCAAGAAATGAATCTTGACTCTTACCCTTGTACTATACCCAAAATTTAAGTCAAAATGGATCATAAATCTAAATGTGAGAATTTTAAAACTATAAAACCTCTAGAAGAAAACCTAGGGAAAAATTTTTCTGACTGTGGTTTTCTTAGATTTGACACCAATAACATTTTCTTTTCTGACTTGTGCCTATTGTGTCCTAGAAGAAAGAAATTGATAAATCAGACGCCATCAAAATTAAGAACTAGAAGAAACTGATAAATCAGATGCCATCAAAATTAAGAACAAGCTTTTTGAGATACACTATCAAGGAAATAAAAACACAAGCTACAGACTGGGAGGAAATACTCACAAAACATATGTAACCAAAGATTTGTTTCCAAAATATATAAAGAGCTCTTAAAACTCACAGTAAGAAGACAAAAAAAACCCTTAATTTTAAATTGGGCAAAATATTTGAACAGATTTTACACAATAGATATGTATCTTTAAAAATTTCTTTTATGGGGTTTCCCTGGTGGCGCAGTGGTTGAGAATCTGCCTGCCAATGCAGGGGACACGGGTTCAACCCCTGGTCTGGGAAGATCCTACATGCCGCGGAGCAACTAGGCCCGTGAGCCACAATTGCTGAGCCTGCGCGTCTGGAGGCTGTGCTCCGCAACAAGAGAGGCCGCGATAGTGAGAGGCCCGTGCATGGCGATGAAGAGTGGCCCCCACTCGCTGCAACTAGAGAAAGCCCTCACACAGAAACGAAGACCCAACACAGCCATAAATAAATAAATAAATAAATAAATAAATATTTTTTAAAAAAATTTCTTTTATGAACACTTCATAAAAGAGGTTATGTAATTTGGATGAAAACTCTACAGTAGAATATAAATGAATTGTCAGCAAGGCACAAAGAAGCTCAATATAATTGATCATTAGGAAAATGAAAATTAAACCCACATTGAGAAACCACTACGAGCCCACTAGAATAGCTAATGTTAAAGACTGACAATACCAAGTGTTGGTGATGATGCAAAGCAACTGAAACCCTCATGCCCTGCTGATGGGAATGCTAGATGGTACAGCTACTTTGAGCAGTTTGACTGCAAATTATAACATTAAACATAACTTATAACATGGCCCAGCAGTTCTACTTCTAGGTATTTACCCAAAAGAAATAAAAACCTATGTCCGGAGAAATATTTTTGATTATTTATAGCAGCATTATTCATAATAGCAAAAAAATAGAAACGCAAATGTCCATCAACTGATAAAGAGATAAAAAATGTGGTTATTTATACAATGGAACACTAGTCAGCAATAAAAGGGATGAACTACTGATACAAGCTACAAACAAAATGAATGAACCACAAGACATCATACCAGGTGAAAGATAATAAACATAAAAGACTACATACTATGTATTTCCAGTTATATGATATTCTGGAAAAGGCAAAACTATTATTACAGAAAGCATACAAGAGGTTTCTAGGACCAAGGGTAGGGCTAGGGATTGACAAAAAAAAAAAAAAAAGAGGTCCTATGGTACTTTATGGGGTGATGGATTTTCTAAAAATTTTCTAAATTTTTCTAAAACTAGATTCTGGTGGCAGTTGTCCAACTAATGACATTTACTAAGCTCACTAAATTGTATACTTGAGTGATTTTACTGAATGTAAATTATACCTCAAAAAACCTGTTAATGAAACCCACACAATTCTATGAGATAGATATTACTCCCATTGTAAAACAGAAAACAGTCTCAGAGAGATTGGGTGTCTAGAGATTTTTGCTACTGTCAGAGGCAGTGTTTTCTCATGAGGAAAACAAGGCACAAGAGGAGCGTTAAAGTTCTGGCTTTGGGGCTTCCCTGGTGGCGCAGTGGTTGAGAATCTGCCTGCCAATGCAGGGGACACAGGTTCGAGCCCTGGTTTGGGAAGATCCCACATGCTGTGGAGCAACTAGGCCCGTGAGCCACAACTACTGAGCCTGCGCGTCTGGAGCCCGTGCTCCGCATCAAGAGAGGCCGCGATAGTGAGAGGCCCGCGCACCGCGATGAAGAATGGCCCCCACTTGCTGCAACTAGAGAAAGCCCTCACACAGAAACGAAGACCCAACACAGCCATAAATAAATAAATAAATTAATTAATTAATTTAAAAAGTTCCGGCTTTGCCACTTAATAGTCATAAGACCTTAAGCAAGCCATTCAACTTTTCATCTTTAGTTCCTTAATCTATGAAATGACTTAAAGACAAACTACCTCCCTTATTATTTTGTGTTTTGAATGAGATAAATGACATAAAGGACCAGACCCTTAGTAGAGCCTCAGTGAAAGTAAATTCCCTTGCCTTTCCCCTCTTGAGGGGGAAAAAAATCACTCAGTCTCCTTTTTAATAACCAGAAGAAGGATTTAGATTACTTTTAAAAAAATGGTATTTACTGAGGAAAAATAGGAATTTTTCATTAGGAGCCCTCTTGGACATTAGAGTTAGCTGGCCCTCAAATTCTACCCAGGTTCTTGCAGTCATGGAAAAAAACATACATGAAACTCATTTCACTGTATAATTCTTTCCTTCCCCTGTTTCACTTCTATGAAGTCTGACATATAAAACTGTCAACACTTCACATAAGTTTCAATAAAAATCAAAATAAATTATGTATGTGTGTGTAACTCACATGAACATGAAAGAACATTATTTGAACCATGGCTTTTTGGTAGGAAGTAAATGAATGTTTGAAACCATATACTAAGATGGAGTCTTAAATGACAGTTTCAGAAATATCAGCTGTTCATTCAATTAGGTTCAGCAAATGATAGCCTGGTTGAAGTCACTAAATGGAAAATCTTACAAGTTCTCAAAGAGCCCAAAGTATTTTATTATTTAATATTATTTAACTAGATAGTAATGAATGCCTTCCCTCTTCATTATGCGTGTCCATGCTTGATTGTACATAAAAAAAAGACCCTCCACACCAGAAATTACAATTTCATAGGACAGATGTAATAAGTATTTAAAAAAATAACCTCTGGTGATTCTGGTGCAGATTATTCTGGACCATACTTAATTTATATGTACCTACTTCTCAAGGTCTTTCTCCCTCAGGACAGTTTTTCGTGATAATTCTAGTTCAGGGTTCCCAAGTGTGCTCTTAGGATATTAACTGGTATTATAAAGTAGGATTTATGACTAAATAAGTTTGAGAATACACTCTGAGAAATACTCATTAAGTTTATAATGATCTACTTTTATACTTGCTGTTAGAATCAACTAGCACATATCAATGTTTCCTTATTCTGTGTCAATACTGACTAATTCACTGTTTTCTTGTTTTACTTCCTGTTTCAGGTATAGATCTCCTCACTAAAACCTGTAAGATCCTTGAGACAGGCTTATATTTTGTAAGTTCTTTGTGTCACACAAGGTGAACATGATAACTGATACTATCTAGGAAAGCAAAGACGCTGATACACAGACTGTGTAGCTAAATGATATCATGATGGAATTAGTTAGAAAGGGCAAGAATGGTGCCTAGAAGTTCTATTACTACATTCCAGGTCCGGTTCCTTTTTCTTTCCTGAATATGGCTTCAAAGAAGTTTCCAGAGGAAACCATACATTTGAAAGACCAGACGCTTATGGCAGGCCACTCCACAGAAGGTAAGCAATGCAAGCTACTATATAGTTGACAGTAAAGAGAGAAAGACCTGGAAGAATGGCATGGTAGCAACCATGACATTGTTGGAGTAACTTTTCCCAAATGCTAGATCATTATGGCTTCTGGGCACCTGTAGCCATACAAAGGCAATGAAAAAGGGGTTAAGTAGAAAAACAGACAAGGTAATTAATTCACTAGCTAACAATTTTTAAGTCCAAGCAGACCTGTGCCTAAAAATTGAAGCCATATTCATATTAACTAAGATGGATGAGCTTCAGAGATTAGAGAGTCCTCAAAAATTGTACGTAAAATTTTGTGTCTATTTCCATTTTGGAGGAGCAGGTACGTAATATTCATGAGAATCATAAGAAGATTCACAACTCAGAAGGTGTTTCTCTCTCTCTGGTATAAAGATTTTATTTTGGCTAATACAACCATGAGGCTTACCAAACCAGGGTTTTTCTTATGTGTTTCTCCAGACAGTTTTTTAAGTTCATTTTAAACACACTAATAGAGTAGCTCTAATAGAGAGGCACTGTTTACAGACCTGAAGCTGTGATGTCTTTGCTTGTCTCTGGAGCCAGATGTTTATATATTGACTGAAAGAGGCTCACTGAATAATCTTGGTTACAAGGTTGAAGAGCACACATTCTTTTAGTTTTATAAATACCAGAGAGTTTATAGACGCTGAAAGAAAAGACACTATTTCTTGTAACTAACCTCAAGCTGTATTTGCTAAGTTAATAGAAACTACTGTTCTCAATGAATATAACCATCTTCTCCAGCAATCATTGGGTGGCATTTCCCCCTGGACAATTAAAGTCTTCCTCAGTTCTTAGGTGAGCAAAAGATCTGCAAGTCAACGGATGTTGTAATTCTTTTGGTATTTTTTCAGAGACAAAGGAATCATTAGATCTACAATTCCAAGTTTAAAACATTTGGTATCATCAACAAATGTATGGGTAAAGTGAAGCAATTTTGCCCTAAGGACGATTTTTATAGCCTGGGTCTTCTGCCTTCACATTTCCTTCTAGTGATTTATGATGGGGTTTACAGTAAATATACTTTTATGCTATGAAACATCAACAACTAAATGTACTGACAAAAGAAAATGTAAAATAATTTGACTTCAAGGGAGTCGCATTTTATATATCATTATCTGGGAAGAAAAACATTCCAGAATTGGCAGGTGAATTTTGGTGGATCCAGTAAAAACATGCTAGTATTCAAATGTAAAATTCTGGCCACCCCTCCCCACTCATCATAGATTTGTGATGACTTATTTCCGTATTCTCCAACTAACCTTTATGCCAGGAACACATAAAGCAAGCCAATGGCTGGGAATATACATATGTTCTATGACAATAGAATATTGTACACATATTAATTAGTGCCTATGGAAACAGTTATTTTTTCACTGAGGCACAGAACATATCCCAGGGTAATATCAGAGGAAACATGGTACAGTGGAGAGCGTATAGACTTTGAATTAGACAGAGTCATTCATTTATTCCTCATTTATATATATTCCTTGTGGGCCCATTTGGTGCTAGGGAATAAAACATGAAACTCAGGGACAAGTCCCTGCTCCTGGAATTTAATAGCTTCCCTTCTGAGGATGCTACTTATGTACCAAGTATTTACTTTGCAGGGCCTCAGTTACCCCATCTGTAAAAGGAAATAATAATATTCATTTCTCAGAGTGCTGTGAAGAGTACGCTTGACAAAGTATCTGGTTCAATATCTAACAGGTAATATTTTAAATCTGAATTATTATTAGACAGCTACTTAATTTTGAAGGGATAGACACGCCATGACTGTGAAACGGTGGCAGATCAGAGAGCATATGTCACATTCTTCAAAGAACAAAGGGTGCAGCCACTATGGAGAACAGTATGGAGGTTCCTTAAAAAACTAAAAATAGAACTACCAAATGACCCAGCAATCCCACTACTGGGCATATACCCTGAGAAAACCATAATTCAAAAAGAGTCATGGGGCTTCCCTGGTGGCGCAGTGGTTGAGAATCTGCCTGCCAATGCAGGGGACACGGGTTCCAGCCCTGGTCTGGGAGGATCCCACATGCCGCGGAGCAACTAGGCCCGTGAGCCACAATTGCTGAGCCTGCGCGTCTGGAGCCTGTGCTCCACAACAAGAGAGGCCGCGATAGTGAGAGGCCTGTGCACCGCGATGAAGAGTGGCCCCCACTTGCCGCAACTAGAAAGAGCCCTCGCACAGAAGCGAAGACCCAACACAGCCATAAAAAAAAAAAAAAAAAAAAAAAGTCATGTACCAAAATGTTCATTGCAGCTCTATTTTCAATAGCCAGGACATGGAAGCAACCTAAGTGTCCATCATTGGATGAATGGATAAAGAAGATGTGGCACATGTATACAATGGAATATTACTCAGCCATAAGAAGAAACGAAATTGAGTTATTTGTAGTGAGGTGGATGGACCTAGAGTCTGTCATACAGAGTGAAGTAAGTCAGAAAGAGAAAAACAATACAGTATGCTAACACATATATATATGGAATCTAAGGGGAAAAAAAAAAAGGTCATGAAGAACCTAGTGGTAAGACGGGAATAAAGACACAGACCTACTAGAGAATGGACTTGAGGATATGGGGAGGGGGAAGGGTAAGCTGGGATGAAGTGAGAGAGTGGCATGGACTTATATATACTACCAAATGTAAAATAGATAGCTAGTGGGAAGCAGCCGCATAGCACAGGGAGATCAGCTCGGTGCTTTGTGATCACCTAGAGGGGTGGGATAGGGAGGGTGGGAGGGAGGGAGATGCAAGAGGGAAGAGATATGGGAACATATGTATATGTATAACTGATTCACTTTGTTATAAAGCAGAAACTAACACACCATTGTGGGGCAACTGTACTCCAATAAAGATGTTTAAAAAAAAAAAAAAGAACAAAGGGTGCAGGGTGCAACAGCCCTACCCGATGGTTTCATGAAAGTGTTTATAGTCTAGTGATTATTTTCTTTTGCTAAACTGCATCTAACCTCAGAGGCCTTACACGTAGCAAGAGAAATGCAAAAGCACTGAAGGGTTTAAACAGATCAAAACTTCAACTTAGGAATGTGTGAAACTGTGGCTAGAACCAAATTCAGGGGCGGTGAGCAAGAGAAGTTTCACTTATGGAGCTTTTCCTGGGAAGAACTGTAATTCCCTGTTAAGAGCAGAATGTTTTGACTTGTGCATCAGAATTACAGCAGATGCTGAACTGCAACTGAAGACCTGACTCGGTGGCTCCCAATCTTCGTTGGCACTTACAGACCTCTCTTTCCTCCCTCTTTCACGAACCCCAGGTTCGGAAAGATCATGTCTGCCGTGCACTGGAGAATTCAGGCACACAGTAAACCCTGCATAAGTGTTCGCTATTATTAGTACAACTGCTACTCTACTGAGTTATTAAATAATTTCTCCATTGTTTAGTAAAAGAATATTTTATATAATATTTCTCATCATGAGGACACAAGGAGCATTACCACATGATGCTAATACCATTCTTACCAAAAACGAAAGAAGCTCAAGGTCCTAATGACCTTGTGCAGCTTTACCATGGTAAATAAACAAAGGCCTTTAGGAAATACTGGAGCAGTTGAACATCCAGAAGCCCTGTCTGTATGCTTATGGGTCCAGGAAACCCAAGTTCAGAACCACTGGGTTTATTTTAAAGGTTCCTTTCCTTTCTGAAAAACATTTTAAATAGTCTCATATGAACCATAAGTTAAAGAGATGTAGGCATTGATCATTACTCTTTTCTTAATACTATAAAAATGATGAATGAGTGCTCCCTAACATGGATTCTTTTTGGAGCCTGGTCCACAGACAGCCCCATCCCTGCACCTTATCTATCTATAGGGCTGGGCCCCAGACATTTGGTTTGAATTACTTGAATCTATATGCCTGACCTCGGCTGGCTGGAACATGGCCAAACAGACACCAAATTCTTTCTGCCTAGAATTTAGGATTTCAACTGTGATACACAGAGACTGCAAAGAAAGATCAAATGAACGCAAAGCTCTTAAAGAATGGTCCATGAACATGCCTCAAAGTCCCCAGAGCCTTGCCTGAATCCTTGCAACAAATTTCCCATTTTGGTCTAAAGTAGCTCAAATTGGCTTCTGTTACTTGCAAACAATAAACCCTTAAACAATACACAATTCAAATGCTAATTTGTTAGAAAACCCAGACTATCTATGATAAATAATACAGAAAATATCAGATTCATCAGGGCCTCTATGAAGAATTTGAAACAAACTTATTATAAGTACCAGCACTCATTTCCAGGGCCCCAGGATACAGGAGCAGGTGCTGGGCTTGGGCTGGTGATCACACTCAGATTAATCCAATTTGTGGAACTGGGTACCATCTCTCCTCCTCAGTATCTATTTGCATCAGCTCATTGACACAAGCCTAAGAAGGCTCCAGGTTTGCAGCAGGGGGATCCAAACTCTGTCTCCAACAGTAGTGTGTGTGTGCAAATGCTCATGGGCACGCGTGTGTGTGCACACTTGTCTGAAAGATAGGCGAATCCACAGATTCGCCATTTCTCAAAGACGGATGTCAGGTGCTGTGGGAGAGATTCAGGGGAAAGGGAGAGGGTGTCTGATGAGCCAGTCAGCAGTGAGTCTTGAACAGCCCATGGGAAGTGGCAGCTGAATGAAAGACAGTGTGGCAGTACCGCAGTCAACACCTCGGGGGCACGGTTTCCCCAAGGAGAAACAGTGGTGGACAGATTCACCACGCCGTGTAATAGTTTGGAGTCCAAGCTGACCTGCATTGCGATGGATCCCAGATCTCATAAGAGGAAGGATCTCTCTCGCTTTCTCCCCCTCCCTTTTCCCCTACCTCTGCATCCCACACCCAGTTCATCTGGCTTGGTGAGTGTGCAGCAACCCCCACTGATATGCACACTTGGGCTACTACCTGGAGTTGCTGGAATGGAAGTGAACCCCAGCTCAACCTGCAGGGAGCTGCCTCAGCTGCAGGGGACAGGGTCAGCCCAGGGCCAAGGCAGGGACACAGCGGGGGCAGAGCGCCCTTACCCAGGCCTTGGTACAACTTAGGTAGAGAGAAACAGCGCAGCTGGACCACTGGGGCTGCAACCTCCTGTCCTGAAGGGCCCGGCAGCGTCAGGAGAGCCATCGGTCCAGTTTGCGGACACACATTCACACCCTCAGTGGACAGCCAGCTCTGTCAGGGCAGCGGCAGGAGGAACTGTGTCAGGGACAGCAATCAGCCAAGCACGTGAATCAACACGGCCTCCCACGCTACACAAAGCACAGAGACACACAGAACACATTGCAATTGTCTGTGGATCCGCCACAGGGTAGGACATTCTCTCTCACACAAGCAGCAGGATAAAGACCCACTGAGAGCTGTTTTGGGAAACTTAAACCGGGAGCATGAATCCTCATGAGGGCTACGCAAGTTCCTTCTAAAAGGCCAGAGAGAGGACCCACGCATGTGGCCACTGAAGTGGAGACATTAGGAACTCTCCCCCAAAAGTAGACTCATTTTAGAGACTAGCTCCTGCTCGAGGGACAACTCCTATTTCACCAGCCATGCTGGTCATTGTAACAGACAAAATATAGTTACCTGAAGTTTTGTCTTGGTAAATGAGTAAAGCCTGAATAGAGAAGCTGATTAGGTAGCTTGTCTTCAGCTGATTCTTAGCCATGTCATTTCCTCATTTCAAATTTTTATGGGGGACCCTTACACGTCATTTACTTCTCATGGCTCTGCTTTTCAAAAAAGAGGAGAGAAAAAGCGTTTCCCTGCTCTAGCAATTAAGCTCGGTGGAACCTAACTGCACACATTCTGCGTAACAAGAAGTAGACAGTAAGTCCCTGGGAAGTTTATAGGCAACCTGGGAATAGTTCATCCATTGTTTCTAAGTCACCCAGATTGATTGATTGATTGATTTATAGTTTTAAAATACTTTATTGCTAAAAAATGCTAATCATCATCTGAGCCTTCAGTAAGTCATAATCTTTTTCCAACAGTAACATCAAAGATCACTGATCACAGAGCACGATAGCAAATATAATAATAATGAAAAAGCTTAAAATGTTGCAATAATTTCGAAAATGTGACGCAGAGACATGAAGTGAGCAGATGCTATTGGGAAAATGGTGCCCATAGACTTGCTCAGCACAGGGCTGCCACACACCTTCTATGTGTAAAGAACCCAGTGCCTGAGAAGCACAATAGAGCTGAGTGCAATAAAATGAAGTCTGCCTGTATTTACTCAAGAGAAATGAAAATGTGCACAGTAAGAGCTGAATAAGAATATCCATATCAGCTTTGTTCGTAACAGCCAAAAACTAGAAATGACCCAAATGTCCTTCAACAGGGGAGGGGATAAAAAATGGAGTTATAATCATACAACAGAAGTTACCCAGCAATAAAGAGGAATGAATTACTGATACATGCAACAACACAAACGAGCCTCAAAGACATGATGCTGAAAAAAGCCAGCTACAAAAGAATACATCCTGCACAATCTGATTTATATGGAGTTCTAGAACAGGCAAAATGAATCTCTGTTGAAAGAAATCAGAGCAATGTTTTCCTGAGAGCCAGGAGGAAGTGGGTGGGGGAAGGATGGTCTGGAAGGAGCAGGTAGAATGTTTTGGGGGGGATGGAAGTGTTCCGTGTCTTGACAGAGATGTGGTCACCCAGATTTATAATTGCAGTTTCCATCATAGGCATTTGACACAATGAGGATTTCTGAAGTGCTTTCCAGTCTCCAAATGGTTTCATACAGTTTTTAATTTGAAGAGAAGATTGATTTTACAGTATACTAGCTAGTGGAAAGCTACTTTAGCTTTCTATATTAAATTAACTTCTGTTTGTATTTCTGGTTAATAGTTGCATTCAATTCTATTTACTTTCTGCTCCTCTCTCTCAGCACAGGGAGTAAGATGAAATTCAGGTGCTCTGATTTTTAAATGTCAGCCACACAAAAACAGAAGGGAAAGTGAGAGCAAAATCCTGATAGTGAGGATGGAGAAAAAAAAAAAAAAGGTGTGTTCAGGTAGTGACAAATCCCCAAAGAGCTTAGGGTATCTCTTATTATTCTAATACAGAGTCTTAACCTAAAATCTGCCATCAATCCCAGTTCACTTTTTTCCAGTATTAAAATTATCCTTTACTTATGGAGTGGGAAGAGAGTATGTGGAAATTTTTTTGTTTTTTTAATTGAGTAATGGTTGATTTACAATATTATATTAGTTTCAGGTGTACAACATAGTGATTCCAAATTTTCATAGATTATATTCCACTTATAGTTATTGTGAAATATTGACTATATTCCCTGTGCTGTACAATACATCCTTGAAGCTTATTTAATTTTATGTATAGTAGTTTGTACCTCTTAATCCCCACGTTGCCCCTCCCCCCTTCCTCTTCCCACTGGTAACCACTAGTTTTTTCTCTATGAGTCTGTTCCTTTTATGTTATATACACTACTTTTACTTTTTAGATTCCACATGTAAGTGATAACACACAGTATTTGTCTTTCTCTGACTTATTTTACTAAGCATAATACCCTCTTCTTGAGGTTCCTTCTTTATATCTTTAGTTGTAGAAGATGTTTTCTGGTAGTTTCCCATCTTTTTCATCAATAGTTGTTCCGTAAATAGTTGTAATTTTGGTGTGCCCATGAGAGGAGGTGAGCTCAGAGTCTTTCTACTCTGCCATCTTGGGAGCTCCCCCGGTTAACATGTAAAACTTAGGATTAAGTGCCTTCCTAAGCTCTGTCAGTTGTTTTACTGGCAAAATCAGCAGCTCACAGACCGGGCTTACGGGAAATTCTTTGTAGAAACAGAGCAGTCATGATATTCAATTAGAGACACATTTGTTGAATACTTAATATGCATCCAGCACCGTTGGGATCCTATTTCTGCTCTCACTGAGTTTATAGTATCATTTGGTAATTTAAAAATACATATACTTTTAAAGTCCAGACTAAACCAAGCAACTGAAAGGAGCTATTGTAGGCTTACAATATAGAAAGGCACCCCTGGATTAGAGCCTCTTTAAGTCTCCAAAAAGGATTCTAATGTTTGGCACCGAACAGGAAAAAGTATGAGACTTCAGCCGTCTCGTGGCCAAGCTGTGGATTGTTTTCTCGATTTCACAGAAGCAGTGGCCTTGGGTAAGCTGACTGACTCTTGCTGGGGTTGCTTGTCCAGAAGGCCAGCCTCGGCAGTAACAGCCTCACCTGGGGGCTTGTTAGAAACGCAGAATCTCAGGCTCCAGCCCCACTAAATCAGAATCTGCATTTTCACAAAATCCCCAGGTGATTTCTATGCACATTAAGTTTGAGAAGCTTGGCTGTATGTTTTTTCTATGATTCATCTACCTAGATGATTTCCTCCTTTCTTTTAAAAACATCTACTCTGCTTCTGCCTTTATTGTCAATAAAACTAGCCCCTCTCTGCAATGTTTAAATTGAATAAAAGGAAGACATTAGTGGCAGCTTTTAACAGATTTCCCACCTCCTTTGTCCAGAGTATTCCAACCACATGCCCATACCAGCTGTGTTTACCTCTTGTTAGACAGTATAATAAATGCACCTAGTGATAAACCAAGTTGATTTAATTAAATGCCTGATTACATATACATGTTAAGACAGTTGGTTATTTTGCCAAAACAATGAAAAATGTCCTGTGTCACATGAAGCTGCAAATGCCTTTATTAGTATGGCCAAATAGACATAAGAGTGATTCTAATTAATACATTTGTAGAAAAGTTCTGGATTTCCAAATTGGCTCTTTAAAATAATGAATCTCCTTTAGAGAGAAACAACACTGTCTTATTCAAAATGGTCAGTTTGGTTATCAGACATATGGACTCTTCAGACTTTCTGAGGCACTTGTAAAGAAACCGAATGTTAGAAAAGAGAGATGGAAGAAATTATTAGCCACCAGTCAACTGTACGCATTTTGAGCCAGTGACACTGGACCTTGGCAAAGATTGAGGGAGAAGTGGAAAAGTTGACTCTACAAGTCTTTAGAGCATGGCCTTTCTCTTATTCATAACTGTATTCTCAGCCAGCCATTTACGAGACGTGAAAGCTATCAACAGCTCCAAGAATACAGATTGAGAAAGTGAATGAATAATACATAGCAGCATAGCAAAACAAAAACAAAAAAACCCAAAACCCCTCTACAAATGGTGGGGATTTGGACACAAAGGAGGAGTGGATCTGTCCCTATCAAGTGGGACACTACAGCCCTTGTGCAGGAGAAAAAACCCAGAACCAAAAGATCTCAGAGCGCAGGTCAAGAAAGAAATATTCTCTATTTTTTTTCAGTTCTTCTCCTTGTCCCCTTCCTTCTGGGAACATCTTTCCTTGGTCTTTAAAGGAAGAAATTAGGAAAAATAGCCAGCCTGCAGCAGAGGGAACCGCAGGGACTTTGAAGCCAAGTAAATCCGAGTTTGGATGTAATTGCCTGAAGTGTGTTTTCAATCCAAATTGCATAGATGAGGGAAAGGAGAACAGCTGCACAGGGGGTGGGGGAAGGGAGAGCTAGAAATAAGTGCTATAAAATAGAGTAAAGATACCCAAGTGGGGCATCGTTTGCCTGCTTTAATATTGCTGGAAGTATCTTTTTTCCTCTTTAATTCTTACGGTTTTATCCCTAAACACAAACATATCAATCACATGCCTCTTTGTAAAAGAGTAAAACGCTTCAAAAGAATATTGAAAGTGAAAATTCCCCACTCTTCCCCTCCTAAGAGATAACCATTCTTAGCCATATGCTGTATATTCTTCTGATATATTCTTGATGCTTTATAACTTTAAAATTTAATTATGTAGTATTTGAAATAAACAAAATATTAATAATCATTGTGATAGGATGAATAATGGCCCCCCCAAAGATATCCACATCCCAATCCCTGCAATCTGTGAATATTACCTTTTATGACAAAAAAGGACATTGCAGATGTGATTAAATTAAGGATCTGGAGATATAAGCTTACCCTGGATTATCTGGGTGGGCCCTAGCGGCAATCACAAGTGTCTTTATAAGGGAGAGGCAGGAGATTGGACACATACAGAAGAGAAGGCAATGTCACCATAGAGGAGGAGTTTGGAGTGAGGAGGTCACAAATCAGCATCGCCAGAAGCGGGAAGAAGGAAGGGATGGATTCTCCCCTAGAGCCTTCGGAGGGGATGCAGCCCTGCTGACACCTTGATTTCAGCCTAGTTGGCATCCTTTAGCAGAAGCAGGCTCTGGGGAGTAAACACCTTTGGGACTGAATCAATAACACTTAAAGACAAAAAGAGATGGGGGTATGTGTGTGCAGATAACGTTACATTCTTTTGCTTTCTGGAAGAATGACATATGCAGTCTCCCAAGTCAGCCTACTTTGGTTCAATCTCTGGGTCCACCATTTTCTAGAATATTTAACTTCTTTTTAAAACTACCCAGTTCCCCACAGCAAAGTATATTAAGTCATAATCAATTCTGGTTGGCACAAGTAAGAATATAATGTATCTATCTGGAAACTCATACAAGGGTTTTAAGAATTGTGTTCTTCTTTGATTTTTTTAAGCTAATTTGGGCTAAAGAAAACACAGCCAGGTAAAATCATAACTTCTTCTTTTGGATAAGGGTCAGGAGCACAGAATTTATAGAACCTTAGGAACATCAGTCAGGTCTGTATGCATCGTCTCCCTCCCCTAGAGGGGACCATGGGTTATGTACTGGCTGTGGTGAGGGAACTATGCATGTCAGAAAAATCCCCCTGAGGAATTTTATCAAGCTGGAAAGTCAGAACACTTGCTCTGGCCATAGTCTCTCCTCCAAATCTTTATCTGGGCTCATCCCTTTTCCCAAGTACAGATTTCCCAGTTTTAGGAAATGTGGATTATTTGAAAAGAGTCAGGTGAGGGTGAAATTCAATTCACAGAACTATCTTCTTGTTTGAAGCTTAGATAAAGGGGAATGAAAAAAAAGAGCCCAGGTGCCAATATTTTCTTTTGGCTTTTTTTTTGTTTGTTTGTTACACTGTTTTGGGCAAGTTGAATTGAGAATCTTGATCAAGATGATGGGCCAATCTCAAAAATCTAATCAAAATAAATCTTTTCTGAGCATTTACTATTTATGAAGCACTATCGGAGCCATATGAAGTAGTTGAAGATACGGGCTTACAAGTAAGGTACCTAGAGTTGACAAAAAAGCTGTTGGAGGAGAGAGACATCTCTGTGAGCTTATTTTCTGGTCATGATAGAGATGCAACTTGGAAGCAGAGGCTGAAGGATAGGGACATTTCAGATAGGAGGACAGAGTGAAGGATGGCATCCCAGGTGACAGGATGGGGGTAAAGGAGTGTGGCCATGTGATGGAAAGACCCCTCTGACCAGAACTGAGATTTGTTTCAAAGTGAAAAGGAGGAGTAAAAATGGGAAAAGGAAAGGGCTATAGAGGGCCAAGTTGTTGAGGGCCTTGGACACCAGACAAATGTGTTTGGACATGATTCCTGGGACGTCACAGTCCTCGGAAGGGTTCTGGATCAGCAGAGCGGTGTCAGAGAATGGTACTTTAGGAAGATTAATTTGGTACTTGATGTGCAGAACGGGTCAGAGCAGGCACACTGGAAGCTGAGAGGCAAGTGATGAGCTTATTATGACCACGATATAATGAAGGTGGCACAAGAGAAATGAAACGGAGGGAGGAGATTGAGAGAAAAAGGAGTGATGAGACTTGCAGAGCAGCTGAACTACGGGAAAAAGGAAAACCGAGGTTTTGACTCTGGGTGGCTGGATTTCTCTCAGTTGAATGAGAATTGGGAATAGAGGCAGGGAAGATTGTTTGTAGAATAAAAGATGAATTATTTCAGAGAATTTGGCATCCACTCGGAAATGTCCAGCAGCCAACTGGACATATGGGGCTGAATTAGGGTGAGAAGCCAGGGCTGGAACTAGATTCTTGAGACTCATCAGAACACCGGCAATAGCTAAAGCCATGAAATCCACCAGCATCTTTGAGACAGAGAACATAGAGCTCACAGAGACACAGACGGCCCTGAGTGATACCTAAGCCTCAGGTGGGGGGTTGGGTTGGGGAGGGATCCAGTGATGGAGGCAAAGAAGTGGTCAGAGAGATGCAAGCAACACATTTAGATAATGTCACGGACTTCTAGGAAATAGAACTTAAAGGAAGGAGTGGTCTTGGTAATTTTATAATTATATCTCTGCATTGTATACCTTGAACTTCAGAAATGGTTCACTTTAATGTTTGAATTAGGGACTTTGTGCTCAATTACGACTCTACTCTGGATTTTCTTCATCACGTTAATCATTTCCTGGCTGACCTCCATCTCAAGAGGCGCAATGTGTGCTTTGTGAAGCTAACTGAACTTAAGAGATCAACGTCAGTTGATCTTTCCTTTTCCAACAGCATAATGAGAAGGTACCAGGTCATACAGTCAACAAATATTTGCCAAGCAACCTACTAAGTGAAAAGATCCTACATTAGGGGTTGAACAAACATCTTATTCACTTATATTCTCCATTTGAATTAAAAAGGTAAGCATTACAAATGTTTAAGTAAATCAAATGCAGGCTGGGAAAAAAAAGCCTTAAATCTAACATATGGAGTTAATGGTGCCACATTGATTGTTTTTATAAGCACAAGAGCCTTTTAAAGCTGAGCACTCTGGCTACGCCCATTAGGTTACATGGTCCCCTCAGACTTTGTTGTATGACATCTGGTCCTTTACTGCCTTAGAGTCTAAGGAGAAATACCATACGTGCCATTTGCTTTGTCTCAGTGTTTCTAAAAGGTTCCCTTTCCACTTGGTCTCTCTCTTATAGTGGTAATTTTCTTCAAGGTTCTCAGATATTGAAGGTCTGGTGTGAACAGATTTTCTTTTGACTTTTAAACAAGTCATATCCATTACTCAAAATGGAAGGGAATATACAACTAAGATATGGACACTGGCGTTACTCTTGTAAGGTTTTTAAAGGATAGTGTTGCCTAGATGACTGAGTTGGTGACACAAAGTATATGCACGGTGGCTAAAGATTAAGACAAAACCGGTGTCAGGACACTGAGAGGGTCAGGTGCAGACTAATGGCAGAGGCTCAGGGTGACGCTTTTTATGGCAAGGCTGGTATGTTACTTTAACAAAAACCCCATATCAAGGATCAATGGTTTCTAGTGTGTGGGGGAAAAAATGAAAAATTTCAAACAAGTTCGAATTTTACACATTTTGCTAGTTGTGCAGGAGAGCTTAGCGCTAAAATGTACTTTTTAAGTAGGGGCTTTACAAATGTTTGCTGCCATGACTGCTTATATTACCTTTGGCAGGTAGCTTGACCTTCTTATTGGATAAACCTCATCAGCAGTTCACAAGCACTAGTTTATAGATGAGATACATCAGAATCATTCAATAAACATTCAAAAAATGGATTCCTGTGCCCAATTTCTGAATACTCTGATTCGGTACATTTGGGGAATGTCTAGTGTGTGTTTGTATTTACATTTGTTAAATCTACAAGTGATTCTGATAAGCAGTCAGCTTTGAGGTCAATTCAGTTCTTTCTAGATGTTTCATTCTATGAATGGAAGGTTCTGTAAAGTAAACTAGGCTATGACCCAGAGTGAGTTTACATTCTCCATCTGCTAAGTATGGGCATTAAGGCACTGAATCTTTGTCAAATGAGAAAATGATGGTTCTTCTCTAGTGGGTTGAAACTAATTCATGAACTTGTAAATCTTGGCCTTTAACTAGAGCAAGTGTAAAAATCACAGGGGAAACATTATCATCTTGCCCTATGATGCCCTTACTTTAGGGGCATTTGGAGTGTTTGATATTTTCTTCTTTATTTCCTTAACATATGTCGGAAGAAGAGATATTAGGAACACAATGACATCCCAAGATATGCAAGTCAAAACAGAACCCAGGTTTCCTCTTCCCTAGTCTAGTTCTTATGAAATAATTACATGATAAAATTAAGTCTCCCATGTTGCTATATCAGATCATTTTAATATTGAAAAGGAGAAAGCTATTGCTACCTTCACCAAAATACCACTCCCCATCTCCTAAAAAGCAGTAAAGAATCAACACAGACAACATCCCAAAGAAACATCCCTATAATGCAAAAGAGAACACATTTAAAAAATAAGTACATACCCATTCTCTAAAACTTTCTATTTTCATTTAATACATCATGCACATTCCTCTGCCCATAATGCGTTCTTTATAAGAGCTTCATAATACTGCACAGTATAGATAGATATCATGATTTTTCCAATAATTCCCTCATTGATGGACTTTGTTTTCAGGTTTTTAAAAAGTTACCATATATAGCATTGCATTAAACCCGTAACACACATGCTAGTTCTTTTATTTTGACAGGTATTTTCTAACGAATGGGATCGCACTGCACAAGGGTGCAAGGACCTTAACTCTCACTAGATTCTGCCGGATTACTTTCCAAGGAATGTGTAGCAACTTCACATTTCCACCTCCACTGTACAAGAGCTCCCGCTTTTTCCACACCTTTATCAGCGTGGAGCATTTTCAATCTTTTAAGTTTTGCTAACCTGATATATGCAAAATGCCGTTTTATTGCTTTCATTTTCATTTCCCTGTGAGTGAAATGCAACTTTTCATGTATGTTGGCTCTTTGCATGTCCTCTTTTGTGAATGGCCCCCCAGGATAAAATAAATTTATATTTCTCCTCACACCATGTAAAAAAATAAATCCATATAGAATAAAGGCATAAAGAAAAAGACTGCCAAAGCAGAAGAAAAACCCTAGAACTCAAAGTGTATAACTTTGAGAAGAGATATTTGACATTTTAAATAAGATAAATCTAAATGTCACAAAGGAGGACAAATTAAAGGTAGAATTGAATTTATAAGCATTAAAATTATGCATATTGTCTTTTGCCTTACAGAAAAAGTCAAAAGACAAATGATAATAGGTATAAAAAAAAAAGCATGTGTTATTTATACGTTACAAAGGATTAATATCCCTAATATGTGAGTCTCTTGAAAATTGATATCAAAAAGGCAAAAGGGGAAAAAAAAAAAAGGCAAAAGGAAAAAGAAGCAAAAGAAAAATGAGCAAAGGATACACATCCAGTGATATTTTTTCACTCTCGCACACTGCTTCTGGAGATTCCTGTGTTTAAAATGTAGACAAAGTGTGTGTTTCCATCTGAATATTGAATCGAAGGTGTAACTCCTCCTGCACGACCTTCTCACATTCACATTCGTTCTCTGCCTGTACAGACTCTTGGCATTTGGGTCCGATTCCTCACGTGCCGTGTTGCCTTTGGGAAACCTCACATGCCTACTAATCACACCTGAATGTTCCTTTTGACATTTCCCTGCAACCTCTCCTTTTAACTCAGCAGCTCAATTGCCTCTTGACGCCAAAAGCTAACATTCAGAAAGCTCTGTACACAAAGCAAAGGGCCCCAGAGAGCACCATTTCACGATTTCAGGTGTGCCCTACAATGGAAGGACCACAGCCAGTTCTAGAGTTTAGGAACTGAGTTTAGGAAACGCACCTGCATTTTTTTTTTTTTAATATACATCAGCATTTAAAGCACTCACTTGCGTGCCACGTGTGAGGGGAGCGGCGGGTGAGAGGCCACGAGCAAGGGCTTTGCAAAGTCTCAGGTACTACATACAAATGACCGTAAGCTCTTGGGCCAGATTTTCTTTTAAAACCAAAGTACACAGTGGGAACATCCTGTGCCCCTTGCTCCTTTCTCCCCGGATCGAGAGCACGTCTCTCATGAGCTCCTCTGCTATAATCACCACTCCCAGTAAACTCATCCTTCAAAACCCTGCCTAACATAACAGCCTCCGAAAGCCCTCTCTACCCCCCAGTTCTTAGCTGTCAGTTCCCTTCTGAATTGGTAGGACACTGTACTACTTCTCCTTTGTAACTTTAATCATCGTTATAATTAACATTTGTCACCTCAACCGGAATGTAAACTCAGCAAAAGCAAAGCCCACATCTATTCTGTGTGGGATGCTTAGCACAGTAGTAGGTACATAGCAGATGATCAAAAGCTATTTGTTGAATGAATAAATGAAATCATAGTCTTGTTTCTATCACACCTGTTGTAAGAATCTGTAATTATTGCTCCGTTTACTTGTGCACTGCCCGTCTCCCTCATGAAAATATGGGCTTCACAAGAATAGGGGCTTCGCCTGCCTTATTCCTAGCCCTTTATATTCCTAGTATCTGAAACAACTTGGGATACAGAGGTGGCTCAATGAAAATCTGACAAACAAATGAACATAGGTCCCAGTATATGGTATCGTTGACTGACTTCACAGAACTTTGAGATTATCCTCATCTCCATTTTCAAACCTCCAGGATTAAATATTGTGAGCGCTCCCAGTCTCTACGTATTTTAAGTCATTTACATGTAATATTTAATTTACCAACATATTATGTATATTATAAAGCAT
The DNA here is from genome assembly GCF_949987535.1 of Balaenoptera acutorostrata. NCBI lineage: Eukaryota > Metazoa > Chordata > Mammalia > Artiodactyla > Balaenopteridae > Balaenoptera > Balaenoptera acutorostrata. The sequence goes on along the minus strand of NC_080080.1, from coordinate 69,484,574 downwards.
ACAAAATAAAAATTATCATAAGGATGAGATCAAATAAATGTTAGTTTTTTTGGCACTCTACTTTGGAGACCTATTTTCCTGGATGACACAATGAGTCACCCACAGTTAAACTGCATTCAGTTACACAGTTAGCTGCAAATTGTTTTTCAATATTCTTTAACCAAAAGCCTGTTTGAAGACAAAATTCTTTTTAATCAAAGTTCTAGAATGCATGAGAGTGAGAGGGAGACAATGAACAATGATTTGCAAGTGATTGAAACGTGATTTTTATTCAGAAGTTACTTTCTTGTAGTTGTGAGGTTGAGGTTACTGGTTCTGGGGAAAATCAAGCAACCGTAGATCATAGGTGATGTGTACCCCAAAAGTGAGAAGTTCAAAGTACTAAAAAGTTAGATAAAAAATAAGGATGAGGGCTTCCCTGGTGGCGCAGTGGTTGAGAATCTGCCTGCTAATGCAGGGGACATGGGTTCGAGCCCTGGTCTGGGAAGATCCCACATGCCGTGGAGCAACTGGGCCCGTGAGCCACAAACTGCTGAGCCTGCGCGTCTGGAGCCTGTGCTCCGCAACAAGAGAGGCCGCGATAGTGAGAGGCCCGCGCACCGCGATGAAGAGTGGCCCCCGCTTGCCGCAACTAGAGAAAGCCCTCGCACAGAGACAAAGACCCAACACAGCCAAAAATAAATAAATAAATAAATAAATTTAAAAAAAAAAAAAAAAAAAAAGGATGAGGGCTTTTATCAGGCAATGGTGTAGTAGTAAAAAAAAAATTTATGCAGACAAACTTTCCCCACAATCCATGCCCATAGAGGCAAGATGAAATAGCCTTTAACCTTCGTCAGCAAGTCAGAAGACATTCAACTTGGTCTAGGTTTTGATTATCACCGTCATGGCAGCTTTATGGTGTGGGAAACTGCTAGCAAATGTTTTTTCCTGAATTTCTTCTCAAAGTATAATGGGCAAGCTCAGGCTGGGAAAAATATACGTCATGGGGGATATATGTAAAAGCATAATGGATTCTACCCCCAGTCACTTCAAATGCCTTTTCCTGACCCACTGTATTAACTTCTAAATAAACCTCTAAATACAGATTTAAACGGACTGTGGTATTGAGACCACCGAAAAATTTCTCTTTGAGAATCCATCTACTTAAACACACATATCAGCATGACGCTGGCTGTTGCTGGTATTATTCTAAACTGAAAAGCCTTAAGCCCTGCTCGTGTGGTTCAGTCTCCCCAGTGTCTGCGTGACGCGCAGCAAGGCATCTGCCTTCGCCATTTAATGCTTCATTGGAATACCCGACAATCTCATTTTCGTTCCGAAATAAAAAATGTTCAGTCATTAATTAGCACTGAGTGTTATATTATTAAATTTGCTGACTTCTGATTCTTATTTGCAATGCTTCTAGAGCAGTTTTGGCATAAGGCACCACAGAAGATGAATTCCTTGCTATAGGGTTGATTTTTTTGTGGGATGGGAAGGGATGGGGGAGGGAATTTACACATGTTTAAAATTACTTTTTCTCTGAATATAAGTCACTCATGCTTCATGTACAATTAGTAAATAGAGAAAAAAGTATGAGGGGGAAGGGAAAAAAATCACTTAAAATGCTATCACTTGGTCATAATAATCACTTAACATCTGAGCATTTTCCCCCAGATATAGTTAACTATATCCTATGTAATAAGTCATAGTTAAACTTGAGCTGTTAATTCAGCTCCGTATCCTGTTTTCTCCCCATTTCAGATTATATCTCAAGCATTAAAAATTTCTTGTAGATGTTTACAATGGGCACAAAAGATTCCATAATATGCACTAAACAAGCCTCTCATTGTTGAGCATATAGGTAGCTTCCCAGGTTTTGATAGGATAAATTGGTCATAAAACATCTTTCTACACACTCTAAATCTTTGCCCATATTTCAGATAATTCCCTTAAGAAAGCTTCCTAGAAGTGAAACCACAGAGAACATCAGTGCTGCAAACAGAGTAAATGGATTGAGTTTACATGTGCTAAGCTCTGTCGTAAACATTTTGCATAGATAAACTAATTCAATATTAGTTCAGTTCTACAGATGAGGAAACTGAGGCACAGAAAGATGAAGTAGCTCCCTCCAAGGTCACTTAGCTAGAAAGCGGCGAAGCTGGGATGTGAAGCCAGTGGTCTGAGGATGGAGCTGGTGCTTCTAACCTTTATGCTGTATGAACTTTCTAATCACATATGTAAACATGACCCTAGCAGGTCATAAACACTTGGAAGGAATTGACCCCCTAAATGAACCCTCAGATGTTACAGAAAGCAAGGCCCTGAAAGATTAAGTAACTTATTAAAGTCACACAGATAGCTAGTAGCAGATCTAGAACTTATATCTCCTGACTCCTCATGCTGTGATCCAAAAACTTGCTATGCAAAGCATGGCCTGCAGACCATAGCACCAGTAGTGCCTGAGAGTCTGCTGCAAATGCAGAGCCTCAGGCTCTACCCCAGCCCTCTTCAAGCAAATCTGCTTTGTTAACAAGATCCCCTGGTGATTTATTTTCAACACTGAAGTTCAGAAACTCTGGCAATACACTCTGTAAACTTGAAAGATTAATGGAAAATCTGCATATAAGCTGCTAGTATTTCCACATCATTAAAAAGATATATATATCCTCATTTTTCAGTTAAAGTTTATAATTAGGTTGAACCACATGAAATTGCTCTTATTTTAGATAAACAGTCAGATATTAGCAACTTACTGTGGTTCAACTTCAGTGGGTAGAGGGGTAACAACAATAAAACTTATAGGTATCTGCGCTCTGTGTAGAGACGGGACCTGAGGAAGAACAAGTTTCCTTCCCCCAAAGAGTATACAGTTAGTCAGAAAGAATTAACAATTAAACAGACAATTATAATTCAACATGATAAGTGATACCAAGGAGCATTCTGAGAGCTCAGGAGGAAGTTAAGTGATGTCCTGAAAGATAAATGCTATGGAAGAAAACAATTATTTCCCTCGATTAGTGGCAAGAGAGATGGGCTTGCAAGCTTTAGCCGAATTATTAAGTGGGTGTCCCCATAAGCTGTCAGATCCTGATAAAACAAAAAGATAAAGAATATAAGGTATTTTACAAAGTAAGGACAATGTGAATTCTGCTTGAACTGTGAAAGCAAGATGCCTGTGTTGTTCTTAATGATGAGAGCAGGTAAAGAAAGTTACAGGTCTTACCGCTCAGCGTACGCTATTCTCATGGGCCCCAATTTGGTCATTTCTATTTTTTGAAGTTAATGGATATTTCTAGTTGGATGAAATGAACTGGCTTCCCATTGTACTATGAAATAAACAAAAGAATCTTTGGAGTAATTAATACTTAAAGATACAATGTGTTTACCAGAAGCTGTACATAATTTTTAAATAAAGTGTACAGTATGTGTCAGTATACAAAACCTTTGCTAAATATTTACCATGAAATTTTTCTATTCTTAGTAAGTCATTCCTTTAAGTACTTGCAATTTGCTATTATACAAGTGAGACTGGGCCATCATGTTGATTTTGCATCTTTCCACTGGTTGGTTTAGAAGGTTTAATTTGGGGGGATTAACTGGATGTGTGAATTGGCAATATTCCACTTTACCACTTCCTCTTTTTCTTATTAAGATTGCTTTCCTAGAAAGAACTTACCTACCAATAGCTATGCCCATGGTGAGCTATTCAACCTGTAGTTAAATGCTCTCTATATAAATTGTATTAAAGGAAAAACCAAATGCTTTTTCACCTACAAAAAGGAGGCCAAGATGGTGGCAAGTCCTTTGGCGTTTCACGTCATATGTTTTCTTGAGAAGCTATGTGTTAGCTTCAGAACTGGAGAGTAATTCTCCAACCTCGGGACCCTCCTCCTGCTATTCCTCAGCTGGTCCTCATCTCTCCCTTCTTTCTTCCACAACTCCTTCCCTCAAGGCTTTCTAAGAGGTTAAGCCTTTGTCACAGGGACCAACTGATTTCACAATTTCTGTCTGGACATTTACAGATTTTACTCACCTTGACTGCCGTCATGGGAAGTGTGCTGAGCTCCAAGCAGGAAATGCTGTTAAGTCTCAGGACACTGCGAACCACATAACACTCTATTTGATCAATTGTATCTGTTCAAATTTTTATTGTTATCTTATTTTAAAGGAAGACTGCCTCTGCTCTCCAGGGCCATTCTGTTTCTGTGGTACTCGGCATTTATATTAAGTAGGGGAACTGAGCATAGGAATTGAAATCAGACATACTGCATCAAGATACATAAAGACTTAGAAAAAGATGAGCTAAAAGGAAGAATGTGGACAATTAGGTTCTGAGAGATAATGTGGAAGTGTAAGCAGATAGGGTAGGGGGTCCCCGGAGAAAGAGTACCAGGCATGGCTTTCTTGACATAAGGGAAGCCATTTTTGGTCTAAGCCATTTTGTGATCTAAGCCAGGCCACAGTGTTTGCCCTTGAACAGGTCTCAGTAATTAGTGATCTTAAGGGAACAAAATAATGCAGGAACAAACTGGCTGTTATCGGGCAAGAGAAGTAACAAGAGCAAAGATAATAAATCAGTTGTAAATACTGCCAGCTCAAGCATGTTCTTGAGCTGTTTTGCAGAATTCAAACCCCCCTTGACCCCTCAACCACCAGATCAAGTGGAACCTAAGCGATGATGGTGACCTTTTCTGACCCTTGTGACTTCAGTCAACTAAAGCTTGGACTCTGTCAACTTCATGAATATGTGTGTACCCTTAGCTTAAAAGTTCTCCAATCTTGCTGTGCAGGGAGACACTGTTTTGGGAAAGATGCCCTGTGTTCTCCTTAGTCACTGCAAGGAGTAAATCCTTCCTTCTGATCCTTGGCTTGGTTGTGTCTTTTGGCTTGACAGCCCCCAAGGGGTGAACCCAGTTTTCGGGAAACAGAAGTCCTTTGGTTCATAAAAATTATTCAAAGACTAGAGGAGATGTTAAACTCAACGTGAATCGATGATTAAGGAGCCATCTATGATCTCAAATGCGTTGGTATGTATTCCTTAGAGGGTGAAATAACCATGACAAAAAGGCAAGGATCACGTCTCTAAATTTGGTAAATGGCAGTGACGAATAATCATGGTGGCCCGCCAGTGCCCGTTCTGGCACTCGCAGGAAATGACAGCTTCACCTTAGATCGCCTCCCGGGAGTCAGAATGTTGTTCAAAGCATTTTAGGAGCCTGTACAAGTAAAACACCTGAGACCAGATTTGGGTAGTTGGATAGGTGATACCCAAGACAGAGTGAGCAGGGAGAAGGGGACAGGAGGCTGGAGAATACTGCATCGAGGCACACCCAGGTGATCCTAGGATCCCCACATTCCTCCTGCAGCTCTAGGGGCTAAGTGGCTTCTGTTTCTCATGACCTAGTCTGGCAAAACTGCCTGCAGATGTCAGCAGTCCGATTCCTAGTTTATTAGTTTCCATCTCTGCCAACCTCTCTTCCTCCCTCCCTCCTTTCCTCCTTTCCATCCATCTAAACTTTTACTGAATATGCCAAACACTATTTGGGGACTATGAGAATACAGATAAAAATAAGATACAGCACCTTACTCTCAACTTGCTTATAAACGAAAAGGAAAGACAAGACATCCACAAACAACCGTAATACCCAGCAGTATGTGGTGATGGCTATAAATGACAGAGCGAGCGCTATGGGATCTCAGAGGAGAGAGCCATCACAGCTGATTAATGGGGAGCTCTTGCTGGAGGAGCCGTGTTCGAAGGGCTCCTGAAAGGCACGCAGGCATGGGGGAGGGAGAGCTTCCCCAGAAATATGTGCTGCCTGGACAAATGTGCAGAAGAAGAGAGGTAGTGGTGATGGAGATTGTTCACAGTGTTAAGAGGAAAAAGAGGTCTACCTGCAGGGCAGCAGCGGGAACAAACGGTAACTGTGCCCTCAAAGGTTCAGTTCCAGCCGTGTCACCTCGGTGCTGACTCTCCACAGTGGTTCTCAAACTTTAGCTTACATCACCTGGAGGGCTCCCTCCAGCCCAAGTTGCTGGGCCCACCCCCAGAGCTCCTCAGGGCGGGGAGGGTGTGGCCTGCATATTTGCATTTCTAACGAGTTCCCAGGTGATTCTGCCTGCCGGTCCAGAACCACCGTCCCTGTCCAGGGACCAGCCAAACAGGCTCCCACGCCACTTTGCTGTTTCCCATGGGGAAATTTCTACCCTCAGATATTCACATGGCCCCTGGTCTCACTTCACTCTTCTCCTGACACCGTTTATCCCCTCTCTACGCTTTAACTATCTTCATAACCTTTATCAGAACTTAACACCATGGTGTATTACATCCTAATGGGATGACAGAAAAGTAAATCCTATGAGAGACGATTTCATTCACTAGTGCCTCAAGCAGTGCTATATTCTGAGCACCTAAATTCCTGTGTTCCTAGGACTTAAAATAGTGTTGGGCACATAGTAGGCACTCAATAAATAGTGTTGACTGAATGAATGAGATGTTAGAAAGACGGGAGCCAGGATAAGGGACCTTGTGTAGTTTTAGCCAGAAACCATGGAAATGAAGATGACTCAGGAAAGAAGCCACATCGCCCCCATCTTGAAAGTAAAGAAAAAGATACATTTCTTTGCTCTTGTAAGTAAAAGGCTTGGGGTTGGGGGTGAGAAGAAGGGCGGGTTAGGTGGATTGGGGGCTTGAAGTAATTGGAGAGTTCTTAGAGCAGCTGTTGCGGAGCGTGAACCACCTCAGCAAACTAGGCTCCTAGGGAAAGAGAGAGAGAAGAAATCCTTAAGTGAGACAGAGGAAACAAGGCAGACTACATTTCTCTCTGGAATACCAATGTGGTTTTCCTCTCAGGTATCATATTAAGATGCTTTTCTACCTGTCATTTGCAGTCTGTTCCCTATTGCTTCTACACAGAGACCTGAAAACTAGGGAGAAATGGCCTCCCCCACGTGTCTTCATTTTAGGCCCTAAAAGTCAAGGGCTTAGAGTATTTTTTTCAGCAGCAAATTTCTAACTACTCCAAACATTTTGCTACACGGGTTTGTCCCAAATGTCTCAAACCTTCCATATGTTTAGTAATTTTGATGCCGAATATATCGCTATCACATTATCACATACACATTACATATGTTCCACAGAAACATGATTGACAGGCTCTAAGTAGGACCCCAGCCATCTTATGACAAGTCTTGTGTCCTCATTACATCCACAAAAATCACAAGAAGGAACTTAGTAGACATTTAGGTGATTCATGTATTAGTCTGATAAGAAGAGGACAGTCTGAAAGGTAGATGGGGAAATGAAAGTATGGCAAATGAGGTCACATGTGCAATGGCTACAGAGTCTGTAGGTGCAAAAATAGACCAGGGTTCTCATCTGGTGATAAGATGTGTGATCCTGTGGAAGTTTCATCTTCATTGGTTGGTAATCTAAGACTGAAATGCTATAAACATATATGATGTGTGTGTTAAAAAAAAAAACAGGTCGAGAAAGAGCAGGAAGAGGGTGTGTTGACCTAATATACTTGCATTTCCATTTGGTTTTTTATTTTCCAGTTTAGATTGTTGGATTAAAACATATGTATAGCTGATTCACTTTGTTATAAAGCAGAAACTAACACACCACTGTAAAGCAATTATACTCCAATAAGGATGTTAAAAAAAATAAAATAAAATAAGCCCTCAGGATGCAGAGACTACCGCTCTTGCCTTTGACGATTCCTAACCTTACTTGGGGATAAGGAATGATAAGTCATCATCGGTACTCTTGGTACTTGATCAGTTAAGTGTTTTGAGATGAGGGAGGATGGGAGGACTGGAAAGAGGGAAGAGAAGACTGTACCTCCAGTTCTCAGATAACTGACAGGAGGAGGGAGAGGGATGCCCATTTATTTGATTAAGAAGGTCCATTTTCATGGGTCTTTAGTTCACCAGGAAGATAGAGGTAATGGAAAGGTAATCAATTTTGTAACAGGATGTATCTACACGAGAGCCTTTCCAACTAATAACAGACGTAATAATTTACCTAATAGAGTACTTTATAACACATTTCGATTTACAAAGCACTTTAGCTTTTCATTTGATGCTAGAGAAATACAAATGAGTGGCAGTCTTTTCTTTATACTCTCTTCCATTGCTGTATCATTTCTGCCCTTTTATTTTGAGTTCCAGAAGTTGCTCTAACACAAATCTTCAGTTAAACATGTATTCTTTCTGCTTTCGATTCCAGCTTGGTTTCTCACTAAACTAGAGGTTAGTGACTCCTGTGTCTGAAGGGACAAAAGAAGAAAGGAAATTATCCTCCTCGAGGGCAGGATGACCTGGCCCCTAGAGGAGAGGCTATCCAGCAGGAGCCATTACTGTGGAGGCTGGCGGCTACTGTCAGAACTGTAGCAATGAAAGCAGGAAGGAGGGATGGGGAAGAAAGACCCTATCTTTCTCTCCTTCTCTGCATGTGCTTCTTGGGAAAGAGTGCCAGACACAGCTACAGAAGCCCATCTTGCAGGTACAAAGAAAAGAAAGGCAGAGGATGGATGGGGAGATTTCTGACATTGATCTTGCTTGACTTGCTTTATAGCTTCCTAAGGGCTTATTTAAAGATATATCCTCACCCTTTCATGGAACTGTAATAGATTGAGTGATGAGGGTCCAGGGTGGCATGATCTAGATATCATGAGGAAACATGGGATGATCCTCAAGAAAATCATGGAGCTGGGTTCATGGTTCCTTTACAAACTCATCTCTACCATCAGCTGGGCCCTCAGTAATGCTTGGTGATCCTTCTGAGGGTTCAAGTCATCTCCCTCAGGAACACTTTAAATCGTCTCTCTTTTTATCAGGTTCTCTATCCACTGTCTCTTCTAGGATCAGGACCCCTCCCACCTACTTTAAAAAGAGAGGGCAGCTAGCTTTCTATCTCTTCAGAGACCTAACTCCACCATTCTCCCCCTCCCTCTTCTTTATCTGTAGTCTTGCTTTCTCTTCTTATTCCTACCATCTGGCATAAAATATGGCCGTATCTTTCCTAAGAAGTAAAAGCAACATGATTAAACTCTTCAGCTCTAGTTATTGACCCTCCCCCCCGACCCCCTTAATGGATAAGCTTCTTAAAATTATGGTCTACACTCACTACTAATTTCCTCACATCCCATTCATTCCTCAACCTCCTGTGCTCTGGTTTTCACTCCTCATTCCACCAAGAGCATTTTTGATGATAACACAAATGATTTCCTTAATGGCCAAACCAATGGGCACTACTTTGCAGTACTTGATGTGACTGACCTCTTCCTTCTCGGATCTCTTACATCCCTTTAACTGACATTTCTTGGGTTTCTTATTTTCTCTCTAGGCCTTTCTACTGGTTTCTTCTCTGGCTTTCCCCCCTCTATTCTTTTCATGTAATAAGTGCCTCCTGGGTGCTTCATCCTACACTCAAAGTTTCAAGAAATTCTTTACACATCAGTTACTAGAATCTACATTACAGGCTAGATCTTTCCTTTGAGCTTTAGACCCATCTATCCAATCGGCACTTTATAGGCACCTCAAACCATACACATCCGAGAAAGTACTAACCTTCTCTACAAAGAGCTCAGTCCTGTTAACTAATCCTGAGAATCGCCTTATACTATTTCCTCTTTCTTCTCCCCTTTGGTTATCTAATTGTGAAAATTCCACCTCCTAAACATTTCTTTAATTGGTTCCCTACTTTCCCTTCAATTGTTACTACCAGAAGCCAGGCTCTGCTGTATTATCCAGGTCACCATAATATCCCAGTCTTCTTGCTTCCAAATCTTTAGCCCTCAATCTTCCCTTCTCAATGATGGTAGAGGGAATTTTCCTCAAAAAATCTAATTATCTAAATTCCCTGGTGAAAATTCTTCATCAGCACCCAGTCACCTTTGGGAGAAATCAGGACTCCATATTATGGGGCATAAGGTGATTCATGACCTTGAAGCCTTACCTCATCTCTCCTTACTCCCACCTAGAGAATACCCTTTACTTTAGCCATGCTTAATTGCTCTGATTTTCTTGTCTTGACAAGCTCTCTCACCTGTAGTTCTTTGTGATTGTAATTTATTCCCTGTGTCTGGAAAACCTTAACCTGATTTCTACTTGTTCTTTATGACTGAGGTGAGGCTCATGTCCTTTAAGTACCAACCGTCTAAAAGAAAAATGTAAAATATCTTGCATATTTAATAATCCACCCAAATTTCTGCTTGTCTTTTAAGATTCATCTTGCAACCAAGAAGCCTCTTTGACCTCTCTCCACCCTTCAGTCTGGATTAAGTGACCCTCTCCTGCACTTAGCCAGCTCCAAGAGTTTTCTCTAAGGGCACAGTGATCCCAGAGTTGGAATTGTTTGTTTACTTGCCCGAGTACTCATTATGCTGCACACATGGACAGTTCTTTCATCTCTGTAGTCCCAGACTAGCAGAGGGCCAGATCCCCTACAAATGTTTATAGAAATGAAATGAAATCCCCCCTCATTAAACACTTCTCAGCCTTGCCAACTCACTTTACTTCACCCCCAACAAGTCTAGGGAATAGAAAAGAGTAAGAAGTTTTCTGGATTCACCAAAGACAGTGTTGTAAAAAAAAAAAAAAAAAAAAAAAAAAGAGAGAAAAAGAAAAAAAAAAGCTGTGAACTTGGCTGACCTGGATTTTCGTCCCATCTCCACCATCAGCTCTGCAAATCCTTTTACCTTTCTGGAGTTCCGCTTCCTTATGTATTAAATAAAAGGATTGGGCTATGAATTTTTTTTTTTTTTTTGGTCTCCTTCAGTTCTGACACTCTGACTTTAAAAGACCATATACAGAATAAAAATGCACACTTTTATATCAGCTTGAAGTGCAAAATTCTGAATGCCCATTTGGGTGGATTATTTCTTTAGGAGAACCAAGTGGAAGGAAGAATGGGTTGGCATTCATTAAATATCAGAGTGACCACAGAGAGAGAGAGAGATTTCTAGTTATTTCACAGTATGTTCTTCCAGATCTGACCATTATTTCACAGCCTCCCTTGCAGCTGAGGGTATCTAACTGATTCTGGCCAGTAAGGAGTGATGTTTGAACTTCCGGACTGTGCTTTTAAAGGAAAGAGGAGTGACCATCCCTTTCCACTTTCCTGCTGGCTGGACTGCAGAGCTGGAAGACTCCTTCCTAACAAATTTGGGAGTTGAGTGCTGAGCACAGCAGAGGTATAGGACAGAGGGAGCCTGATTCTCCAGCACCATCAACTATACCAGTTTTGGATTTTTACATGAGAGAGAAATAAATTTCTCATTTAAGCCATTGAATTTTGGGGTCTTTGTTCTAGCAAAAAAGTGAAAGAAAAACAAAACAACCCAACAGTATCCTTAATAACATAGATATTAAAATAAGAAAATGTTTTACTATTTTCAAAGTATGCTGAGAAAAAGCACAAAGGTGGTAATTTTGTTGAAGAAAACCCTTTAGAAATTTTCTTCAACCTTTAATAAGAAAACTTTAAGGAAATTTACTATACTACCCAGAACAAGATCCTAAAGCTTCATATTCTGCATTCTGCTTTATCATAAAGAAGTTAATGCCCAGACGCAGGTTGGGAAGGCATTTATTTGGCAAAGCAAATTCTAATCCTATATACTAGTTATCTACAGATTGATCATAATGAAGACTCTAAAACAACAAAAGTCTTAATTTTCCGTTCAGTAGTTCCATGTATAAAGACAGAAAACATAATGCTTTTGTAGCTTGCACAATCTAGGCTGTGAAGTTATGACCCATTAACATCCTTCACTGCTTTTCACAGGGTGGAAGTGATTAGGCTTAATGGCATTACCCAGAAAGTATCCTGGCGCCGTAAAATAAAAGCTCCATCGTCAGATTGGGCTCCAAGGGGAAAGTGGCCCAGAAGCACATGAAACACTCCTCCTTCCACCCGCTTAGCGGCAGGAGGAATCCTGATCCCTATGGAGGACCGTCTGTCTGTGAGCCCAGGTCAGGGGTAGGAGCTGTAGCACTGTGCATCCTAACAAGCAAAGCTGGAGGCCCCGACACGCAACACATGGTGGGGAAGAAAGCTTTTTGTGTAATCAGCTGATAAACAATCCACACTTGGGGGCTGCACTGTGCGCTAGTGCCTAAGGAAAACCGAAAATAATCTCCCACTAATTAGGGCCCAGTGCTAAAAGGAATTTCCAGAAGACGCTAGAGAACTATTCTACTAACCACAGACCAACTTGCGGGGGGGCAAAAGTTCAAAAGCAACCTCAGAGCCCACCATACACCCTTCCCAGCGCCTCATGCCCCCAATCTGTATCTATCCTGCACGTTTTAATCTATCATTCATGATCTGAGATGCCTCCTCCTTGCTTTAGGCCCTTATTCTGTCTGAGTAAGGCCTGCCTGCCTTGCTTGTTAAAGATGAGCAAGGCTGAAGCTCTCTATTCTCTGATTAACAGGGGAGTTTCAGGGCTGAGGAGAGTAAAATAGAGACGGAGGAACCAGAGAGCCCGATTATAGAGGCCTTGAGAGCCTGGCAGAGAACGGATTTGATGTATTTGGCAATAGGTAGCCAAAGTAGATCTTTGAGCAAGAGAGTAACACAGCAGAAGTCTTGTAGCATCAGACTGAGAAAGGCCTATAGGAAGGTAGATCAGTTAGGAGGAAGGTAGATCAGTTAGGAGAAAGTTACCTTAACCTAGCCTGAGATAAAGATGTCCTAAACATGGCTGGTGGCTATTACAAAAGAGAGGACAAGTAGGATTCTTTTTAGGGGAATGGAAGGAACTAGAGATAAACTTGCTCTTTAAGAATGAAATAAGATGCAGGGCAGAAACAGAGACACACATGTAGAGAACAAACGTATGGACACCAAGGGGGAAAGTGGCAGAGGAGGGGGTGGTGGGATGAACTGGGAGACTGAGATTGACATGTATACACTAACATGTATAAAATGGATGACTAATAAGAACCTGTTGTATAAAAAATAAATAAAATTCAAAAATTTTTAAAAAAAAGAATGAAATAAGAGGGTAGTTGAAGACCTAAAGTAAAGCTCATTAAGAAAACAAACACAGTGGAGAATAAAAAGGCTGACACCACAATTTGCCATCCAAATCAGGACCCTTCTCAGACTGAAAGGGGTACACAGTCAGTTACTACCCCAGAACAGCAGGTGCAGACTAGGACAGTCCCCGGCAAGTGAGGATTCATGGCCATCCCATCTGAAAAGAGCTTTAACTACCAACAGAGAAGATAACGCTCAGATTCACGAGCAGCTGGATGTCTTGTACTCTAGCCCTAGGTTTCCAAACGGTCAGAACATTCCAAGGAAGCCACCATCAGAGGGCAAAAGACTTAAAAGCTTCTGTCGAAAGACAGAGGGGACTAGCTAGAGAGGTAAGGTGGAAGACAAGGATGATGTCCCTGAAGCCAAATCTGTTCCCCTGAGTCTGTGTATTTCTCAGTCCTCTTCAATACATCACATCCAAATTTGGGGCCTCTTTGTTTACAGGACTTCGAGGACCAAACTGCCTTAAGAAGTCTTATTTCCTTCAAGTCTAATTCCTGGATCTCCATATCCCATTCTCATGGATGACTAGTGAACCTGACAAATAACTGGGGTGTGTGTGGGGGGGGGGATGGCAGGATGGGGGACAGGGATGGGGGTGGGTACAGCACGGACACTGGCTAATCAGAATGCAGCAGCTGGCAAGGGGGCTGTGACCAGCCTGCACACACCTATGCTCATGGGGAAGAGGCCGGTCACTGGAGCTTCTCCCCGAGAAAGAAAAGAGAAGGCGAGAGAAAAGAGAAGGCAACGGGTCTTCACCAAACGCAGGGCTGCAGAGGAAGGAGGAGTCCGGGAGGCCTCGCAGGCAGACCCAGCACCAGGGGGTTCCGTCCCCCGGAGCAGGGCTGGTGGCAGGAAGTCTGTGCTCTCTCCACCCGCAGCCCAGGTACCTGAAGGCTGGGTGACCGGAATAGGGGAGGCCTGGGAAGGGATTTCTACCCTCCTTCTTGGTGCCTAGATCTCTTTCAATGCTCCCACAGTAGGCTGCTCATCCCATACAGCACTCAAACACTGTGTACATCTTAATATTATGTGTGGGGCTGCTTTCTGTACTAAACTGCAAGCTCTCAGAGGGCCTCAGCTCTGCTGACCAATGCTCTGGGCACAAGTAGGCACTGGAATACTCCTCACTGAAGGAATGAGGCACACGCCCGTGGCCACTTTCTGTGCTATCAGGGTGGAAAGATCACAAAGTGCCAAGAACCACGCAATACCCATGCCATTGCATTTAATCCCCACAACTTGGCAGGGAAGGTTCTAATATTGTCTCCATGTCTCAGGTGAAGAAACTGAGGCTCAGAGAGGTTAAGGAACTTACCCAAGGTAACAGAGCTACTAGGTGTGGGAAAGCAGAAATCAAAAGCCAGGCAGTTGAACTTCAGGATTTATAAACATTATACATGAAGAAAGTACCAAATAAGTGGTTCTTGAAGAATCACAACCACTTTGGTTCTACAGCATTGCCAGAATTCATTGTGTCACTGGCTTAGATCTCTCTTTTACCATCACTAGAAAAATCTACCCTCATTTCATGTAAAGCAGAAGATCCTTATTTTTTTGCCCTCAGGATCACAGTATAGTAACTAACTAGGTCTGCTTCCAGGAATACGAGGAGATGAGGGAAAAGGAGAGAACACAGAGTGATATTTGCCCTAGTCAGAGTCTCATTCACTGACTGATGTTTGTTTATCATCAAAATGTTTGATGTGCATTTGCAGCCCTGGAAGCCTGCTTACAGAGTATCAATAAACGTTATTTGATGTCAAGTTATTTCCCACACTTGGCTTCATTCCTTTTCTATGTATTTTTAAATCTTCCTCGTGAGTAATTTGATGTAGTTATCCAAAAAGATAATTCGTTTTTGTCAGATTTTCCTTGTAGTCTCTACCTTTTTTTCACGAGATGCTTAAATCTGCTATTTCCAAGCATCTGTCATACAGCTGCCACCACATAATTGTTACCAGTTTGGGTAGAAGGAAGCCTAGGCTCATTAGCTGCTCCCAGGAAGCACGTTGGTCTGCCCCGAGGGTTCTATTTTTTGTCCATGCTCAGAGTCTTGCAAATGATAATCACTTATTATTATATTCAACCAAGACTTACCAAAATATTTTTTTTAACAAAAATGCAAGAGATAGGGCTGCTTCATAATTACTACCAACACCACCAAAACAAATTACTTAAGGGACAAAAACGAGGCGGTTTAGAATGATAACTTTGTATGAGCAACAAAAAATAACGCTCAATACTATTCTACCGGGTCGTTCCACCAGGTTCTTAGCTAGACTTGCAGAAAGTAGTTCCTGGGGAGGTAGAGCAAAATAATCCCAAACCTAGGCAGCATTTCTGTCTTCGGTGACGAGAGAATGACACGTATCTAATAAAGTGAAGGTAAAAATCCCCCATTTTCGATGGCGAGTATGCGCTGAACCTCTCCGGTTTTGGAGAAGCTCTCCTGTGATGGACAGGGAAGGCTCCCTTCAGCGTCTCATGTTTCATCTTTTTCTTCCAACTTTCAGTCACCTTTCATTTATACATTTGGGACTAACTTATTAGGTAGCAGCCAAAGAGAAAATGGCAACTATTACTTTCTTTGCAGAACAACAGAAAAGGTAGTGCAACTTCGTCCACAAAGAGTCAAAATTCTCTAAGAAAAGGCCGCCGCCTTTGGCCTCGTTTCTTCTAAGTGGCGTTTAGGGAAGTGTGCACACCTGCTCCGCCGAAGCAGGCTTGGTCACTTACCATTGATGAGGGCCACACACTGAAATCATTATGGACGGGGCTGCCGCTGGGCGGAGGAGCGAGGCCCTACGTCACACGGGCGCATCTAAATCCGTGATAGGTTTATCACAGCCCTGACATCCATTAAGAGTCGGAGTAAACGCCGCCACACCTTAGCCCGCACCGTCAGTCACTAAACACGTCTTCCTTACCCAGGGCTCCGAGGGCGGTGAAAAATGATGGACGTAAAGCCTGGACCGTGTGTCCAGGAGACGTAAAAGCAGCCCTCAGACGTTAACTCCTCTGTTTCTCCCAGGAACACCGGAGTGGAAAATTTGGGGATTGTATTACCATCCACAGCCCTTTTCCCCACCAACACCTCTCCACCCCCATCCCATGTCCCCTTAAACTGAGGGAACAATTTCCTCTGTAAGTACTGTGTTCAGGGGAACTCTAAAGCAGTGCCCAGATTCTTCAGGAGAGAAACGGAAACAA
The DNA here is from genome assembly GCF_949987535.1 of Balaenoptera acutorostrata. Classification (NCBI taxonomy): domain Eukaryota; kingdom Metazoa; phylum Chordata; class Mammalia; order Artiodactyla; family Balaenopteridae; genus Balaenoptera; species Balaenoptera acutorostrata. The sequence continues at coordinate 69,468,319 of NC_080080.1, read as the reverse complement.
TTCTGTTTTCCAGGATCACACTTATAAATCCTTCTCTACACGTATTCCTAGAAAGAACAACTTTGCTTCAAGACCTGGCTGTCATTCATATAGATATGAAAGTTTTCCTCAACTGGCCATCATTGAGCAACTGTAGTCTATTTTAAAAGATTTAAGAGGAGGAAGGGTAAGCTGGGACGAAGCGAGAGAGTGGCATAGACATAGACACACTACCAAACGTAAAATAGATAGCTAGTGGGAAGCAGCTGCAGAGCACGTGAGATCAGTTCGGTGCTTTATGACCACCTAAAGGGGTGGGGTAGGGAGGGTGGGAGGGAGACGCAAGAGGGAGGAGATATGGGGATATATGTATACATATAGCTGATTCACTTTGTTATACAGCAGAAACTAACACACCATTGTAAAGCAATTACACCCCAGTAAAGCTGTTAAAAAATAAAATAATAAGCTACAAGGATATATTGTACAGCACAGGGAATATAGTCAATATTTTATAATAACTTTAAATGGAGTATAATCTCTAAAAATTTTGAATCACTATGTTGTACACTTGAAACTAATATAACATTGTAGGGCTTCCCTGGTGGCGCAGTGGTTAAGAATCTGGCTGCCAATGCAGGGGACACGGGTTCGAGCCCTGGTCCGGTAAGATCCCACATGCCGCGGAGCAACTAAGCCTGTGTGCCGCAACAACTGAGCCTGCGCTCTAGAGCCCGAGCTGCGCAACAAGCCACCGCAATGAGAAGCCCGCGCACTGCAGGGAAGCGTAGCCCCCGCTCGCCGCAACTAGAGAAAGGCTGCGTGCAGCAAAGAAGACCCAATACAGCCAAAATAAAATAAATAAATTTTTAAAAAGAAACGAATATAACGTAAACCAACTACACCTCAATTAAAGATTTTTAAATTGAGAAAAAAAAAAGATTTAAGACCCTGGTTTTCCTCCTCTGTAGAAAGGAATTGAACTAGAGGAGCTATTTAAGGCTCTTCCAGCCCTAAAATGCAGGAATGCCATAATTTCCAGATTCAAAGAACGACCCCTTGCAAATTCAAGCAAAGCACGCGCTGCATTATTTCGAAGCAACCCTTCAGGATAATAGGACATGCGCAGACCCAGCCGCTTTACACGCAGCCCCGTGCCTCGTTATGCGAAGCAAACACAAAGCGTGCTAACCCACAGAGCGGGGAAATACAAACGGTTTTCCCCTTCTGTGTTTCTCCCTTCAGAAAAACAACCATAATTTTACAGTTGCCTACGTTTATTCTTCTTATTTTGAGTTGACTCATTTGCATCGCTCAGATTAGAAAATCTAATAACCCCTCTGTAGGCTAACAAGCACTCAAAAAAAAAAAAAAAACCCACACGATTTTTAATCACTGGTGAATTTCCACCCACGGCTTCTGCATACAATCCTAAAGGGGAAGCTTTAGTTTTCAGGTCACAATTCACGTGTCACAACAGCATCCTTCCTGCCGAGCAACCAAGGCAAACACTGCACATACTGGCCACCGCTGTTCCAAAGACAGAATCCCCATCAACACCGGTCCACGGCTGAGGTTGGCACGTCATGAACAGTATGAGAAACTAGACTTGCGTCCACCACATTCTCTCCAAAGAGCCAGGGGACTGCATATACACTTAATGTTAGGTGACCGGGAAAGCATACAGATTCACGCAGAGACTACAGACCAGAGAAAGTGAGGCACGCTCAGGAGCATACCAGCCCCCTGACCGGAGTCCAAGCTGATCAGGGCATGAGAGCCTCTCCACTTACCCAGCATAGCGGCTGCTGTAAAGATGGCTGTGCCCTGGGTGCAGAATCTCCAAAAAGAGCAAGCAAAGAGGCAGCAAAGCAGCTCTCCGGCTGCTGGGCTTCCCGAGGAACTTCATAGTGCGAGGATGAGAGGGGCTGAAAGTTCTTCCCGCAGTTACCGTCACCGGAGGCTGGAGATGGCTCCCAGCGCGCCCTCCACCCAGCCCACGGTCCCTGGGAGAGGGTGGGGAGCGGGCTCAGGAGGGAGCAAAATGTGACACTTCTTTCCAGCCTCAGAGGAAAAAAAAAAAAAAACAGTTCAAGCAGCTGAGGGAGGGAAGTTGCTGTTCAGACTTGGTCTTGGGACGAGAAGCAGCAGCTTCTGCCCACACACAGCCCTGCCCAGCCCCGCGCTGAGCTCCAGGCTCCCCTCGAAGGGGCTGGGCCTCCCCGTGCTGACTCACCGCAGGGGTTTGCTGGGTGTCGCTTCATTAGGGTAACTCCTCTTTTTGTCCTCTTGTTTTTGGGGGCTTTTTTTTTTTTTTTTTTGGCTCTTCAACTTTTGGCCCCTAACTTTTTTGGACAACCTTCCTCCTCCCCTAATTGCAAAAGACTTGTTTGAGGACGAGCTAAACACGCAGGCATAGAACATTCCAGGCTTCGTGTTTTGATCTACCATGGCAAATTTCAACACGGAGTCCACATTCTGAAATGCACAGTGAACAGTCTTGATGGGCCGTGGCCAGCCAGGCCTGGTGCCCGCTCCTACCTGCACCGGGACGGGCAGCTGCTTCCCTGGGCTTCCCTGTGCCCCTGTGCTGATTCCATGGCGGCGGCATCCAGACCTGCGGCTATTTCAAAGGTTCTCACGGAGGAACTGGAGGTCTCTGGGTGCTGAACCACCTTCCCTGCACATTTGGAATCACTTAGGGAGCTGGGCTATTTAAATCAGAATTCCTGGGGGTGGGATCATTTGTTGAAAAAGCCCCTCAGGTGATTCCAGTATTTAGCCCCCCTGCTGGTCTAGAGCGGGACTTGTCAAACTTGGCCCTGCACGCACATCACCTGGGGATCTCGTTAGAGCGCAGCTTCTGAGGCAGCAGGCTGGGGCCGGGCCTGAGCGTCTGCATTTCTAACAAGCTTCCAGCTGATGCTTGCACGGCTGGTCCTTCAGTCACACTTTGAGGAGCAAGGCTTTACTTTAGAATGATGTCTGCTTTTTCTTCTCTCTCTAACAGCTAGAGGGTGGAGGGAAACCTTGGAGCAAGCCAGTTCCTTCTTGTTTTTCCCAAGTTGGTGACGAAGAAGGCTTTTTGGCATTCACTTGCTTCTACCCCAATACACTGGAAAACCCATCTTGGGGGAGGATATGCTTTGCTCTAGTAAATAAGAACATTGTTATCTAGGGTGTCCCCTGCTCTCCGCCATGCCCAGTCCTGGTCGTGCTCTGGAAGATGGTGAGCCAGCGTCCCTCTATCACACTCACTCATTTACTTCTCAAATTTCCTTAAGAGTCGTGACCAAGAACTCCTGTACCTTCTAACATGATAGCCAGAGCCTCTGGTAGAAGGCACCAAATCTTTCCCCATGTTCTCCACCTGGGGAGTTGAGTTTGAGTCCTGTGAGTTTGGTCCATAACAGCTGAAATGCTTTTCATCTGAGATGATTCTCTAAAGTTTTCTACAACTACCCCAGGATTTAATCTCTTCTCCGCATCCCCTTCCCTAACACCCAGTATGTCTGCTCCTGTAGGGCACAGCACTTCAATTTTAAGTGTTTGTCTGCTTTCCTCACAAGGCTGCCTTCTCCTTGAATGCAGAGCTATATCCCTTTCATCTTTGTACGACTGCCTTTTCTCTCCTAGAGGGAACAGTGTTCACTGAAGGAATGATCAACCGTGTTTGTTGAGTGAGTGCCGAACCTGGGAAGGGATTCATTCAACAAACATTTACTCTGTGGTCTCTGTATCCGGATACAGGAGAGGCCACCTGGGCAGCTGAGAGCTGTATGGGTGCCTTTGAGGAGTAGATGTGCCCAGGCCTCCTGGGTTTTTTTCTTGTTTGTTTATATTGTTGTTTTCTTCCTTCCTGACTTCCTGGCCTAGAGCTTTGGTCTTTGTGAACTGGTGAGGCTGCGCTGCAAGGCTCACAGGGATGTTTCCTGGGGCCTTTTCTACAAGGCCAAGAAAGCCTATACAACAGTCCGTGAGCTGCTGAAATAAGAGGTTACTGTATAAATAAAACACTTCATCTCGTTGCATTTCGTTATGTCAGAGCAATGTATAAATCTGTCATATTATATCACAACATTAAACCAGGAATGTACAGTCTCGGACTGGGGATTAAGCTCATTCTCAAATCATCCTGAAGGGTTGGATCCAGCGAACATGTTTAGCAAAGGCTCTCCAGACTCTGAGACCAAGGTAATAATTTCCTGGGCCATCAAAAATGCAAAACACCCTGGAGACATCCTATAACCTTCCTAAAAATTTCAGATCAAAGAGAGGTTCTCAAACAATAGAAGCCATTCCTAACAATCTTCCTCTGCTTTTCTAAGGACCAGGTTATCTGATCAGACTTCCCTTGGAGTAGATAAGCACCCATAAAATGAGTGATAAATGGAGTCCATTTAGCAAGTGGGAGGAGAAGAGAATGGTTTTTATAGATGGATTCAAAGATAAAAGTTCCATTTTTAAGGCACTGAGAGGGAGTGAATTATTAAACCAGTTAGAGACTCAGAGATGGAAAGATGAGACATTCTATTTATCGGCTATGCCTCTGTCATATTTTGGTGGAAGAGTAAACTTTATTAAAAGAAATATTATCCTGCAGAGAAAAAAGGAAACTACAGTGGGGAAAGGAAAACATCATCCTTGACTTGGGTCCATTGTGGTGGATGATTAGATCATTTTTAATGTCTCTTCCAGATCTGGAATTCTGTGATGCATGGGGGAAGGTTTTGCAAATCCCTTTCTTAGGGATGCGAGCGAGAGCCACGTACATGAGTTTTGGTAAAGACCTCATGAGAAGGTGGATGGGTGGGTTTGGGCTTTGCGGTACAAGCAACCCTCCCCTCGCAGTTGGTTTTGTGCTCAGGCCTCAGTGTCTTATTGACAGAGACCTTATTGCTGTTGTCTCTTCTATGGCTTCCTGCCATTGTTCCCACATGTGAGGAAAGAGCAAATGTGAAATTAGGTTACTGCCTTATGCAATCTTGGCAATTCTGTAAGGAATGTTCTGAAGCTTCCTTTAACAACACATCACTAACAGTTCCCTCCCAACCTCATTCAGCACCGTCTTGCCCCTCTGGGTTTTTGTTTTGTTTTTATTTATTTATTTTTGGCTGTGTTGGGTCTTTGTTGCTGCGTGCGGGCTTTCTCTAGTTGCGGCGAGCGGGGGCTACTCTTTGTTGCGGTGCACGGGCTTCTCATTGCGGTGGCCTCTCTTGTTGCGGAGCATGGGCTCTAGGCACGTGGGCTTCAGGAGTTGTGGCGCTCGGGGTTAGTTGCTCTGCGGCATGTGGGATCTTCCCAGACCAGGGCTCGAACCCTGCCTTGGCAGGTGAATTCTTAACCACTGCGCCACCAGGGAAGCCCGCCCCTATGTTTTTAATCTTTCTCTTGTCAACTATCCACATTTCTCTCTTCCTCAGACACAAGCTACTTCTCCTCTTCTTCCTTTCCTCTCTTTCCTCCTCCTCCCTCCCCCTCCTCCTTCCCCCTCCCCTCCTCCCCTTCCTCTTTCCCCTCCCCCTTTCCCCTCCCTCTCCCCCTCCTCCTCCTTCTTCTCCTTCTCCTCCCTTCTCCTTCTTTTTCTTCTTTTTTCCTGGCTTCTCAAAAGCACACTCTTGAACCCTGACAATTTGCTTCCCATCCCTATCACCCCGATGAAGCATCCTCTTTTTTTTTTTTAATGTTCTTTTTCTTTCAAAAATTGAGGTATAATTGACATAACATTATGGTAGTTTCAGGTGTATGACATGATAATTAAATATATGGTATATTACTAAACCATCACCATAATAAGTCTATTTAACACATGTAGTTACACATTTTTTTTTCTTGTGATGAGAACGTTTAAGATCTACTCTCTTAGCAACTGTCAAATATGCAATACCCTATTATTAACTATAGTCAGCGTACTGTACATTACATCCCCATGACATTTATTTTATAACTTGAAGTTGGGACTTTTTGACCTGCCTCTGGCAACCACAAATGTGTTCTCTGTATCCGTAGAGCTTTTTTTTTTTTTTAGATTTGACATATAAGTGAGATCATACAGTATTTGTCTTGCAACTTTCTCTTAAAGATCAGTGGTGATCTCCAAGTGGAAAAGCTTTTGTTCACAGCCCGTTCTGCATCTGTGCAGTTTCTAAGGCTGTTTACCAACTCCTATTTGAAACTCTCTTTTCTCTTGGGGTCAGGGACATTGACTTCTTCTGTTCCTCTCCTCCCTAGGGTTCCGTCTCTCTTTTTTGCCTGCTTAAAAAGGTAGATGCTTTATGAGGGTCTTTGTTTTGCCCTCTCCTCTTCTTGATGCATTGTGGACAGAAAGGGGTGAGCAGTTTCATGGAAGAGATGGACTTGATTTGGGTCTGGAAGAGAGGGAAGGATTTGGCTGGATGGGGATATGAATGCTGGATAGAGATGGTCATTATTTTTAAGGAAACATTGTAAACAAACTCATGGTCCCTAACTTTGTGACACTTTATGCCAGTGGAGAGGCTGGGCAGATAAATAAACACATCATTACACTTGGTGGTTTAATTAATTATATAGAAACAAATCACAAATGCTGTGAAAAAAAAGTGACGAGGGAATGGATCACATGTGGAGGGTGTCATGAGGAAGTAAATATTTAAGCCAAACATGAGAAGGAGCCAGCTCTACCAAGAAAAGGGGAGTAGTGTGCAGGGAGTGAGGGCCAGAGACAAGACCACTGCAGGCACAGGGAACAGCATATGCAAAGAAGTCCCATTCAGAATTTACTGTCCTTCCTTAAGTCAAGACAGGATAGAGAGTGACATTCAGGCTCCCAGTGTGGCATTTACGGCCCTTGAAAACTTTCTAATTTTTATCTTCTTCAATATTCCCTGAATATTCTGCAACTTCTCCTTCCTCTGGGTTTTCCTTCCTCTTGTGAGGGCCACGTCCCTCACACAAGGAGTCTTGCTCACTCAGGTGAAAGAGCAATTTGAAGAACAAGTGTGATTGATGGACAAGACTATTATTATGTTTTAGGCCCCTGTAATTATATTACAAATGTGTTTTATAGAATTTATGGAGTAAAACCAAAGTTTTTTAATGTAGGAAGGTGGGAATGAGGAGTCCTATTCGCTGCTTCCAAGCAGCAAAGCAGACTTCTCCCTCCATCTTCTCCGTCTCTGCTTTTCCTTCTTTCTCTCCCTCCTTCTCTCCCATGCTCCCTCCTGCTTCCCCTTCCTTCCTGATACCTGTCTCCAAGGCGATTATGAAGAAATGAGGTAGAGAAAACATAGATAAGAATACTTTAGAAATTACCATTCTGAACGACAGAAAAAGGATGTCTGTGTTACACCATTTGTGATATTAGTGTTCTAATGCAAATTAAGAGTCATTTGAGCTGGATGGAGCATGAGAGAGAGCTTAAGAAAGTTTGATTAGGATAAAGTCAAAAGCAATAATAAACAAAGGATTGCGGAACCACTCTCCAGTCCGTTTGCCTCGGGCAGTGAAAGATGATTAAAAAAAAAAGAGACAAAAACAAATAAGAATGGAAACAGTAACAGTGAAAAAGATTCAATTTTAAACAAAAAGACTAAGGGTGGGGGGGTGGAAATTTCAGGTGTAACAAAGATTGAAGAATAGGTGATAGAACTTGTTTTAAGAAAGAAAAGCTGTCTTGAGGAATGAGAGAAGTCAGGCAGACAGCAGTGTTCCACCTTCAGAGGTATTAGATGCTCAGATGTGAAGAGATGAGAATATCGTCTTAGTGCTGAAGGACAGGGAAAGAGTAAATAGAAGAATAAAGGAGCTCTATTCCAGCTGGCTTGTAGAGATAAGTGTCCTTTCAATGTCTCTAAAATTCCAAGAAAACAGGGAGCTTGAACTAATAATACTTTCAATATGCTACAATTAAAATAAAACGTACTCTTGCAGAAACTAACTCAGAAACATTTTAAGAATCCAAGTTGATGTAATTAAGGTAAACCTTTGGCAAATAAGACTAGCTGAATAATTTTGGTATAATAAAAAAACCAATATTTTCTCTGATTTATCAATGTCAAGTATAATGTAAAAGCACATTTTAATTCTATTTGGACATGCTTTCTCTAAATTTATGCAGGTGTACTGATTGGTTATGAAAAATGCCACTTTTTCTACAACCAAATTGAATTATTATTTTGACAGATGCTCTATTTTAATAGGAATCATGTTTTGTAGTATGTCAGCTTGAAGATAATTTCCAAGATCTTTAGGGAACTTAATAATAAAATGACAACCAATTGAAAAATTGGCAAAGGATCTGACTTGACATTTCTCCAAAGAACATATACAAATGGCCAATAAGCATATGAAAAAGATGCTCAACGTCATTAGTCATTAAGGAACTGCAGATCAAAACCA